>NC_132780.1:66624103-66927133 GCF_048418805.1 Vulpes vulpes
ATGAATGCCTGCCACATTGAAGCCTTCGGAGCCCTACAGGAACGTCCATGAGGCCGTCTCCCCCAGGTCAAAACCAGACAATCCCTCCCCCCCCCCCCCCCCCCCCCCCCCCCCCCCCCCGCACCCGGGAGAAGAAACTCAGAGAGCTGTCACTTAGGTGACCCTGCATTTGCTCGAAGGATTAAAAGCAACTGTCCTTACTAACAAATCTTCGTGAAATGGGAAACAACTCAAAGCCCTTCCATCTGTCCTTTGTGCCAATCCCCAAATCTCCCGTTCATCTCAGGAGTCTTGTAACCTCTGGGAATCTACATCATTCTCTATTCCCAAGGCAGAAGACAAGAAGGAAAAAAAGGACTTTTAAAAATTCAAATGTCTATAAAAGTGTCCTTGCCCCAAATCTAGCTTCCATGAGATTACTGAGCAGGGAAAAATACGAATCTTAAGTGTCTTCTCTACAAATGTTAGTAGAAAAAGGAGTTAGCCTTCCGAGCAGGTGAACTTATGTTACTCACTCTGCCAGGAAACCAGGTTGGATCCGACTGTTCCTTTATAAATTAGTGAGCACTGCATCACCATACCTACCCTCTGGCTAAAACGTTTAACATAATAATTATGAGGTTTTCGTTTGTGTGTGTCTGTATGTGCTGTGGGTGTGTGGTGCTCTCACCCACCGGAGGGTAATGCCAAAATTATTTGTAAAAGAGCTGTATCTCATTGGCATAAAGGAAATGAAGCACTCCTATGAATTCTCAAAAACAGAATGAGTCCAAATAAGTCCCAAGCTCTAAGAATATATTTACTAAGTCAAGCTAATTGAAGTTTACTCATTTAATTAAAACAGGTGTGTTTTTAGAGTTGTCAGCATTAAAACTGATACTTTTATTTTACTTACATCTACTAAATGTCAAATTAGCTCTCCTGCAGAATTTATCAGCAAGAGAGGCAGCTAAACATGATGGTCAGCTTTTTGACTCATCTAAACATAATTATTAAGAACAAGTGCATTGGAAAGATGTAAGTAAGATGAAAGTTTATGAATTTTTCAGAAATATTTGTGTCTACTTAAATAGTTTCCTCAAATCTTTTTTTGGCAACCTGAAACTCCAGAGTTCTTCCAAGTAAATTACATGTTGGGTAGTCATTAAATATCTAGATCATTCCCAAATTAGATAAAATACTGAACATAGGCTCATTTACTGCTACACGTAGGTTTAATCCACTTTTGACTTCTTATGCAAGAGAAATTAAAGGTATCTGGAACTGCTAATAAACATCCTTGGTACTCTATTGAAAGATTATATTATGAAGAAGCATAATTTCTAAAAATTATGAAATATATTCATAAATTTGCCATTCTGGCAAATTTTGATATAACCGTTCACAATTGCTTGTTACTCAGTTTTCACTAAAAATTAAGGTTACTAAGAGTTAACAATTCTAATGAACATAATTAAAACCACTGGAAATAATAAGGGAACACTTGTATGCAGGGAAAGTGAGATACATGTTTTTGGTTAAAATAAAAGGGAGACAGGATGTGAAGAATGGGAACACATTTTTGTCGAGGGAAAAGAAAATAACCTTGTCACAAAATGAGACTGGTTTGCAGAGGGAAAACTTGGGACAAAATCTAAATGTAAAAAACTTGTAGAAAGCTTGTGAGAAAAGAATCTTTGGAAATGAATTTTATGCATAATCAGGATTGACTAAAATTGGAATGGATGAGCTTTAATATTAACGGGACTCTGGTATAAGACTAGAATTTGGTTTTTCTCTCTGCTAAAATGACAGTTTTCTTAGATTATTGGTCTCCTCTTAGTAAGAAATGATTGGACAAGGTTTTTCTTTGTCGTAAATGTAATCTACCTAGAAACACAAGGTTTGTATGTTTTGTCTTTATCAGATCTTTGGTTACTTAAGAAAGTTGAATTTGCTCAAGGTTTAAAAGGCAGTTTGCTAACAACCAGGTAGCCTGCTCTATTTGCCTTGGGAATCTCTTATTGTCACCTTGGATAATAGGTAGTTAAATTTGCAAACTAAATTTGCAATGATGTGTAATCCTACTTACGCATGTGCTTTAAACGTCCTGATATTTTTTAAATTCCTAAAACTCAAATCTTTTTTTTTTCTAAAACTCAAATCTTAAATACAGTGTTTTCAACTAAATAGGCTTGTTTGTTATGTTAAATTACCAGGGAAACATTGTCATGTAAGTGATGAGAAACCTTGGGCTATGTTGGAGGGGTGAGTGCTATTAATATAATTAATATACTGCTCCAGAAATTAATATGAAATTCCTAAAGTTCTGACATATTTGATAGTGTCATCACACATAATTCTAATTATTGAAGTGTTATATGTCACAGAAATAATCAGATTCCCCTGTCACCTGTTTTATAATGAACTCTCCTCAGATTTTTAACTGCAGCCGTCTTTGAGACTTGTCACTTATAGTTCCTGTTTTACTCTGATGCTCTTGCAAAGCATGTTTTGGCTTGAAGGAGACCAGTAGAAAGGACTTACGACACACACAGGTTTCTGATACCCTTAAGATCATAAAACTAAATAAACCGAGGAAGAATTTTTACAACTGGTAGGAACACTGCATTCAAACTCAAGAATTAGTAATATAAGTCTGAATGAATTGAGGAAGATGATGATAGTTTGGGGACTTGTATTCCAAGCATTGCTGGTTCTCTAATGCTGGCTCTTCCAGATTCAAGGAAACTGTCTCTTAAGGTCTTTATGACTTACAGACATTTGACAAAATATTCCTTTGTAAACAAATTGAAACGTTTGAGTTTTCTCCCTACCAGAACCCTCAGAAACTCTCAGTGGGTGATCTCTCTTCCATGACGATTACAATTATTAGCGTAAGTTCAGTAAGAATCTGTTCTCCTGGTAACTGGACACCCTTGGAAACACTGGTCATGTCACTGAGGCTTTGACTGTGATGTCATATCTGAGAGAGACATGCATAGACTCAGATATGACCAGATGGATTTAGGGAACTGAGGTTGACTTGATGGAGCCAGAGAAGCCCCTGGGAAATACCACCCTGGCACCTTGGAGCCTCACCAGCTGTGTAAGGAGGTCACTCCCTGGCAGGCTCAGGAACCTCAAGATATTTGAGGGACCTCGAGAAGAGAGGAATTCCTCCAAATGTACAATGGCAAATATCTGGCTTGGTTCTCGGCCTTTGGAGGCTCTTAGAGCCTTGATCTGAAACTCCTTATGAAAAGTACCAGCAAAGCAGATTTTTAAAAACCTATATGGTCATCCACTATTCCTGCTGTGTTTATGTAAATAATTAGGACAAGTCGGCTGAAACTGGACTTATTTTATGAACAAATTAGTCTTAATTCGGCTATTGTTTGAGAGCAAGAGTTCCTGTCCCCTTCATGGTCCTTCTCACTGGACATGAGGCAGATTAACAGAGAAAACCAATGTAACAGTGTAGGTGTGGGGAATCCACACCCACATGGACGCTCCAGAGCCAGTCAGGCAAAATGAGAGAGATGTGTCGTTCTGAACGAAGGAGCGGGTCAGGGGTCTGGGAGGCCAGTGGGAAGGAACACAGTTGACAGGCTCACTAGAAGAGCAGGTGTTTGGGAATCAGATGCTCACCCTGCCATACAGATGGGTCACTTGGAGAACATTGATCACTGGTACCAATCCTTCCCTGGGAAAGACCCTCATCTGAGATTCTTCTAGGTCATTAAGGAAAGGGCCAAAATTTCTCTTGAGCATGTAGGGCCTTGATTGCCTTCAGCTCAAAATGACTTTTAGGTCAATGTGGCCCATTATGAGGTGGCCTGTCATTGGTCCCTCCTGTATTTGATGGAAATGGGCTGATTTTAGAGAGAAAAACTATGTTTTAGTAACACACTCTTGTGGATGTTGGACTCTAGTTCTGATTAACTGTCTTTATATGTTGTTTACCTACAAAACTGGGCCAGGCCCTGAATTCTTCCAGTTTCCTCAAATATCTGGACTATCTGGCTCTGATTCCCCAAACTAAGGTTTCTAATTTTCTCTCATTCTTTTGACTGGGGATCACTGAGAACAAAAACTGTCTTTCTTCCCTAAACCCTGCAAACTGAGGCTTGACCCCTTGAGGCATACCTCAGAGACATTGCCACAACAGCCCACCTATTTACACAATCTTGTGCCAGCTGGTAGATGAGCCATGGAGAAGGATCACCAGAGACATCCCACTACAGACCATCCAGGGCCTGCTCCCACCCCATCTGAGGATGTTTCCAGCCCTACACCTGGGACCTTCTCATCAGCAGCAATCAAGGATGCCGACACTGGGTTTATAATTTGCTCTGTTAACCTGTAATTTTCTTTTGTTTCCGGTAGGAATGCCTCTTATTAACTACCTGAACTTTGAAAGCTCACCTGCAGAACCTGCTCCTGAAATGAGACCACGGTTCAACTGAACTGACCTGTTCTCAGGACCAAAACCAGTTCATGAGATGAGGAGCAGACTCCTCCCCTAGGGTCCCCAGCAGAACGGCTAAACTCCAGCTACGAGGGAACGCTGCTCATCTGTAATATTTTGATGAGAAAAAGTCTCATCACAAGGAGAGGATATTAATTCATAAACACAGCACAAGGACTTTTCAGTGAAAATCTATTCCGGATGTGGGACAGATTTGTCAGGATGATGCCCAGTCGTGGCAAAGTAGGTCAGAGGGCTCTGTTTTGTGGGGAACATGGTAACTAAACCAAGTATCAGCCTTAAATGACCCAGCACCCAGGCTCGGGGAAATATTAGTAAGTGCTTTAGTCCTGAAATTCTTGGTTTAAATCTATTCTAAGGTTTTCAGCTATGATATTAGCCTTTTTACTATTAAACTGTTTACCATAAAAATCGTTAGCCTCCTGTTGTAACTACACTGTGGTCAACTCAGACCCACAAGCTCACAATGGTGAAATGTCTACACCATAAATGACACTCACGGTTCTGCAGGAAGTCTGGCCCCTGACACCCAGGCACCACGAAACCCTATAAAAGAAGTTCTGTGGTAGGAACGGTAACCCCAGGGGTTGAAAAACGATCACCTTCCTGCAGTTCCCTGGGTGGCCCAGACCACCCCATCTCCTCGTCCCCATGTCACCTTCTGTCAGGATGGGGCTCCCTGCAGACATAGGGCCAGGCTCAGAGAGGATCATTCGTTCTATAAGACCCCCCCCTCCGCCCCAGAGTAAGCATTTTTGGTTTCTTCCTGGGCAGAGAAAATCTGAGTGTAAAAAATTTGATAGGCTGGCCAGAAGAAAAGTGAGGCCATATTTGCTTTCTGGCATATTTGGGCATGTCAATGTGCCCATCTGCTCTTCCCTACCTGTCCCAGGGCCCTGGCTGCTGTGCATGTAGGGCAGATGCTTCCCCCTACTACAAACTCAGTGTCAGCAGCACCCAGAGGGAGAGTACAGATGCTGGGATCCTGAGAAGCTGTCAGGACAAGGGAATGGAGCCCTGCCCCGTGGAATGGGGTCCATGGTGAAGGATAAATAGTGACGTCTGGGGACTGATGGCTAATGTAGGCTTCGGGGTTGGGAGAGGCTGACTTCAAGTCCCACCTGTGCTGTGTGGCCTTAGTTAATGACTTACCCTCTTTGGGTCTTAGTTTTCATCTCTAAGTGTCTGTAATAATAGTTTTGTGCACTGAATAGGGTTGGCTGAAGGAGTCTGTGCTCCAACATGTGTGATAGCATCATAGCTGTGTCTCCTAGGATCCTGCTGCCCTTGTGCCGCTTCTCGGATGTAGAACCACTTGTAGGACAAAGACCAGGACCTGAGTGTCCACAGGAGACCCGTCAGCTGGGATCAGGTCTGTAGGCCAGGGCCCAGGCTGGGCTGGTATGCAGTGTGGACGGCACGGCACGGAGAGACTGATTCCTGAGGCATCAGCAGGAGGGCAGGTGGAAGGACTGCAGAGGGGTGGGGGGGGAGAGGACTAGCCCTCCGTCAGGGGGACATGCAGGGGCCAAGGAAGGTATGGCAGGGGCACCTACCAGGTGTTCTCTGAGACCCAGGCTATTTCCAGCACCTTGTGTTTCAATCACTGCATCCCCTAAACAAGCCAGGAGCTGTTACTCTCACCCTGTTGACACTGAGGGTTGCTGGGGTATGGGCAGGTTCAAGCTGAAAGCCACATGCCTAGCAGGTCTCTGCTGAGGCCAGAGCCCCGGATCTCCACTGTGCTCTCTGTAGAGAGCCCAGAGGTGCAGCTGTCAGGACCCATGCGGCCCAGGCCCCACAGGACAGGGGACTTACCTCGATGGCTACAACAGGTGCTGATGGAGGGAGATGGAGGCAGTTCCACATCATCAGTGCCAACTCAGTCCGAAGGTCTGAAGTCCTTGGTTTTAATGCACCTCCCTCCGTGTGGCCATGCCTGAGTCTCTGGAGGGAGATGGGGTGACTCGTTCATGCTGCTTGTGATACAGGCACGTGCCACAGCTCACCATGCTCCACAGTGGGCAGTGGAGAGGGGATGTGAGAAAGGGCTCCCTACCTGCTAGGGCTGACTCTGCGAGCCGGGGGCCAGGGGGCTGGAGTTCAAGGCTGCCCAGCCCCACTGGAGTCCTTCCATCCTCTCCTGTGTTGCCTTCCTCCTTGTCTGTGCACCTGCCATCTCCCAGCAACGCCCCGGGCCCTGGGCTGGGATGAGCCCAGCACCTGGGCTATACTCGGGCTCCCACCCTCCCGGCAGCCGTCCTGAGCCACACTGTCCAGCAGACAGAAAAGGTGGGCTCCGAGTGGCAGGCTACATGCCTGAAGGAGGAGGGACAGCCTTCTGACGGCAGCAGGACATCCTTGGCCCAAAGGACAGGCCCTGGCCTTCTTCCCAAACACATCAGGCCCGTGGTTCTGGGTCTGGACAGGCTCAGCCCTCAATGCCCACCTGGTGTTGCTGTGGGGAGTGGGGGTGCGCAACAAATGCCCCTCTCATGACCACCTCCAGTGGAGCTTCTGAACCCGGGCCACATGCTCTGATGCCCTGAAAATGCAATGTCTACCTTAGGATCCGCATCCCTGACCTGTTGCTCTGAACTCAGAAAGGTATGGGCAGGCAGGCAGATCCAGCAGCCCTGGGCGGGCACAGTACTAGCTCAGCTGCCACAGGTGAGGGTGGACCTTCTGAGCAGTGAGGGCACATGCTGGTCTCAGGGAGGACAACGGAGAGCCCAGGGATGGTGCTTCCTCCTGTCCTCATCTTGCACCCAGGGCCTAGGCTGGGGTCATTGTGTCCTATTTGCCACCAACAACAGTAACTCCAGGTGAATGGCTGAATGAATGAACAGCTTCACTGTCCACAGGAAAATATAAATAAAGCACAGTTTGTAAGAGTGTGGCTGAGGCACCGTGTGAATCTTGCCATAACTGGGGAGGTCTCCAAACGGTCCTTGCCGCCCCAAACAGGGGAACAAATGGCCCCTGGATCCCAAGCAGCCAACGAGGAGTTGAGCCACCACCTGTCTGCCTTTGAAGCATGAGTGAGGTTGGCTGGCCTGGATGCCATTTGGCAAGTGGCGAAGGTCAGAGCATTTGCAAAACACTTCCAGATGGCCGCATTTGTCCCCAAGGAACATCTGAGTTTAGAGAAACTTTTGACCATTACAAAAAGAACTGAGAAAACAAAACAAACTAAAACAAACACCCAGAAGCAATGTATCATAGCTGCCTGTGGCTTCCTTCAGTTCTTAGGCCATGAGGCAAATCTTTCTTAGCCGTGTGCACAACATGCCACATTCACTTCTCCGAAAACTGCAGGTTTCTTAGCCAATAAGCTTGAATAAACCATTTCAACACTCTTCCCAGGCACTGGAGCAGTGGAAAGGGGGAACGATGTGAACGTGGCAGCCGTCACCATGCAGTTTGGGAAATTGAAAATCTCAAGGTGACTCCTTCTAGGGATCGTGTACTACTGGCGGGGCCAGGCCTCTACCAGCCTGCTTCCGTCACCAAGTGATTCAGGGAAACACACTTCTTTTCCCATTATAAGCACCAAAAATGATTAAATTTCAGGGAATTTGGAGTTCATCTAGCCCAACTCCCTTAATTTATCTTTTGCCTGAGGCCCTACCACCGGCATTAGACACAAAGGCTCTGGCCCACATTTCTGGGCAATGCCTCATTGAAGCTTAGATTCAGAACAATTCAAATAATTCCGTCAAGACTCTGCATTTAACCTCCCAGAGCAGAGCATCAGGGGAGAAACCGTATCAGTTACTTGACTGTTCCAACAAATCTGTCTCGTCTCTCTGCATTGACATAGAAAATAAATAAATAGACACACAGATACAGCTTAAGTGTACATAGGACTACATCAGTGTGTGTGTTTAAGTATGTATCTGTGTGCATGTACTTTATGAAACACAATGTATTTGGGGAAGAATGTTAGTTTTAGTAAAACTCCCAAAGCCTCTGCAAAGGTTCTACATAAACTAGCCATGAGCCAAAATGGGAAACTCATCTTTTAGATTGCTGCTCTTCACCTCTGATTATCTACAATTTCTATAATCACTCCGAGTATCTAACATCGAACATCCTCAAATTAAAATATTATGATAAACAAAAATTTCTCTTTCCCGGGGGTATTTATATTTAACAGAAATGGGTGATTTAATTCCAAGATAAAATTGTCTATGGTAGAATTTCCAAGGTTAATACATATATATTTTATTTCATCCACCCATGCATGCATGTATGCATCCATCCATCCATCCAAGGAACCCATCCAGCCACCGATCCATGAAGCCATCCATCCATCCCTTCTTCCATTCATGATGCCATCCATCCATTCATCCATCCATCCAACCACGCATCCATCTTTCAGGTCAATCTGAGATACTGTTTTGTGCCAGGGACTCTTCTAGGTGCAATATCAAAAGTTTCTCTTTTACAGAGAGCTCACTCCAGATGAGTACTCTTTAAAAGCAATTTATAAAGCATTTCCATATTGGTTGTTTTATGAGAACCTTGCAAAAATCCATGAGAGGCCTAGCATATTAGTCAGCAATTATCATGATAATGCTAATAGGCCATTCCAAACTCAGTGGTTTCCAAGAACAAGTATTATTTTTCACTTTCATGGGTCTCTAGATCAACAGTGGCTTGACTCATCTGCACTGGGTTTGGCTGAGTTGGCTAGGTGGCTTGGTTCCAAGCTGTAAGCTGAATGTTGATGTGCCCCACATGTTTTTCTGGGGCTGCAGCTGAAGGACAGCAGCTCATCAGGGCATGTTCTTCTCTGGTGGAGCTCTCTCATGAGCACAAAACAGCAGGAACCTTTAAGAACCCCTGAAGCCTTCTCCTGAAGCTGGTACCCTGACGTTTCTGCCCATGATTCACTGGCAGACAAGTCCCATGGACTTGCTCAATTATCAATGGCCTGGGACATGTAATCTCACCTTCCTGGGGAGAAAACTGATAAATCCTGTGGCAGAGGGTAATCTTTATAGGTGATGGAAGAATTGGGATTAATAATCCAGCCTATTGCACCTGGAGAGGTAGTAATATCCCTATTTCACAGATGAGAAAACTGAATCTCAGAGAGATAAGCTATTTGTTCATGGTCACAGAATCGTTAGTGTAAAAGCTGGACTTTATGGGTCCTAGTTTGATGCTCTTTTGTTATCGCCCTATTTCAGATATATAACCTGGGTGACTTTGATTCACACCAAATAGACTAGCTGCTTTTTTTTTTTTAAGATTTTATTTATTTATTCATGAGAGAGAGACACACACACACACACACACACACAGAGTCAGAGACACAGGCAGAGGGAGAAGCAGGCTCCACGCAGGGAGCCCGATGTGGGACTCGATCCCGGGTCTCCAGGATCACACCCTGGGCTGAAGGAGGCACTAAACTGCTGAGCCACCCGGGCTGCCCTAGACTAGCTTTCTTTTACAAAATGTGTCCCAATGTTACTGATTCTAGAAACCCTGCTTCAGGCTGGAACAGCTCATGCCAATAGCATTCATTCCAATCTGTGGTCACTTGAAACTCTTCCTTTATGTGTCTTGTGAATCATTAAATTGCTAGGTATCTCAGAGGTAGAGGTAACAAGGACGTGGACCCTGGGGTGAAAACAGATTTGTGAGAGACCACAGATCTCCCTCAACCCCAGAGCAATGTAGTAGAAACAGGAATGAAAACCAGAGACCCAGACATCCCAGCATGCTTGTTCATTAAAAGACACAAACCAGAAGCCAACACGAGGTGCTTGTGTTGCTAGATGAAACCTAGCTACTTGAATTACATGCTACAGTCTTTTCAGAAAGGACCCAAGGCATCTGTCAAGAGATGTGCTCTTTAAAATGCAGCAGCCTGGAAGAAGTTATGAAAATGTTAATCCCCCAATGGCTGCATTGGTACCAGGGGTGTCTAGGCCCAAGGGGGGAAGGCATTTCTGTCCACTGGTTTTCCTTCCTTTGCCTCTCCCGGCTCTTGCTTGAGAGACAGGAACGCTGGCCTCTGATCAGAGAACATTATCACTGAGCCAGTGCCAGCCAAGCCCTGCTTTAGAGCCCTCCCCTTCCTTCCCCCCTGCTCTCCCTTCCCCCTTCCTCTCCTGCCTTTCCATTTTGTGCTTCTGGGGCTGAATTCCCCACACTTGTCAAGGATGTTTTCTGTTCAATTGCTCATGATAAGCGATCTCAAAAATCCCTTTCTGGCTGATGAGGAAGATCTGACCCATCCATACTCTAGGTAAAATTTCAGGATAAAAACCCCAAAACATGTCCTTAAAACTTGAAACCAGACTCTAAAGAATGTTGGAACCAGATTATTTTGGAAGCAGCGAGCTCTGGGCAGTGCAGCAGACAGGTGCGATGCCTGAGACCGTACCTTCAGCCTCCCCTCCTTAGATTAGCAGGCCCACCCAAGCAGGATGGCATTCCCTCAGCTCCTTTGTTTTATAATTTCTTCTGGTTGTCACACAAACTGCCCTTCCACTCGATTTCAGAAGATATGTTGATTACTTGAAATAATTAGCATCTCATTTTTTAAAATGTTTTTTTAAACTAGAAAAGCTTTAATTATCCAAATTTCAACTCAATTGACTCTCACATTTGCCTTTCGGATGTAACTATGCCCTGGTCTGATCATTTTAAAGAGTCACAATTTAGGCTTACATGTTGTCCTTGGTGGGTTAGTAAATGTGCTGAGTTACATTTTTTTTTGCTGGAAGACATGCAATTATCCATATGAATAGGATCGTGGTAAATGCAAGTGGAGTAGAAAGGGCATTTTATGATTGCACATTCTTTGCCAAAAATCATTCTGTACATTTGTACAATTGCATACTTTATCAAATGCTTGATTAATTTATAGGGTATGATTATAAACTCAGACCAATTTTGACTCCAAGGATGACCCACCCTAAAATGACAGAGGTTCCAGTGGGTAAACCTCAGATCCCATTGTTTCTCTTTCTATATCAGTCATGCTCAGTTGATGGTTATGGAATTGCTTTAAGGTTAGAGCTGGGAATTAAGCCATATTACTACTCAGGCCCATTTCCTAAAGTAAACCACAATTTATAGATGTGGGCTGCATAAGCTTCAATATTCTGATAGAATTAGGAAATGTAAACATTCAGAAAATGAATTGGCCTCCGTTCTAAGGTAACCAAATGAATCCTTCCTTAAGTATTGAGAATACTTTGAAACAAAGACCCCAGAATTCCCAAAATTGAGCAGTAAGGACTATAGGGATAGTTCACTTCCTAACAGCAATACTCAGCATGTCAAAGGTAGAAAAATCTTACTCTATCATTGAAAACAAAGGCATATATCTGGTTCCTAATCCTCTAGTCTGATTTACCCACAAAATGGAAAAAAGCCAAACGCACGAATTTTCATGGTACAGCCAATCCTTGCTCTTTTTTTTTTTAAGAGGTAATTACACTAAGAATGAAAAACCCATAAGTCCTACAGCAGAGTCTTCATAGAAGGGATGACGAGTTCAAAGCACGTTCACTAATTCTCTGAGAGCCCTGACCTGATTGCAGACTGAGTGATTTGTGTTTGACAAGTAGAGTATGGTGGAACTAACTGTACATCACTTCCTTGACTAATCACAAAAGGCATTTGGCTCCCCCCTTGCTCTCTTCCTGAGAGTCCTCACTCTGGGCCAGCCAGCCTCCATGTGAAGACACTCAAGCCGCGCCAGGGAGAGGCCTGTGTGATGAGAATGGAGACTTCCTGCCAATGGGAATCTGTGGTGTCCTGCCAAGAGCCATGCAAGTGCTCCATCTTGGAAGCAGATCCCTCATCCCCGTAAAGCCCTCAGGTGACTGTGGGCCTGGCAGACACCTTGACCTCATCCTCAGGAGGGGCTCTAAGAGCCACACACTAAGCCACACTAATCCTGACCTGTGGATGCCGAGATAGCAAACGTTTACTGTTTTAAAGTGCAAAGTTGGGGGTAATTTCTGTTTTCTTTTTTTATAAATTTATTTTTTATTGGTGTTCAATTTGCCAACATATAGAATAACACCCAGTGTTCATCCCGTCAAGTGCCCCCCTCAGTGCCCATCACCCAGTCACCCCCACCCCCTCCCTTTCCACCACCCCCAGTTCATTTCCCAGAGTTAGGAGTCTCTCGTGTTCTGTCTCCCTTCCTGATATTTCCCACTCATTTTTTTCTCCTTTCTCCTTTATTCCCTTTCACTATTTTTTATATTCCCCAAATGAATGAGACCATATAATGTTTGTCCTTCTCCGATTGACTTATTTCACTCAGCATAATACCCTCCAGTTCCATCCACGTTGAAGCAAATGGTGGGTATTTGTCGTTTCTAATGGCTGAGGAATATTCCATTGTATACATAAACCACATCTTCTTTATCCATTCATCTTTCGATGGACACCGAGGTTCCTTCCACAGTTTGGCTATTGTGGACATTGCTGCTAGAAACATCGGGGTGCAAGTGTCCCGGCGTTTCATTGCATCTGTATCTTTGGGGTAAATCAGTTTGGGGTAATTTGTTATGCAGCAGCAGATAACAAATAAAGAAAGGGAGAAAAGCATTTCTTCTCCCATAATCCCTGAGTCCCCAGGAAAACATAGAGGGAGGGCACAAGTAAGGGTTAGGGTCTTGGCATTTCAGGTAGGTATGTATGTAGTATTTACACATCTGTGAAGCTTCTTCATCTTTTATTATCCTAGAAATCCCAAAAGTTGACAGTGAGAAGCAGAACCAGAATCTCTAGGTGTGATAGAGACAAACACTGACCCTTAGAGCACTCCTCACCCCCATTTTCTCACTGTGTTTTCCTTGCACTGTTGGCAGAGGTTTTGGGGTTGTCTATTACTTGGAAGATAGCAAAACCCATCAGGTGTAGAATTTTGCTATGAACAACTCCTTTCCTTATTATGTCATGAATTTAAGGTTGTGATCTGCTTCAGAGAGACATCCAAAGAGGCTGTGGTGATGGATGGGTTTCAAGAACTATCAAAAACTTACATTTATCCTAAAGCCCTTTGTAATAATAATGATAGCAATATGTATCTTATATTCTGGGATTCTGATATATGGTGCTACTCTCAAGTACTGAAATGGCAGTATTTTTGTTGATATAATCATATCACTATTTTTAATTTTTTAATTAAAAAAATAAACTCTGAATTCTTTGCATTTCAAATATTTTTAAAAAATGACATTTATCATCAAAGGACTTTTCTGCTTGCTCTTTTTAGCAATGTCCTCAGTAGACTCTCAGCTTAGTGAAAAGAATCTGCTTCTGAATTAACTTCTTTTCAGGTCGAATCTGGCTTTCCAGAGCATCCTAAACCCCCACTTGGAACGATCAGCATACCCTTTGGCAGTGACGGGGGCTGCTCTGTGCTTGTCAGCCCTGGGGTGGGGACAGCTCAGAGCCCTCACACTCGTTTGAAGAACAGAACCCTGGGACGCCTGGGTGGCTTAGCAGTTGAGCATCTGCCTTCAGCTCAGGGCATGATCCTGAGGTCTGGGATTGAGTCCCACAGCGGGATCCCTGCGTGGAGCCTGCTTCCTGCAGGGAGAGTGCTTCTGTCCCTCTGCCTGTGTCTCTGCCTCTCTCTTTCTCTCTCTGTGCCTCTCATGAATAAATAAATAAATCTTAAGAAAGAAGAAGAAGAAAGAAGAAGAAGAAGAAGAAGAAGAAGAAGAAGAAGAAGAAGAAGAAGAAGAAGAAGAAGAAGAAGAAGGAGGAGGAGGGAGCCGGAAGCAAGTCCTTGGTTCTGGCAAGCCTGCTCCATGATCCTTATAATAGCCAAACTGTGGAAGGAGCCTCGGTGTCCATTGAAAGATCAATGGATAAAGAAGCTGTGGTCTATGTACACAATGGAATATTCCTCAGCCATTAGAAACGACGAATACCCACCATTTGCTTCGATGTGGATGGAACTGGAGGGTATTATGCTGAGTGAAATAAGTCAGTCGGAGAAGGACAAACATTATATGGTCTCATTCATTTGGGGAATATAAAAATTAGTGAAAGGGAATAAAGGGAAAGGAGAGAAAATGAGTGAAAATATCAGTGAGGGTGACAAACATGAGAGACTCCTAACTCTGGGAAACGAACAAGGGGTAGTGGAAAGGGAGGTGGGTGGGGGGGGTTGGGGTGACTGGGTGATGGGCACTGAGGGGGGCACTTGGCGGGATGAGCACTGGGTGTTACGCTAAATGTTGGCAAATTGAACTACATAGAAAAAAATTTTAAAAATAAAAATAAATAAAAAATACCCAAAACAAAGCACACACACACAAACACACACACACACACAAAATGAAGATGACCTGCTCAGTTCACTTGTCCTAAGGTGAACAATGGAGGACAAAGTCTACTGCTGCTCTGTTCCAAAATATCAATAGCTGAAGAACATACGATTCTCTGCCTAAACCTAGGTGTCTCTTTCAGCCCCAGGAAATGGGAAGCACCGTGAAGAGCTGTGAGAGGTCCTGGTCTCGAATTAGTTCTTCCTCCAGAGGGTAGTGGGCATGGAATCATTCCATGGCAGTTCCTTGACTGTGCATCTCAGGACAAGTTACTTACCTCCCTTGATCCTTACAGAAGGAATTTTTTGTTGATTCAGTGGGACAGTGTATAGAAAGCACTTGATATTTAGTAGATTTTTTGAAACTGCTAGTTTTCTACCTTTTTTTTTTTTTATGGCCCCAGTTTCCCTCTTCCTGATTAAGAATTTGTAAGTAGATGAGATCTAAAGCCTGCTGTGAAATTCTATTTAGGGCTTTTGGAGAGATGAAGCTGATTAATGCTTTGGGTCTGCAGATGTCTTAGAAAGAACCTCAGTCCCAGGCGAATGGAATGGGATCAGGTTCCCCGAAAGATCCCAAAGCAAGCCTGTGGGGCATAAGTCCAGGTCCCCCTTCCATCCCCCAAGTAGGGATGGGACAGACCTCTTCCTGCCATTTCTCCCTACCTTATAAATACTGTTTCAACACAAAAATGAGTCCCCCCACTCCTTTCCTAGGCATTTTTAGGTGCCTGTGTGGCACAGTCTGGGTGCAGAGTTGTGGGTGCTGATGGCAGAAGAACCCACACTCAGTTGTGGCCATGAATGGGAAGTGGGCAGTATCTGTGTCATGACTCCCTTTCACATTTATGAGTTAAGGGCAGCATCACTTCCACACGTGACATGGTACCCCTGAGGCCTGCGTCCCCCTGAGACGTCTGTCCACCTTCCCCTGCAACATCCCACTGTCTTTTCTCCTTGTTCATCCTTTTCTCCTGGAGACCAGCATTGCCCCTGCTGTGGCTCATCCTCATGCTTCTGCACTGGTGTGACGTCGCCTCCTAGGGGACATTTTTGGCATGGCGTTGTGTTCTCAGGGGCCTGGTGGCGGTGGTGGGGAGCGGGATGCAGGATGCTAACTATCCTGTCGCGAAGAGGATATTCCCACGGGTGGAAAACCTGCTTCTAACTGCACGCACAGAATGGGAGAAGATATTTATTTGCAAATGACATACCAGATAAAGGGTTAGTATCCAGGATTTATAAAGAACTTATCAAACTCAACACCTAGGAAACAAACGATCCAATCATGAAATGGGCAGAAGACATAAACAGAAATTTCTCCAAAGAAGACATAGACATGACCAACAAGCACATAAGAAAATGCTCCGCATCACTTCCCATCAGGGAAATACAAATCAAAACCACAATGAGATACCACCTCACACCAGTGAGAATGGGGAAAATGAACAAGGCAGGAAACCACAAATGTTGGAGAGGATGTGGAGAAAAGGGAACCCTCTTGCACTGTTGGTGGGAATGTGAACTGGTGCAGCCACTCTGGAAAACTGTGTGGAGGTTCCTCAAAGAGTTAAAAATAGACCTGCCCTACGACCCAGCAATTGCACTGCTGGGGATTTACCCCAAAGATACAGATGCAGTGAAACAGCAAGACACCTGCTCCCTGATGTTTCTAGCAGCAATGTCCACAATAGCCAAACTGTGGAAGGAGCCTCGGTGTCCATCGAAAGATGAATGGATAAAGAAGCTGTGGTCTATGTATACAATGGAATATTCCTCAGCCATTAGAAACGACGAATACCCATCATTTGCTTTGATGTGGATGGAACTGGAGGGTATTGTGCTGAGTGAAGTAAGTCGATTGGAGAAGGACAAACATCATATGGTTTCACTAATACGGGGAATATAAGAAATAGTGAAAGGGATTATGGGGAAAGGAGGGGAACTGAGTGAGAAAAATTAGAAAGGGAGACAAACCATGGAAGACTCCTAACTCTGGGAAACAAACAAAGGGTTGCGGAAGGGGAGGTGGGCAGGGGGAGGGGGTGACTGGGTGATGGGCACTGAGGAGGACACTTGATGGGATGAGCACTGGGTGTTATTCTATATGTTAGCAAATTGAACTTAAATTTTAAAAAACGTAAAAAAGAACTGCACAGAATCAAAGCCTGTTTCCCACTAACCACACTCTTCATGCACGACCTTAACATGCTTTGAACAGACCTGGAGTGCACAACCACCTGACTTGAAGGCAGGTTGCAGTGGGCTTTGTTTGGAACTTCCACTAATGTGCGTTATGTGAGTCACCATGTGATATCTTGGTGTCAGTCTGCAACTTTGATTACTGTACCTGGCGACCATTGAATCTTCTGCATTATTGTACCCAGGTGTTCAGCTATAAAAATGCACATTATTTTATTGAAGTATCACATAAGGTTCTCTGGAGAAATTGAACAAATAGGGTATAGATCAAGCTATCCAGGAGAGGAGACTTATGAGAGGCGTTGGCTCACGTGGTCCTGGAGGCCGAGAAGTCCCACGACCTGCCGTCTGGAGACCTGGGGCCAGCGGTGGAACCCCTGGCACGAGGGCAGGAGAGGCGGGGAGGAGAAGGCCCAGTGCCACAGCCAGGCAGAAGGAGAGGGAGCGTTCTCCTCTGCCTTTTGTTCTCTCTGGGCCTCACGAGGTTGGACGAGGGCTGCTCACGAGAGGGAGGCCATCTGCTTCAGCGAGTCACAGATTCAAATGCAAGTCTCATGGGAGAACACTGTCCCAGACGCAGCCAGAGCCAGGTCTAGTCTGGGCGCTCACGGACTGTCAGGCTAATGCCAAACCTTAACCATATTTACTTTCCTCCTGCTTCTCCTTCATTTAGAAATGAAGGCATCAGGTTGCTTTTTTTTTTTTTTTTAAATTTATTTATTTATTTATTTATTTATTTATTTATTTATTTATTTTTATTAGGTTGCTTTTTAGAGAAGCGTGCTGTCTATGAATCCATCCGAAGATCGTAAAGGAGCAGCGTGACATATTTGTTGTGGTGGAGGCGTGTGAGTCCGGTGAACGTGGACAGGTGGCTGTTCACCAAGTCCCTGTCCTCGGCAGCAAGGCCGTTTCTGTCGGGACCTCTTAAGGACAAAAGCTCAGGGGAGCCTGGGTGGCTGTTGGTTTGAGCGTCAATTCTTGGTTTCGGCTCAGGTCATGAGCTCAGGGGCTTTTTTTTTTTTTTTTTAAGATTTTATTTATTTATTCATCACACACACACACACACACACACACACACACAGGCAGAAACGCAGGCAGAGGGAGAAGCAAGCTCCACACAGCGAGCCTGATGTGGGGACTCGAACCTGGGTCTCCAGGATCAGGCCCTGGGCTGAAGGTGGCGCTAAACTGCTGAGCCACCCGGGCTGCCCAATGAGCTCAGGGTCTTGAGATCGAGCCCCGAGTCAGGTTCTGTGCTGGGAGAGGAGCCTGCTTGGGATTCTCTCTCCCTCTCCCTCTGCCCCTCCTCTGTCTCTCTCCTTCTCTAAAAAATAAACAAATAAACAAAATAAAATACTTTATAAAAGATAAAAGCCTAAAGGTCTAACAAGAATCCTTTCTAATGGGGAGATCTCAGAAAACAAAAAATTCAGGGATGAGTGGAGACGTTTCTGGAGGCCCCTCACACCATATCTCCTTGACAGCTACTGGATTCTTCATTTTAGAGCAGAAAAGGCATGTTAATAAGCTGGGTCCAGACTTCTTAAGCCTGAAATAATGATTACTTCTGAGCCAAGCAAAGGATTAAATCTGTGATTATCGGGCCAGGAGGGAAGGCTGTTGTCATGGGCGTCAGAGCAGAGGGAGGGTCCAATGGGCACCCTCCAGGTCAGGTCCCTGTGGGCTGCTGCTGAGATGAGTGGACTCTGTGGGCAGCACGTGGCCTGTGGCCTGTAGGGGTTCGTTTACTCTCTCCGTGGACATCTCAGGTCTAGAGCGGGTGTGCACCCCGACTGGGCTCTGGGGAGCCTCGTGTTGGCTTCGAGCTCCTTGAAGACGTGGACCTGGGGGTCTGGAAGCTGCCCTGCCCTCCCCGCCTCTGCGCAGGGGACGGGGAGCTCAGCCAGGAGGGAGGGGGCCGGGGCCTCCTGCCTGTCACCACGTGGGCAGCGGAGGCCGGGACTGGGGCTTCAGATGGATACATCCCAGTTCCCTGCCTGTTAGCTGGGAAATAGCACTCGGCGGGGCTTGCCCTGCTGCGCTGCAGCTGCGATCCAGCACATTCTTCCCTGGCCTCTGGGCACAGCAAAGGAAGGAGCACAAACTGGAATGGTCCAATGCTCACCAGCTGCTTGGAAAGGTCTTCTGGGAGAGCCAGTGTGCACGCCGTCGGCAGGGAGCCCTGGCCACGGCTGCCGATTCCAGGTCCCCAGAGGCCGCTCGGGCCCCGCAGCCGTGTTTGAGACCAACCTGGAAGGTGTGGAGACACGGGGTTCACTGGAGCCGGCGGCTGCGCTGCCCTCTGTGGCAGGTGTCTGGCCGAGGTGGTCAAACCATCCTTTCACTCACCGCACGTCCCTCTCTGCCCTGTCGCGTTCCCACCCGCTTCACGAAATTGCCTGACTGGCAGGGGTGCGATGGGAGGGGAGGGAGGAAGGGGAGGGAGGACGGGTAGGGAGAGGCTGCGGCTCAATGTTTGGGGCCTGGTGCCAGGTGCCCACTGTGCCGGGAGGTACTCCTCGGCCGCAGCCGTCCTCAGACCCCTGCCCCGCTGGGGTGCTCATAGACCTCATCCACGGTGCTCTCCTTCTCATTCCTGAATTTTCTCCGTCCCTAGGGGAGGACGCTGGGGTCCAAGAGAACGTGGGCAAGGCCTCAGGCTGACCGAGGTTGGGCGTGCGGCCCTGGCAGCCTCCTGTGGGGCCTCACTCTCCCCCCTCAGCCTCCCCATGCCTGGCAAGACCACAGCCCTGATTTTGGCCGATGGGAAGTAGGCAGATGAGCCTGTGCTCCTGCTGGCTGGGAGCTTCTGGAACCTTCCGAAAGAGGGCGGACGCCTCTCCTTCCTCGTTCTCTGGCCAAATTGGGGGGGGGGGGGGTAGAAGGAATCTGTGGCCTGGAGGAGTGGAAGGGTGGGGACATCCAGGGACCCCAGCATGACCTCAGAGAAGGTCACCGACCAGCCAGGAGCATGGCGTTACCAGCTCCCTTGGATAAGCACTGAGAAAGGAGGGTTTCTGTGCTGGGGGGGCTAACACGGCCCTGAACACATGGGGGGCCTTCGATTTCTCCTCCACATGGGGTGGGGAGCAGTGAGGCCTGTCTGCTGGGGTCAGGCCAAGATCGCAGGATATGAAAGCTCCAGGTGCTCCGTGGCCAGGGTCTGGCCTCCTGGGTGCCAGACTAGTGTTTGTCTCCCTACCTCGAGGCAGCTTGTCCCTCTGTCTAGTTCACTCAGCTCCTGAGTGAATAAATATTGTTACACCTGCTCGTGCTCGTATTTCCGTGAGGGAGGCCCCCCTCCCCGGGCATCGGGGTGCCCGGCTCCGGTCCCCGGGTACTGGTACTCCCCCCATTTCGTTTGGCGCAGGAAGTGGGAGAGAAATCAGAACCCAGGACCAATGGGTCTCCCTGTCGGACCTCCAGTGAATAATGGGAGGGCTCGAGTCCCACGAGGGTGCTGGTGATGGCGCTGCTCCCAGCGGAGCCCGAGCGAGTCACCGTGATAGCTCATAATTACGCGTCTCTGCGGAGCTCACACTTGGGCAGGATCACTGGGCATGGGCGCTTGCGGGATGCGCACACGGGCCCCGAGGCTGGCACCCAGCCTGTGTTTCCACGTCCCCAGTCCCCTGGCCCGGGGCCCCCGGAGCAGGACCCACCGTTTTTAAAAAAGTAATTGATTTTTACTCAGCTTCGTGGAGGAATAGTTGACAAGTGAAAACTGTCCCCGTGACGTGCACAGCGTGATGTTGTGACAGGGTGCCCGCGGGGATGGACTCCCACGCTCCAGCTCATTAACCCTTCCTCCCCGGACACACATACCTCTGTTTCTCCTGTGGGAGATCACTGAACACCTACTCCCCGAGCCAACTCAAGTGTACGGAGCGCTACTACTAACTGCGGTCGCTGTGCTGCACAGCAGACCCCAGGACCTGCCTGGCTGCTACCCGGGCGCCCGGACCCCCACCCAGCCCCCGCCTGCCCGGCCCCTCCCGGGGCGCCTGGCTTTCCTCGACTCCATCCACGGTGTGGTCCTCCCCCACGAAGCTCTCCCACTGGCCATGAGGCCTGCACGCGCATCACACACCCACTATACACCACATGTGCATCTCACACACACACACACACACACACACACACACACACTGTACATACATCATGCACACACTATGCACCACACGTGTGTCACACACACACCATACACAACACACATATCACGCTTGTAGACTACACAAGTGTCACACACTTGTACACTGCATGTGCATCACACACACACTGGACCACCTGTCCATCTGCAGCCTGGTTATAGGGCAGGGTCACTTTCTGGGTGCAGTGACCACGTGTCCATCTGCAGCCTGGTTACAGGGCAGAGTCACTTCCTGGGTGCAGTGATCACATGTCCATCTGCACCCTGGTTACAGGGCAGGGTCACTTCCCAGGTGCAGTGACCATGTGTCCATCTGCAGCCTGGTTACAGATCACGGTCATTTCCTTCTGCTGCCCTTCTTACACACCCCTACCCTGTGGTCCTTCCATCTCACACATTGCATCCCGGCTCCATGGGAAAGCCATTTGGTGCTATGTCCTGTAAACTACCCTGTCAGGGCAGTGGGCAGTTAATCTCTTCCTCCACCCTGGACGCAGACCTGGGGGGGAGGGTTCAAGCCCAGGCCTCATCTGTGGCTGGATGGATGACCTCTGGCACCTTTGGCCTCACCCTGTGGAGTGGCAGCCTGCACACACTCAGGGCATCCCTCACACCCTCTGACAAGCTCACTAGGGCTAACACTGTCCATGTATGTGGGTCTTGTGAAGCTGGCGTGTGCCAAGTTCCCGTTGTCCTGCCAAAACCCCATTCTTGGGGCTCCCTGTTAGGACCAGGACCAGGACCAGAGGCTGGCCCCGCTGCCTCCTCCCTGACCGCTGGCCGGGGGAATGTCGGTCACTGCGGGGGCAGCTGGCTGCTTCAGGATGTCGGGCTCTGTGAGGTTCTATCTGTCCATCTAAGACCATCTTTTCCTTCTTCCAGAAGATTCTCAAGGCTGGCCCCAAAACACAGAAGGCTGTCCAGGAGCTGCACCTAGATGTGGGCTGTGCTGACCCCTGGTGGCCACTCCCCGTCCCCAAGACATCCCACGCAGCCTGCCATCTTAGGGTCATTGCTGGGGCCCTGCAGAAGCAAAGACAGAGGGACAGGAGGGAAAGGACAGGGGTCATGGGGGAGCCTGGGATGAGGAACTAAGAGGTTTGTTAGAATCTGGGCTCTGGCAGCATCTCTGTCAAAGGACAGGAGAAGAGAGGGGCTTTGAGTTCCTATGAGGGGCGATGGATGGGGAGGCAAATACACAGGGGAGAGTAGGGGGAGGGGCGGGGTGTACAGGGGAGGGGGCTGTGTGCACAGGGAGGAGGGGCGGTATGCCCGGTTGGGGTGGTGTGCATGGGGGTGGGGGACGGGGCGCCCAGTGGAGAAGAGGTGGTGTGCACAGGGGGGAGGGCGTGGTGTGCATGGGGGAGGAGGGCGGGGTGCACAGGGGAGAAGGGGCCGTGTGCACGGGGTTGGCTCTGTGTGTCCTCAGGTGCCCTCTCTGGGGCAAGTCTGCACTCGTCCTGAATTGAGAATCGCCCTGCCCTTCCTCATGGTGGGAGGACGGAGAGTTTTTCTGCATCTGCCTCTCTGCTGCCTCGGCTCTGGATGCTCCTATAGCAAGGGCCAAGGTGGAGCCCCCTGAGCCCCGGAGCTCACAGAGGTGCAGTGTGGCCCCTGCCCTGGGGTTTCACCCTTCCCGGGCAGATGGCCCATTCTTAGCGTCTTCTGAGCCATCAGAAGCCGTGGCCTGGCTCTGGGGAAGTCACAGAAGTGTGCACACTTGCCAGACCAACCGGTTTCCCCTGGCTTACACATGCACTCCCTCCCACTGGGACCATGGGGACACACGGCCCTCAGGAGGCTCGCGGCCCAGCCTCAGTCCTCAGGGACTCTGCACACACATGGGGCTCCCCGGAGCCACGGGCCCTAGTACCCTGAGGAGGCGTCTTTCTTTCAATTTGGATCTGAGCTAAATTCTCTGGGATCAGGGCAAAGGGCACAAAGATGGGCTCCAGGAACACTGCGGCTGCAGGAATTTAAGAATATTATCAGTTGCAGGCAAGATAAGAACTTTTTTCCCCAAAGCTAAGAAGCTTCATAAGACTCAAAAAGGAGGCCTTTTCCTGACACTGCTGACATATTCTCACTCTGCGTGGGACCTTCCAGGGACCTGGGGGGCCGTCTGTTCAGTAACACCCAGCCGGAGGTGTCACTGGGCCCCCCAGGCTCAAACTCTTCCTGAAAACCATCCTTCAGATGTTCACACATAGACACTGTGCACAGAACGGGTCGTACTGTTCAGATTTGCCATGCGTTGCTAACGTCCTGTTCTGTGTTCATGACCATTTTACGCTACGGGCTTCCAGGAATCAGAAAACGTTCTCCTTGATTCTGTACTTTTTCTTTTTCCTTGATTCTGTTCTGAGTGGGACCCTAACGATGCGTCCAAGATGTACAGGGCGTCTGCAGAAAATATTTGGATAGTTTGCTGCAGGCAGGGCATCGCTACAGAGGCAGCGGAGGGGAGTGTTTGCAAGAGCTTACGGCACCCTGGCCTGGGTGAGATGCCCAAGGATCCTGGTTGAATCTGGGAAAATAAGATCACATGAAATAATACCTTAAAACCAATACCCGGCAACACACAATTTACGGTGAAGTCGTGGAATAAAACACGTTCTCAAACAAGTCCAAGAAAACAGAGGCCGATGTGAGCTCGAGAAAGCCGTGCACTGGACGAACCCCAGTGCCCGTGTCCTTCAGCTCCTGCCATGGCCTTTCCTGGCCACCCACTAGTTTGGGGTCTGCAAATCCAGCTCCTCTGTCTTGGAAGCTACAGAGACAGCTGCGTATTCGATGTTGAGAAGTGGAGAACCGGGTCCCACCCTCAGCAGAATAACATCCTGCCTGGGGGAGCAGCCTTGAGGCCGCCCACATGGGCCCCTTCATGCCGACGGACGGTGCCCTTTCAGGACCTGCAGAGGATGGAGCCAGGACGGGGACAGACTCCTACCTGCTGATGAGAATGAAAGCTGTGTGCTCTATGGGGAAAGCGCTAAATGCATGATGGTTGCATCCTAATTGCTGTCCCCAGCGAAGGCAGGGGGCACCCTTACATCCAAACAAAACTGTGCCGTTCAAAGCTTTATTCCCTGCTTTGATTGAGGTTTCTCCTCAAGAGTCTTCATGTGCCTAACCAGGCAAGGAGGAGCTCCCCACAGGTTTGGTCCTGCCATTTGGGAAGGACAATCATTCCAGTCTTAAAGAGAGTCAAGAAAGCCTGAGGCAGGCTTGGTTTGCAGACAGTGAGCAGTTGTGTTTGTGGAGCACGCAGTTGGGGTCACACCAGCTCCCGGGAGAACAAATTGCAAGGCCTGGAGTGCCTGGGGACCTGGACTCCCAGACCGGGCATGTGTGGGGACCTGCCCAGGCCCATGCTTCTGTGCAGTGGGTAGATGGGGCTGGCAGGGCCCTCTTGTGTGCAGGGTGAGTCTGGACCCCAAACGAGGGCTGGAGCTTACAGGGGACACAGGTACCAGAAAGGTCCCCACTGAACAGCTGCAGAACACACCACCCAAAAATGCCTCTTTGGCACAAGGATTATTTTGCGAAACAGCAGCTACGGGGAAACTCTGAAACAGAGGAGAAGTTGCCCGTTTGTAGGGGACAATTATATTTGTAAAGGAGATCTCCATCTGTGGGGCTGTCTCCCTCCTGCATTAGGAAGAGAGGACACCCAGTCACAAGGATCTTGTCAGTGGAGAAGACAACAGCCTCACCGTGTTGGCTCCTGGCCACTGCCCACGACTGCTCGCCCCACCCCATCTTCCTCTTGTCTTTAGCTAATGATGGTGGTTAAGCCCGAGCTCTGAGCCACTCTCCCTGGGTGCCTCCCATGCACACGTGTTTGGTTTTCCCTTGTAAACCTGTCTCGAGATTTCCAGCTGAGAGCTTAGGAGGGTAAAGGAAGAAATTTCTTTCTCCCCTACACGATCCAAGGTCAAGCATCATTTTTATGAAGGAGAGCTGGAAATTCAGACCTCTCCTCCTTCCCTCTGGGCGATTGAACAAAGTCAACTTTAGCAAATCTGCATAATAAAACTGGAAGATGTATAAGGTGGATAAGTTATTCCTCCCCACCGCCTGGATTTATCAAGCATCTGCCAGAGGTGGAGAACCTGAAGAGCCATGTGAGGAAGACACAAGGTAAACTGAGGCATAGGAACCATTTTACGAGTTGATTTGAGCAACATTGATTTCAATTGGACAGCAACAGACCAAAAGCGGTTGGCAGCCCTGCGTCCACCCGGCCTCCTTGGTGAATGAAGTTAACAATCTCTGTCTCCTTTTATCTTCCATATGTGAGGGGCTGACCGAGATTTTAGCACTAGCACCACTCTAGGGTGCATCTGAGTTGAGTGGCTGTGGTCTCCTGGTGAGACTCATAGGATACGAGGCCAGGTCTGAAGAGCTGCTGGGCTGTTCACTGGTTTCTGCTTCTCTACGTGCATGAGACCTTGTGCTGTCCTGCCAAGGCCGGGAACTCCAGCTTCAGACCCGGAGAGAACACAGTGCACGCGAGGCCACAGCGACGGCCACAAGAGGGATACAGACACACAACTGGTATCAGAAAGATTGAAGACTGTGCCCAAAGGGGCATCAGCCCGGTTTGGCCAAGTGGCTTGTCTGTCCATTTCTTGCGCTTGCTAGGACACCAGCGGCTGGATCCGGGGACAGCAGGTGGATTTGCTCTGATACGGACTTTAAAGCAACCTGTTATCTAAAACCAACTACGCAAGAAAGCCTAGGGACCTCTGTCACGCAGCAATGGCCCTGGTGGGGGACTCAGCGATGGCTACCAGACTCAGGGAGCTTTGTCTTCCTTGTATTAACAGACAGAAAAATAAAATAGCAAGAAAGCAAAGGGAGGAATAAAGGCTTCACGTTGAGGATGAAGGTCTGCATCTGTGACCTTGGGAGAGCCGTGACCTCTCTAGTCAGTTTTAATTCGAGGTCTGTAGCTGGTGAGAGTTCCCAGTGTTTCAAGGAGCCCTTCTAATTGTGAGACCTGGACCTAAGGTGCAAGTCCCCGGCTTGGCTGCCCCCTGGGTGGTGAGTGGGACCTGGTGTGGCCCCTGCAGGAAGGCTCAAGGCCAGTCTTGTTCTGCAAAGATGAGGCACCTTTGCCAAAACATCAGAGCAAAGCAGTTACTGCAAATGGCAAAAAGGCTATTTTTAAATGGCTATGATTAAAGATATGATAAGAGTGCATTTGATAAGGAAATGTAGTTATTGCTGTGGCCGTCAGCAAATGAAGATCGTAAGTGGGCAAGCTGGGTACTGACAAAGCTCTACGAAGCTCAGACAGCTTCTCGGTTCCTAGGCTGGTAACGAGCATCCAAGCCCACGTAACCCAGGGCGGCTACATCACCTCCTGCTCGACAACGCTTCCCACGAAGCGAACATGCTGCGTAAGCGTGCTTGGCTCGACGTCTCTTCTTCGGCCAGGGACCTTCTGGGAAATCTCCAAGTTAGTCTGAGGTCACAAATACTCCATGGAGAGCTAGATTTGGGACAGTTGTCAAAATGTCAGAAAGTTTGAACATTTGATCAAATAGGATCACAGGTCATTATGGAAATAATGCTTAACTATCTATTGAACCCAACTGAATGTAGACATGGAAAATGCTTAATTATCTAAAGAACCAAACTTATTGCTAAAGGCAAATACAGAAGGCTACACCGTTATGAAGAAGACTCAGATGCTTTGTGGAGCAGACCCGTCATCCCACACCCTCAAAGACCAGACGAGGATGGGAAGTCAGGACACTCTGATGACAAAGGCAATCTTTGCTTTCCAGGCAGGTTACCAGAAAAGTAAAGAAAACCATTTCACAATCTCTTATCAAAAGCAGACCAATCGTCCAAGAAAACTTTGTTCTCTTAACAAGAGAAAAACAAATTTTCATTTTGCGCCCATGTACTTTGATAACAAGACTCATTCTTAAACGACTTAAATCCGTTGTGACCTCAGCCAGCTTGGACACATACAAAATTCCTTTTCCACGTTTCCTTTACTACAAACCTTCTACAATGTCTTTATATCCATTCAGGGTTTGTTCCTCATTCTGGAACAGCTCGTCATTCCACCTTGGGACAGAATTACTCACTTTTCTCCTTAACAATGCCAAAAACAAACCTGTCCTTCACACCTTTCCTCACGAAAAGGCAGTCTACTTCCCTTAGACAGAGGTTTTCTTTCACTCTGACTATTTCTAGTGGCTCTTAATTATACGTAGTGATTCCACATTTTAACCCTTAATATACTTCATTTCGCTAAAAGCCAAGAAAAAATCGTGGACTCTGTTACACTGGCATTCTGGGGATTGGCAGGTTTATAAATACATCTCATAATTTCCAGAAGTACATTCTTGCTCATAGTAAATATTTCAACATTATGCAAAAATGTTTATGAATAGGCTCAAATAGCTTCCGTTCCTCTCTAAAAGTAGATAATCTGCATTTCAGTATTTCGACTTCTTTGGAAAAGATCAAGGTATTTAGTGACTGTACCATTTAATTCACTAAAATTTTAAGGTTCCAAGTTACCAAAAAGATTTAGGAAAATATTTTTAAGTAGACATACCATAAAATGTAATTATTCTTGAAAAGTATGTTCGTAGACTTTTATCTCATATCTATTTAATTTACTAGCTCTTAATGGTTATAGGTAGATTGTTCGTGAAAATTTTAATGAGACATTATGATACATTCCGTCATCTTCAGTTATTTCTCCTGCTGACAAATTCTGGAAGAGAAGAAACTTGAGCGCACTTGACTTTCAGTAAATTCAGATAGAATAAAAGTTGTACATCACGTTATATTTGATTATCAATGACTCTGAAGACATGTCTATTTTAATTAAAGCCATAAAATGCAAACTAGTTTTTATCTACTGAAGATTATCCTAGATCACACATACTTGAAAACTATTTGAGGTAGTTTCTATATTTCTGAAAGAATACTTCATTTTTATAAACACTTCTTTTTCATTAAGCCTGAAGGAGGTCACACTAGACAAGGGGCTTTGCCTGAGGCCAGGACCCCTGGAAGACAGCCACGATTAACGCCCCCGCCATGCCCCTACCCCGTGTGGGTCAGTCCCCTAGGTCCTCTGGTGCACATGTGGTTATCAGAAGCCAGTCTGTGACTCGAGACTTCAGACCACGGATATCTGCAGGCCGTAAAAAACCTCTGTAACTGTGCAGGTGACACAGTGTGCTAGAAAAGGTGAGGTTCCGACATGAGGTCAGAGTCCGCACTCTCTGCCTTAGACCGCCGAGGCCCAGCCCTACCTGTGCCCTTCATGCAGTCGGTCTCACACACTGAAGAGCAGAATGTCTTTGACAAAACAGAAACCATGTGCAAGGAGAGCCCTGAGCAGAGAAGCAGCTTTCGGGTGGTCAGGAAATCTGCTTTTGGGGTTGGGCCTTCGTCTACCATCTAATAGCCCTCATTGCTAGCTCTCAGCTTTCATTTTCTTCCTTCACAAATGGTTTTAATTTTAATTTTAATTTTATTTTTTTAAAGATTGTATTTATTTATTCATGAGAAACACAGAGAGGGGAGAGAGAGAGGCAGAGAAACAGGCGGAGGGAGAAGCAGGCTCCATGCAGGGAGCCCGACGTGGGACTCGATCCAGGTCTCCAGGATCATGCCTTGGGCTGAAGACGGCCCTAAACCTGAGCCACCCGGGCTGCCCTTATTTTTAAAATTCATACTGTTATTCCATATTTTTCTGTTACTCTGAGCATGCCTACGGGTGTGGTGCAAACTCTACCTCTACCAACCGTTGGTCACCTGACTGTTAATATCTTTGTACTAGTTACGTTCTCCAGAGAAACAGGACTGGCTGGGGGAACTGTAAGTTCACTAAATCTATACTGCTCATGTGCTAGGTGGGGCAACACCTCTACTTCCTAGGATTGGCGTGAGAAATTATTAATCATCTATGTAAATCACCTGGCCAGGTAGCTGCTGGCAGGAAAAATTGACCAGACTTAGCAGTGAGACAAACAAATGGTCTGGTTTCCTTTCAGCAAAATACTGAGACTGGGTGTAAGCCGTCCGGAGTGGTTCTACAGGAGTGTGTGCCTCATGGATCGATCTTTTACTGACTCCACGATTGTACAAGTCTGCAGGGATAATAAGCTAACTTATTGAAAATGGATGCTAATGCAAATTATTTTTGTCCACAGTAAAGCAAAATGAATTTTGTTCAGTAAAGAGGCAAAGATTTCCTGTAGAAAAGATTACCCCCAATGCTATTTTTTTCTTAGATATTTTAACCGATTTCGCATCTATTAGAATATTTACTTCAGGGGCACCTGGCTGGCTCCGTCAGTTAAGTGTCTGCCTTCAGCTCAGGTCATGATCTCAGCTCAGTGGGGAGCCTGCTACTCCTTCTCCCCCTTGCTGCACCCTCTGGTTTCTGCTCTCTCGATCTCTCTCTCTCTCAAAAAACAAAATCTTTAAAAAAAAGAAAATCTACTTCAACATTGTTGACTGTATTTCTGTATGTGTATTTGTGCTATATGTGTACACACACACATAAATATACAGTTGACCCTAGAACAGCACAGGCTCTGCATGAATCCACTTATATATACAGATTTTTTTCAATAATTACAGTACTGTAAATATATTTTCTCCTTTTCATATTTTCTTTTCTCTAACTTACTTTGTCATAAGAAAAAGAATTATATTTTGTATAATATGTGATAGTCAACCGTCCACATGATTGGTAAACCTTCTGGTCAACAGCAGGCTGTTAGTATGCTTTTTGAGTGGTCAAAATTTATACCTAGATTTTCACCTGGGCAGGGGACTGGTGCCCCAACCCCGACACAATTCAAGAGCCAGCTGTATGTGTTCTGTTTTTCCAATTCTCTTTTGAACTAGTTGTAACAGTCTGGCTCCCCCATTGACTAATGATGTGAATAAAATCTGTGATATGTGTCTGTTAAAAATTTGCATGAGAGTCATGATTTTATGTTTTTGGAAATTATGCTTTACCAATGCCCAGTGGATGAGCACAGACACTGCCGAGCCATAGAAGCATGCACACGGTGAGCAGCGGGGCTGTCCCCCAGACCCGAGTGTCAGGGACTTCCAGGCAGACTCAGCAGACGTTGACATAAGGCTCCTGCCCACAAAGATACCAGGGGTGAAGGTGCTTCTGACAGGGCACCCATGCTGGGGACCTCCATGCTGCCCACTCAGGACCCAGGCTTTGAACCTGCCACACTGAGTAAAGCACTTCCGGCACCCTCTCGTCTAAGCCTGGGGCCCCTGGTGGGCAGTGCAGCCTGGGGACATCTGGGCAGTGGGGCTGCCAGGGACACGCAGGGCTGGCTCCAATTCCTACACCAGCCACGGCTCAGACTCTTTACAAGAACGCCCTAGCTCCCCAGCTTTGGGGTGGACACCCACATCCTTGTGGCACCCACATCTGTGTGGCACCGGGTGACATCTGGCTTGCGTCTCAAAGAAGGCGTGGCTGGGAGGGTGAGGAGTAGTCCCAGACTCACACCCCATGATGACGGGAAACCACAATGACTTACATAACCTATCACTGGGAACAGATTCTGGAAGCTGAGCCCTTTTTGGGGGTTGAAAAATCTTTCTCTCTGGGTCTCTAGAGACTGAAAAGGAGAGCATCCAAGAAGGTCCTGGGTGGCAGGGGTCAGCCTTCTTGTCCTCCTTGCTGTGTGGAGGGTATCTGGGTGGCTCTTGAAGCCAGAAAGAGAGTGACTGTGAGCCGCCAGGTGAGGACAGGACAGAAGGAGCCCAGACCCCTGACAACCCAGGAGCTGCCCCCAAGCTGAGAGAGGAGGGAACGTTTCTGGGGTGAGTCAGTGGAGTTCACGGTCCTCAGCGCCAAGCCTAGCCTTAGGTGATGCACGCGCGGGACACCCGCAGGAAAAACCGAATGACCTGGAGAATGTCCTCTCCAACAGGAGCAACAATCGCCTCTCCTGGAGACAACTGAAATCGTCAAATGCTGACTTTTATCCCACAACGAAAGTATCAGAAGGCTGGCTTCACACTAACGGTTCCGGAGATGAACGCCTGCGATGGTCCATAGATCAAGTGACCAGGGCTAGTAACTGTAACGCACTTTCCATCTCGAACCTGGCCTGAGCTCTGGCATGACCCCAGCCTCTCCTCAAGTCTGTGCTGACATCATGTTGTATTAGTGTATAATGCACAGCATCTCAATGGAGGTGTCAACAGACTTTTGTTAAACATTATAAATTATACTATAGACATAAAAAATTGCAAGTGTTGAGAATACCAGCTGGCTCAGTTCATGTCACCCATTATTTATCAGGAGGGATGAGGCAGTAAATGCAGCCTGACGAAGCAGACAGTGGCCTTGTCCCTACCACTGGGAGTGCCGCCCCGTGAGGACCAGCCCCAGCCTCGGAGGCCACCCCCACCCCCACTCCCTCCCAGGCCTGGCTGGACAACTCCAAAGGGCCAGCCCAGGGTCAGGGTCCCGGGTGAGCTGAGGCATTTTGGTGGGAATCCAGTATTCCTTCCTGGCTGGGCCTTCCAAGAAAATGCAGAGTGAGCCTGAGCTGAAAAGCAAACCTTGAAATCCCTCACCAGACCTTCCTGGAGAGGGACAGGGAAAGGCAAAGATCCCTGAAAATTCTATGCCTTTGGCAATGGCCGGATTTGGATGTTCTTTGGGAGCCAGTTTGTGCACATCTGGACAACTAAGGCTGTTTCCTCCCTGGATCCCTAACGCCCAGAAAGCGTGTCTGGATCCTCCCCCAGCTCCTGGCACACAGTAAATACACCCTCCAAGATGAGTAAATAGCACTCAGGGATCTAAGTATGAGAAGCTGCCAAATGCGACAAGCTCTCGCAGAAGCAGCTGGTGGGAGGAAGCCGTGGCGCAGCCTGGCCGGCCGTCACTGGTGGACACGAGTGGGGCAGGGTCGCACAGTGCCAGAGGGTTGCAGGAAAAATCACGTTTGCAGGCAGAACTCCAGGTGAGGCAGATACAATTGCCTTCAGACCAGAGATAAACATGGGGCTTCCAATGACAGTCCCCACTGAGGTCACTGATGGTGCAGGACGTGAGTACGTTGGGTCCGACGGGAATATAGACAGCGCACCCGGGATTGAGGATTCAAACCTTAGAAGAGAAACAGGATTTCTTGGTAGAATTTTCTCTGAGGCCAGGTTATACTGCAAGTAAGTTTATAGCATATTTTTGGTGCTTGAAAACATAAAGCAGACATTCCTCAGGCCCCACTATCACTGGCGGCTGAGTGATAAATGAAAGAACTGGTATAATGAGCTCTCCCCCGACAGAGATCCTTGGGAGAATCCAAACGTGACTCTTCCGAGAAGGGAAGCCGTCCCCGCCGGCCTCACACACAGAGGTCGGGGATCAGAGTTTTCCCGAGGTCTATCTGCAGGGGAAGCCAGCTGGGTGTCGCCTGGCCCTGGGACCATGCATGCTCTCCCTGGGCGGCCGTGTCCCAGCCACAGGGATGGCCTCGTGCCAGGTGAGTGCTCCCTGAACACCCCACCCCACGGGTGAATTGGACCAGTGGTGGAAATCTGACTCGGGCTGGTCCTAATCTGCCTCCTTCTGTCCTAAGAATTTTGCTTTGGGACTGTCAGAACTGAAGCAGCCTTTGCTTAGGGATGCAATTGAAGGAAAAAACTAAAAAATGAGTTTTCTTGCTATGGAAGTAGAGCAGTAGCTGAATCTGGCAACCCGTCCCATCACGGCTGGCCCTGAGCGTGCCCATCAAAGGGCCCTCACGTTGACCTCACTGAGGTGGTGACAGTAGGGAACACAGATTCAGCTGTGATGGGCCAGCTCGGGATTCGTATCCAAAGTGAACACCAGCCCTGTGTGTTGCCCCTCGCAAACCCACCCACTCTCTAGAGACTTCTACTGGAGCTGAAGTCCCTGTAACTCCACCAAGAGGTCATCCCAAGGTGGGGAAGGGGAGCCCCGGGAGGCTGCAGTAGCCATCAATCCTGCCCCCTGGAGCTGCCCGTGCAAAGTTAGGTCAGAAGAAGGTGGCCCACATCCTCCGTGACCAGGAGCTGGAACTAGCATGCGTGCAGGACACGATAATGTGGCCGACTTCATTTTCAATAAAAGGCGACGAGGAGACTGGGCACCAGAGCAGGCCTCCAACACTTGCTCCCTGGCCTCAAAGAACACTTGAGAACACTCAGGGAGGCGCGTTAGAGATGGAGGCGTCCGGCGGGAGCCACTTCAACGGTCAAGCCAGGTCGGGCAGCTAACACTCCAAGAAGTGTGCATTTTCACACATGGTCGGCTTGTGGTGAGGGCACATTCCTGGAGGGGCCCAGGCTTGCCTGCTAGAAGGGCACATGGGAGCAGGGGAGGTCCCAGCCCCCGCGGTGGGGGTGCCTTCCTCCTGCAGGTCAAGTCCCCCTAACAGTGGCCCTCTCACAAGGCTCGGGGACAGCTGCGCCGGGGCTGCCCACCCTCCCGTGCACCTCCTGTGACCTGGGACCTCCTGATACCGCTCTTGGGGAGACAGGCATTTTAGCCTTCGGTTAGGGAGAAGGCTTAGCCCTACTCCCGGGAAGAAATAGTCTACCTCCAAGTGCAGATGCCGGTCCTCCAACGTCCTGAGAAAGAGGAATTAGACACTGTCCAGTCTTTCCATTGGATTCGCGTGTAAACACGCATGTGATGTCACAGCCAAGCACCAAACAGGTTGGGACAGCTTTTGTTCTGGTGGCTGCAGTAGTGCTGCCCCCTGTGTGCACGGAGTCGTCAAGGTGGCGGGTTTGGACTTTGCTGGGGAGAAGCAGGCAGGCCTCGGATGGGCGCCCCACCATCAGGCATCCACGCTCAGAGGAGCCTCAGCCGGTCAGCTGATCGGAGCTGACTTCCCCCCATCTAGCTGGTTTTGGGGAGCCACACAGCTCCCGCTCAGCCACTCGACCTGAGACGGTGGCAGGGGATGGCCGGGTCTGCCTCAGCACAGGTGCGGGCGGTCATCGTGAGTGCGCTGGGGGTCATGAGGAAGTGAACCACGGTCTCATCTATGTCACATGGGGGGATCCTCACGGCAAGTCCTCTCCTGGGGGATTTTATAACCGGCTTTGTGCTCCCATGACAAACAGTTCCGTGTTGTCACTGAAAAACAACATATTTTACAAAGGACTGTGAGGTTGATGGGGGGCTTTCCTTGCTGCCCAAATCCCAGATAGATGTGTAGACTCACGGATGAAAGTGAAGGTAGGTGAGGTGGTAGGAGAAACAGGTAGCTTGGCAGTATATCCGGAGTTCATCATTTGTGCGATAAACCCAGCCCTGAACTATGCTTGCTCCCTCGCTTCCCTCATTGCCTACCAGCTAGGGAGTAACAGGGTAAACACTGACACACACACACACACACACACACGTGCATGCACACACACACACCCATACATGCCCATACATACACACATCGCCTCTCCTGGAGGCACATATGCACACACTTTCATGCAGATGTGCACACACAACACCTATGTGCACACACACATGCACAATACACATGCATATAGGTGCATGCATACACACCCATACATGCTCAAATGTACACACACCTATACACACATCTGTGTGCACACACTCATACATGCACATGCACATGCATAAACATCTGTGCATGCACACACGCATCTGTGTACACATATTCATACATGCATGCACACCCTACACATATGCACGTGTGCACACACATGTAAGTACACATACACACGTAAGCACACACATAGAGACATGAATACACACACCTATCTTTATTCTTTGGGGGTGGGTCTGAAGGACAAAAGACAAAGTTTCAGAGACCCCTCACTAAGATGAAAGAGAAGTTATAGCTGCTTAGTTATTGAAAGCGTGTGGTAATAAGGAAGAGCTCTGGTAAGCGACACCAATCCTAACTTAGGATGCCAGAAGCACAGGGGCTTGCAAAAGTTTCAATAAATTGGCTCTTCTGGACACCAGGCCACATCAGTAAATGACTTTATAGTGAAACTCACAGAATGTTCAGTCCCTTCTGGGAAGGTTACGCTCACAAGTTATGCATTCTCTTATTCTGGTAGAATCAATGTTCTAAATCCAAAAATATTTACTGCATGCAGAGTATAAACACAGGGCCAAACGCCGGTCAGACCCCAGGCCCCCTGGCTGCAGATGGCCAGACCCCGGGTGCTCCCCAGCTTCCCCGCCTGGCCCCCTGCAGAGTACCCACGGCTCCTCCAGACGCCAGAGCCCCCATGGGGCTGCAGGACGTGCGCGGACATTTCAAGCCCCTGACCACCTTGAGTGCAGCAGGGGAAGGCTTTTCTATGGGTTTATTTTAAACTGTACATCGTATTTTCTGCAGTAGACCTGGAGGACCAGAGGCTCCTCGGCACGGTGACGGCACCAGTGGGTGCTCAGTAAAGAGCTGCTGAGAAGGGGTCAAACATGCAGCTCTCTGAACACAAAGGAACCGCCTTGGGGAGGCAGTGAGAGGGCTGCTTGGCCCATCCAGTCTGCGGAGGGGCAAGGGAAAGATGCAGGTAAGAAACTTGTCTGAAGGCCAGGAGTGTGACTGCCCCTTAAATCCCTGCTCCGATCCCACTTCACAAAACAGAGCTCAAGCCATAGCCACCAGGGATACAGCAAATACCATGACATAGGCTGAACATAACATGTTTAAAAACCAAGATATTAGGTATTACTTGGAAAAACCCAATTTTGCTTGTAGAACCCCCACACAGCTCATTTTCCCAAGAAAATTCGGTCCCGAGTCCAGGGGCCGACCTGCTGTCCAGTTCAGAAGGCCAGCCGCCCCAGCACCCTCTCTCGGCTGGCTAAGAACTCTCAGGAGACGTCTCTGTGCAGAGGTTCTTGGGTTCACACCAGCTGGGCATCCTCCTTGGGAACGCCCGTCATGCGGCCCCACTGGTCGAACCCAGGCCCACGCTGTAAGCACAGAATCCTTACTCACTTTGTGAGTCACAATCCCTCCCAGTTCTCAAAACACATCATCAGCCTGATTTCTCCTCCATGGAGCAAAAGTGCACTTCCCCACCCCGTCGTGGCCTGCAGTCCCACTGCGCGTCCCTGTCACAGAGGAGCAGGAGCTGCTTCTTGACTGAACAGCATAAGTAGGGACATGGTTTATCTCCCAGACAGGGGGGCTCTGGTCCTCGGGGGTCAGAAAGCACCATCTGATCATGCCGGCCACCCCTGAGAGCAGGCCCCAGCCGTCTGGGGAGGGGGCCCTGTCTTCTCTCCACCGCACGTCTGTCTGTGGCCAGTGCAGAGCAGGACTCAGAACAGTAGCAGAACGCGGGGAGCCCTCTGCACAGCTGGCTGCCAGGCTGCCTCCAGGGGCCCAACCACACATCTCACTTCTTTTCAGCTTAGCACAGACAGGCCAGGCTCAAGGAGCTGCTGATCCCGTGTGGGACCAGCTCAGGGATAAGCGATCACGGAGCAGCAGGGTCACAGGGGCAGGATTGCCTGCTTCCAAAGGATGGCCTGCTCGGCATGCAGGGCAGGGCAGGAGAGTTAGGCTCGTTTGGAAACACAGGAAGCGTGAGTAGGGCTGCTGGCAGCTCTGGTGGTTTCTGGTGGCCTGTTTACATTTGCTTTGTAAACCACTGGCTTGGGGAGCAGGTGGGGCCTGAGAACATTCAAGAGAAGCTAAGAGGGGACTAGGTTAATGATTAAATCAGAGGCCTAAATGTAATCTGGAGTTTTAGTTTAATGTTTAGAGGGTTTTTTTTTTAAGATTTTATTTATTCATGAGACACACAGAGAGACAGAGACATGCGCTGAGGGAGAAGCATGTTCCCTGCGGGGAGCCCCATGTGAGACTCGATCCCAGGACCCCAGGGTCACACCCTGAGCCAAAGGCAGACGCTCAACCACTGAACCACCCAGGTGCCCCTGTTTAGAGTTCTTTATAACAAAATTTCTTTATGTAAATCCATTTTCCTTTAAAAATCTGCGTTCTTTTTAAAATTAAATGCTTTTTCTAAAAATACGAGAATAGTATACAGGTGCCTCCAATACAGGACACACACTCCCTCCTTCCACACTTCTATCGTCCAGAGAAGGGTTTGTGTTGTGCCCAAGATTGTGAATCTGAGAAACCACCAAGGAGCCGACACCGATGCAAGCGCACGAGGGTTTATTAGCAAGCTTGAGCTTGGGTCCAAGTGTACCCGACACAGCAGAGCAGGGACTTGGACCCCGAAGTGGTTTACAGCTGGGTTTTTTTTTATAGGCTGGTCTAGGGGATTTTCAGAAGGGGTGGAGGAATTTCTCAAGTTCTGTTTGCATTCTGATGTGGGGCTTTCAAGGGCATTGAGCTCTGTTCTCATTCTAATATGGGACTTTCTACCACGGGTGTGGGCTCTGTTGTCTTTCTGAGACAATGGGATTACCTGCTGAGGACATTGAGGACATTCTGCAGTTTTTCCCATAAAGTTCAGCTCTTATTCACAGGGGCCTAAGATGGCTGTATTTGTGCTAATGCTAAACTTTAGGTGGGATGGCCTTAATTTTTCTCGGCCTCCACAGTTTGGTGTGAGTCTGCTTGTAGACTCACTGTACGTAGGTGTGCACATGTATGTTTCTGTGTGTTTATATTCACATACACATATCCACATGTGTGTATGCTTTTTCCTTTTTTTAAACTTTTAATTTCTTAATTTTTTATTGAAGTATAATGAACACACAGTGTTATCTTAGTTCCAAGTGTACAATATAGAGAGTTAACACTTCCATATGCGACACAGTGCTCATCTCCATGTGTGCACCCCAACTCCCGTCACGGCCTCTCCCCCTCCCTCTCCCCCTCCCCCTACCCCACAACCACCAGTGTGTCTCTGCAGTTCAGAATCTGCTTGCTTTCGTTTCTTTTTATTTGTTATTTTTTTGTTGTTTCTTAAGTTCCACGAGATGACTTTTTTTTTTTCGTTGAAATGAGCTTATGCTATTTTTGTTTGAAAACTAAGACTTCAGTAGGAGTCTTTATAAAATGTTCTCAGCCACGCCAGGCTCTCTCCCAGCCTACCTTTCCAAATCTTGCTGGCAGATCTTTTCCCTGAGAGTCAAGTAGTTCCCAGATAAGCAGCCCCAGGGACTTGTCATTTGCAAACAGGTTGTGTCACTTGCAGAAGCGAAGGAGGTGTTGTGAATGATTTCCCAACACACTCACAAAAAGAGCAAGCCTGGGAAATGTCCAGCACTCTCCGAGATCTAAGAAGTCCTATGCCACAATGATGACGGGGACCAAGGAGGCACAAAACTAGGTAAAATCGACACGCGTGGCATTACTTAGTCTGGGGACGTAATTCAAGCTTTGTGGATATTTGTGTGTTGTGGGATCAAAGGCACAGAATTATCTTTGGAGATTTACCAAGGTAATTTTTAACATCCCTGCAGCATTACCTGTGCAGACAAAGTAATGGGTTGAAAACTACCCAGAACATTCAGGTGTAATAACCACTTGGCCCGAGTTGGGGAACTGAGGTCAAATGTGTGTTTGGCCCTCGGCTGCCCCAGGGACAGGTCCAGCTGTCTTAGTGGCTCCCAGGGCTCAGAGAGATGGACCCGGTTCAACCAGAGGGCGTCGGACTCTGGTCCCCTGGGCTCACAAGATGCCAGGCTGGAACTTTCAGTTTCTGTGGGGATGAGGTGGGTCTGGGTCAGCACCTGTGGAACCGAGCAGCTGTGTGAGTGGCACCTGCCGTCCCATCACCTTCCCCATACGTTCTATCATGTGAGCTGTTTTATTTGGGGGACAGTGTGCACCCCCCCCCCCGAACTCATGTGATTTCTCTATTTGCTTCGTGGTTTACTATCTGTTTCCTTCAGTGGCTTTGAACTGTTGAGGGAACAGGGGCCCCTGCCCACTGTCAGTGTGGTGGCCGTAGCACCCAGAACTGTCCCTGGCACAGGCCAGGCCCCAGCAAGTAGCTTGACTGCCTGCAGAAGGTGGCCGGGCTACTCAACCGGCAGAAGGGCCACTGGACGGAAAGGAATGTGGAGAACAGAATGCTTGTGTGCGTGTGCCGGAGTGTGCACTAACCCAGCGCCTCCCTCACCCCACCCCCTCCCAATATGCAAGTATGGCATGAGGACTTCCCCTCTCTGACTCAGTCCATGTTGCAGTGCTGGCAGGGCACGTGAAGGGCGTTCCCAGTGCTCGCCACGGCCCGCTGGTCTCCTGTTTGGGACAAGATGAAGGGGCTTGGTCTTTCCAGGTGCCCTGGCGCAGAGGGTCTGCAGATTCCTGCCACAGATGCAGGCTGCAGTCAGGCCGCTTGTGTAGCCCAAGTGGAAAAGCATGCGAGGGACCCCAGGGACAGAGAAGAACCAGGATCTCACCACGGCTCCCAGGGCTGATGTGCCTCGGGAGCACTGTGAGTATAAAAAAATTTTGGAATATAAGACCAATATTTTGGTCTTTCTCTGGGCTGATTCCACTGAGTTTGTCCTAAGGAAGGTCTGCGATCTCTCTGATAAAGCTGAAGGGGCCTCGGCTGAGGGAGGCCTGGATCCAGGAGGACTTCCACTTGCCTCCAGAGGACTGTGGCCAGGTGGATCCTCACCCGTGGGCCAGCAGGCTGGCCAGCCCCTCCAAAGCTTCAGCTACTTTGAAACACTTGCTACAAGATTAACAGAATGTTTGCTGAAGCCAGGAAGAAGAGAATATAAATTGCTCTCACTTAAAAAAAAAAGAAAAGGAACCAAATATATTAATCTTCAAAGTGTAAGAATGCCAAATGTGAGCAATAATTTGCTCCATTCCTTACATATACATTGCTCATCTTTACTAGATGAAAGTATAACTAATGAATGGGACAAATTTGAATTTGTGTGGTGCTGTTTTTATTAACAAAGATATCAGGTCTAAATGTCAAGAAAATTGATATTAATTTGCTTATCTGAGTAAGTTCTTCAAAAGAGCCGATCACTGAAGAGACTTCCCTGGAATTGAGAGTGATCTTTAGCTTCTCAGCAGGAGGTTTTTGCTGATGTTAACCTGTGATCCTCTAGAACTCACACCTCTGGGAGCTTCTGATGAGCTCAGCGTCGGCGAAACAGCGGCATCTAGTGGCTGGTACTATCCCCCACCTGCCAAACTCCTGAGTCTATCTAGAACCTTCAATCTCAGCCTTCAGCCAGACACTGGGTCTTTCACTGAATAACCAGTGAGTGGTCATGAGGATTCAAACAGATCTACAAAACCATCTTTTTTTCATCCAAGTGATAAGGTATTGATGTTAAATGTAAGGCATGAAGCGCTTATTGGTATTTTGAGCCATTTATACCTAGATCTTCAGCCATTTGAGGCTCCCGCTGGCCCAGGTTCACATCTCCAGTTAGGCGTTGCCATTAATGCTGAAGCTGGCCAACAAGTCAAGACAGCTTTCGGGTTTCTGGAATTCCCCATTCTCATCTCGGTCCCAACCACATATCTGCAGGAATGTGTCAATTAGTGGGCACACACGTCTGAGGCTGGGGCCCTCTGGTTATGAGGAAAGCATTGTGGCTGCAACTAAACTCGTCCTCATCACATGAACAGTTTGGGCACAGTCCTGGTGGACATCTCTTAAGAAATATTTTGGGAGAGTGACATCGCTAAGATGACGACATAGGTCGTCCCTGTCTTGGCTCCCTGTCACAAGAACAACTTAACAACTGTTGGAGAACACTCCTGAGGGAATCCTAGAACCCGGGGTGAGGCTGATGCACTGTCTGCTCGTCACAGGCCAGGACAGATTGCATCAGCCAGGTAAGAGAAGCGGCTACACAGCCACATGTTGACCACGTCGCCTCTTCCCTAGGCCAGCAATGCACCACGCGGAGAAGTCTGGATCATCCAGCAGGGAAAGGGAACCTGGGGTAACAACTAACCTCCCCAGCACTGTGGGTCATTTTGTGGGCATCTCTAATCTGGTTTCATACTGTGGGGATTGCAGGGAATGTGCAGGGCTGGACCACTGGAAATCTGACCGTGGGACGGGGGGGGGGGGGGGTGCGGCTTGCCACAACCAGCACTGGGACCTCAGCAGACCATGCTCGTGCGTACAGTGCCCAAGTAGCGATCTCCACAAGGGTTTTGTTCGACTGCAAAACCAGGTCAAGGGTACGGTGTGACCAGGGAACTTGGTAGGGTGCGGATCTGCGGGATTTGGAGCCTCAAATCAGGAATTCTTCCCTCCCTCAAGTCCAGTTTGCCCCTGCCCAGGCAAGGTGCTGAGTCACAGCTCCACTCACTGTGCAGAGTGCCTTCTAGCCCCATTCGAGCAGAAGGGCTGGCAACAATTCCTGGAAGCTGTGCAGGCTCGAGCCAAGAGGCGGGCAAGCAGAGCTGATGGCCCCCAGAACAAAGCCAGTACTGAATGTGGATGCTTCCTGAGCTGCACACAAGCAGGGGAATTTATACACAGCCAAGTCCCAGGGTAGCTCTCAGCCCCTGCCAGCCAGACAGCTTGTTTGGGAAATTGAGAGTAGTCTGGAGCAGCTCCTTCCCAGGCACAGGGGTTGAGACAGCCCCACCCCCTGCAAAGAGTGCCTTCTAGCCCCATCTGGCCAGAAAGACTGGCAACAACTCCTGGAAGCTGTGCAGCACAGCTCCGCATGAGCTGAGAAGCAACCAGGCAGAGCTTTTTGCCCCCAGAGCAAAGCCAGTACCAAGCACAGATCCGTCCTGCTGCACATAAGCAGGGAAATTAATACGTGGTCAAGTCCCAGGGTGGCTCCCAGCCCCTCCCAACCAGAGAGCTTGTTTGGGAAATTAAGAGCAGCTTTTCCTCTTCTTATCAAGGCATGGTGTGTGGGGGGGGCGGGGGGCAGGGCTGAGACATTGCCACATCCACCTTGAAAAGTGTCTTCCAGGCCCATTTAACCAGAAGGCTTAGTGACAACTCCTGGAAGCTGTGTGACCCAGCAGTGCTAGAGTGGAGAGAAGGGCAAGCACAACTGGTAGCTCGCAGAGCAAAGCTAGTGGCCCTGTTCTTCCAGGGAACTTGGGGTGTGGGTTGGCTTGAGTTAAGACAAGAAACAAAGAACTTAACCAGCTTTAGAGCTGCTTCTCCTACTGTTCCTGGCCATCCCTGCCACTGAATTCACAGCCCAGCTCGTCACTGAGTACAGCCTTCAGCCTGTTGGACCAAGCAACTTAACCAAAGCACCTGGGAAACCGCATAGCCCTCAATAATCCTACATATAGTGGCACTTGAATGGAGAGCCCAGTCAATGACTTCCCCGCTGACAAAATAAAATCAGGGGCCTCACATGACTGGGGAATTCTGGCCTGATTCAGGTCCCCAAATCATGAGCTATACAGGCTCTCATCCTGCTGTCCTGCCAGGACTAATTCATAGCCCTACCTAGTACTGAATATACTACCCAGTCCTGACCATCTTGTAAACCCAACCAGAGAATCCAGTCAACCGTGGAACCCATCCTACGGCTTCTTGGATAGGGAACCAAACTAGCAGCCCTATTCAACTTTTCTCAACCAATAGCACAACTTCAAGTCTCATCCGCAGAGCTGGAAACGTTGCCTTTCCAAAAATAGACCATAATATCAGGGCTCATCTGCCAAGGACATTACCAGCAGACACACCCAGAAACCCAAACTGAACTGACTGGAGAACTGTCTCTGCCAAAGCAAACCTGTGACATCTAGAAGAGGAGCCTATTTACTCAAATGTATAGATACCAACATAATGAATCAAGGATCATGAAAAATCAGGTACATAGGATAACATCAAAGGAAACTAATAAAGATCCAATAACTGACCCTAAAGAAATTAAGATCTATGAAGTGTAAGACAGAGAATGCAGAATAATCCTCTTAAGGAAGTTTAGTGAACTGCAAGAAAACAGACAACTAAACAAAATTAGGAAAACAATGTATGAACAAAATAAAAAGTTCAATAAGGAATAGCAACCATCAAAACAAACAAACAAATGAAATCCTGGAGTCAAAAAATACAATAACTGAACTGATGAATTCAGTAGGTTTTAAAAGTAGACTCAACCATACAGAATAAGGAATCAGTGACCTGGAGGAAAGAACATTGGAAATTATTCAGTCAGAGGAGCAAAAAGAAAAAAAAATGAAAGAATGAAGAAAGCCTATGAGTATTATAGAACACATTGAAGAAATAATGCTCACATTAGGGAAATTCAAGGACAAAAGAAGGAGAAAGGAACAGGAAACATATTTAAAGTGACAATAGTTGAGAACTTCCCAAACCTAGGGAGAGAAATGGACATCCAGATACATGAGGTCCAAAGGATACCAAATAGGTTGAACCCACTTAGGATTACACTGAGAAACACTATAATTAAACTCTCAACAGTCAAAGACAAGAAGAAGAAGAAGAAGAAGAGGAAGAAGAAGAAGAAGAAGAAGAAGAAGAAGAAGAAGAAGAAGAATTATCATTTTAGGAACAGCAAAAGAAAAGAGAGAAACTACATACAAAGGAAGCCTTGTAAGAGTAGAAGCAGATTTCTTAGGCCAGGAGAAAATGGGATGACATATTAAAAAATACTGAAAGAAAATAACTGTCAACCAAGAATTCTATACCTGGTGAAGTGATCCTATAGGAACGAAGGAGGAATAAAAATATTAAAGAGATTCTCTGAATGGAAGTAATGGAATGCTAATTAACATCAGTAAAAACATAAAAAGATAGTGCAAACCTCACTGGTAATGGCAGATATACAGCCATAGTTAGATTCTGCAATATGGAAGGAGTGGTGCATAATTCACTTACAACTCTAGTTTAAAAGTAATAAAAAATGAAAGTATTAAAAAATAACCATAACTATAATAGTCTGTTATTAGTTATACAATAAAAAATGTAAATTGCAATAGCAATAAGCTAAAATGTGAAGGAGAAGAGAAGTAAGAGTATAAAGTTTATGACTTTTTTTGAAGTTGAGTCATTATCATTTTAAAATAAGATGTTATAAATTTAAGATAATTTATGTCAGCTTCATGATAACCACAGGGGAAAATCCTGTAGTAATTGTACAAAAGAACATGATAAATAAATCAAGGCATACCGATATCAAAAGACATTAAAACACATCAAAAAAGATAGCAGAATAGGAAATAAGAAACAACTGATCTAAAAAGCAACCAGAAAACAATTAACAAAATGGCAAGAGTAAGTCTTTATTTATCAGTAATTACTTTAAGGTGATTGAGTTCTCCAAATAAAAGACATAGAATGGCTGAATGGATAAAGAACCAAGATCCAACAATGTTTTCAAAAAGGAATTCACTTTAGCCTTAAAGACACATATAGAGAGTAAAGGGATGGAAAATGACGTTTCAAACAAATGATAACAACACAACAAAGCAGGAGTAGCTATACCTACACTGGACAAAATAAACTTTAAACTAAAAATGTTAAAAAAGAGATAAAGAAAATTATTAAATGATTATAAAAGGGTCAATACATCAAAAAGATATAACAATTGTAAATATTTCTGCAGTCATTATTGGAGCCCCTAAATATATAAAGCCAAAAGGTAACCGAGCTTAAATAAGAAATCAACAGAAATACTATTATTATAGCTGGGGAATTTAATGCCCCCCTTCTCAACAATGGAGAGATCATACAGAGGATCAATATGAGAACAACAGATTTGAACAACACTATAGACCATATGGCCCTTAAGGACATATGCAGAGGATTCTACCCAACAATAGAATACACATTCTTCTCAGGCACATCGATCATTTTCTAGAATAAACTATCTGTTAGACCACAAAACAAGTCCTAGTAAATTGTAAATGATTGAAATTAAATCAAGTATCTTCTCTGACCACAATGTCATGAATCCAGAAATCAATAACAAAAGGAAAACTGGAAAATTTACAAACACATGAAAATTAAACAACACTCTCCTAAACAAGCAATGGATCAGAGAAGAAATTAAATGAGAAATAAAAAGTATTTTGAGACAAACAAAAATGGAAACATTACATATTGGAACCAGTGGAGTGCAAGATCCCAAATAAACAACAAAATTTTATGCCTTAAGAAACAAGCTGAACAAAAGTTAGAAAGAAAGGAAATAATAATAAAGATTAGAGTAGAAATAAATGAAATAGAGAATAGGAAACCAGTAGAAAAGATTAACCAAAGTAAGACTTGGTTCTTTGAAATGATAAACAAAATTTACAAAGCCCCACCTAACCAAAGAAACAAGAAAAAGGACCCAAATCAACTAAATTATAAATGGGAAATGAGACATTATAATGGATACTACAGAACTTCAAAGGATCTTAAGAGTCTATGATAAGCAACCACATGCCCACAAACTGGACAACCTAATAAAAATGGAAACTTTTTAAGAAACCTATCAACTACCAAGACTGAATAAGGAAGTTTAAAAATATGAACAAAAAAAATAAAAATAAAAATAAAAATATTAACAGACAAATTAGGAAGGATATTGACTCATTAATCAAAAATCTCCCGGAGATCCCTGGGTGGCTCAGCGGTTTGGTGCCCGGGATTGAGTCCCGCGTTGGGGTCCTGGCTTGGAGTCTGCTTCTCCCTCTGCCTTTGTCTCTGCCTCTCTTTCTCTCTCTCTATGTCTATCATGAATAAATAAAAAATAAAAAAAATAAATCTTTAAAAAAAAAATCTCCCAATAAAGAAAAGCTCAAGACCAGATGGCTTTATCAGTGAATTTTACCAAACATTCAAAGAGGAATTCACACCAATTCTTCCCAAGCTCTTCCAAGAAAATCAAAGGAGGGGGGCCATTCTCAAACTCATGAGGTCAGCATTATCCTGATACCAAATCCAAAAAAGGTCATTACCAAAAAAACAAAAAACAAACAAAAAAATCTTCAGGCCAATATCCCTGATGAATATCAATGCAAAAATTTTCAACAAAGTACTAGTAAACGAATTCAGCAGCACATTAAATGGACCATTCACCATGAGCAAATAGGATTTTCTGTTTGGAATGTGAGGATGGATAGTTTGACATATATAAATCAAGCATAGTGATACATCACATTAATAGAATGAAAGAAAAGAATCATATAATCATTTCAATAGAAGCAGAAACATTTGACAAAATTCAGTATTTATTCTGGATAAAACTCTTAGCAAATTAAGCATGGAAAAAAAATTTTCAACATAATAAAGGCCATATGTGACAAGCCCATAGCTAATATCATGCTCAATGGTGAAAGGTTGAAACTTTCCCTTTAGGTCAGGAAAAAGACAACAGTGCCCACTATCACTGCTTCTATTCAACACAGTACTAGAAGTCCTGGCTAGAGCAATAAGGCAAGAAAAAAGAAATAAATACATAAAAATTTAAAAGGAAGAGGTAAAATGTCTCTATTTTCAAATGACAGTATCTTATATATAGAAAATCCTAAAGGTTCAATCAAGAAACTATTAGATCTTATCAATGGTTTCAGTGAAGTTGCAGGATCAACATATGAAAATCAGTAGCATTACTATACACCAACCACAAATTTTCAGGAAAGGAAAGAATTGAAATTGGTCCCACTTAAAATAGCATCAAAAATAATAAAATATTTAAGGATAAATTTAAGGAGATGAAAGATCTGTACTTTGAAAACTACAAGAGCTTGATAAAATACATCAAAGACACAAATAAATGGTAAAGTATCCCATGTTCATGGATTGGAGGAATAAATATTGTTAAAATGCCAATACTACCATAAGCCATCTATAGATTTATGGGAATCTGTATCAAGATTCCAAAGGCATTTTTTACAGAAGTAGAAAAAAAACTTTTAAAATTTATATGGAATCACAAAAGACCCTCCAAAAGCCAAAGAAATCCTAAGAACAAAGCAGAAAGTATCATGCTTCCTGATTTCAACCTAAACTGTAAAACAATAGTCATTGAAAGAGTATGGTACTGGCATGAAAGCAGATGAATAGAACAATGGAACAGAAATGAGAACCCAGAAATAAACCCAAACATTAATTAACTAATGTTTGACAAGGGAGCCAAGAATATTCAATGGAGAGAAGACAGTCTTTTCAAAAAATGGTGCTGGGATAATTGGATATTCACATGTAAAAGAATGAAATTGGGCCCATATTTTACTCCACTCACAAAAATTAATTCTAAATTGTTTAAATACATAAATATAAGACCTGCCACCATGAAACCCCTAAAATAAAATAAAGAATAAAGCTCCTTGACATGAGTCTTGGCTGTGAAGTCTGGATATGACACCTACTACACAAGCAACAAAATCAAAAAATAAATGAGTGCAACTATATCAAACTAAAAAGCTCTACACAGCAAAAGAAACCATCAGCAAAGTGAAAAGAAAACCTATGAAAGGGGGAAAATATTTGCCAACCATATACCTGATAAGGGGTTAATATCCAAAATACATAAAGAACACGTATAACTCAACAGCAAAAAACAAACAAATGAACAAAAAACAATTCAAAAATGGGCAAAGGACCTGAATAGCAATTTCTCCAAATAAGATACACCAAAAGCCAACAGGTACATGTAAAAATGCACAATCTTTCGAATCATCAGGAAAATATAAATCAAAGCCACAAGGAGATATTACCTCACACCTGTTAGAATGGCCATCATCAAAAAGACAACAGGTAACAAAAGCTGGCATGGATGTGGAGAAAAGGGGCCTTTATGCACTGTTGATAGGAATGTAAGTTGGTGCAATCACTGTGGAAAACAACATGGAGTTTCCTCAAAAAGTTAAAAATAGGGGCACTTATTTTTAGGTGGCCACGGGGTGGCTCAGTGGTTGTGCATCTGCCTTTGGCTCAGGGTGTGATCCTGGAGTTCTGGGATCAAGTCCCACATCGGGCTCCCCGCATGGAATCTGATTCTCCCTCTGCCTATGTCTCTGCTTCTCTCTCTCTCTCTGTGTCTCTCATGAATAAATAAATAAAATATTTTTTTAAAAAAGTTTAAAATAGAATTACCATATGACCCAGCATTCTCACTTCTGGGTATATATCCAAAGAAAATGAAAACACTAAACTCAAAAATATACCTGCACCCGCATGTTCATAGCATAATTATTAATAATAGCCAAGATATGGAAACAATCTAAGTGTCCATTGATGGATGAATGGGTAGATAAGGTGTGTATATAGGTACAATGGAACATTATTCAGCCATAAAAATTTGGAACTCCTACCATTTGTGACAACATGGATGGACTCTGAAGGCATTATGCTAAGTGAGATAAGAAAGAGGAAGACAAAAATTGTATGATCTCCCATATAATCTTAAAAAATAAGATTTAAAAACTTAAAAACCAAATTCAAAGGAAAAAAGACTTGTGGTTACCAGAAATAGAGGATGATGGGAAAATGGAGAAAGGTGGTCAAAAGGTACAAACTTCCAGTTATAAGATAAATAATTACTAGGGATGTGAGGTAAAGCATGACGACTATAGTTAACACCGCTGGATTTATGTCTTGGAAATCTAGGAAAGTTTTTAAATTCTAAGAGTTCTCATCACAAGAAAGTTTTTTTTTTCTCTTTCATTTTCTTTTTATTGTATCTTATATGAGAAGTTGGATGTTAGCTGAATCTATTGTGGTAATTATTTTCCAATAGATGTAAATCAAACCACCATGCTGCATACCTCAACTTATTTTTTTTAAGATTTTATTTATTTATTCATGAGAGACAGAGAGAGAGAGAGAGAGAGAGGTAGAGACACAGGCAGAGGGAGAAGCAGGCTCCATGCAAGGAGCCCGACGTGGAACTCGATCCTGGGACTTGATCCTGGGACTCCAGGATCACACCCTGGGCCAAAGGCAGGCGCTAAACCGCTGAGCCACCCAGGGATCCCTATGCCACAACTTAGACAGTGATGTATGTGAATTATTTCATGAAAACCGGGTGGGGTGAGTCTTTTGTTCTGCTAAAGAGCCAAGGCAGATTGTAAAATACTCTTCATTTAAAAAGTCACTATTATAACAGATAAAAGGGAAGAACTAGGAGGGAAAGTAGAAGCAGATAGGATTAAAGCAATTATTTTCCAGCGAATTCCTGACTCCCAGAAAGACAGCTAGAGGGACAGGGATGGATGTGGCTTGCAAAGACGGAGCACAATGAGGCTTCGCTGCAGAAGCACAGACAGAGCAGAAGGGTAGCTCCCTGGGGTCGCTCCCCAGAGTCCACAAATCCCAGAAGACGGTTATGGTACATTTCAACAGTGGGTAACAAAAGAAAACCTCAGTTGTGTCTTGTAAGATCACAGTGGACATCAATGGCGAATAGTTGTAGACAGGCCAGAACTGAAGTAAGCTAGAATGTTGCTGAAAATAAAGAAGTCAGAATTCATTGATCTGTAGGATTGGTGTGAAAAAGTCCATGTTATGCTAAATATTATATTTTTTAAAAAACTGACGCAAGTGATATTTTCTCTGAAAGTTAAAATGTCATCTTAGCCAATTAACATTTCCACGTGATGGCTCTGTGTTAGGGATATTCCAGGGCTTTCACAATGATTAGCTTCTTGAACTTTTGCAACTCTCCTTTTTCAAGAGGAAGCAGGTTTGGAGAGTGGTGTGATTTCCTTGAGACTCCCCAGCAGAGAGGTGGCAGGTTAGTGTTTGAACCCACAGGTCTCATTTGTTTCCATGTTAGTGTCCTTTACTGGCCTCTGCTGTTTGCATGTCTGTATTAAGCATGACTATCCACATTTTTTCAGTACATAAAACCATTATTTTCCTAAAGATTTTATTTTCACAAGAATAAATTAAGCTGCAAGGGCTTTATCATGTTCTTCAAACACAATAACATGCTCCCATGAGTGGCATCACCAACACGTTATGTTCACCAACACCGCGAGGCTTTTCTTATGGGTCCAAACTAAATAAAAGTCACCGACTTCACAGAACTTAGGAAACAATCTTCAAACATAAAGTTCACTAACAATTGAAAAAAACAATTGAACATTTGATTGGATAAACCAGTGATTTGGCTTATTAGCTGTGAGATACGGGTAAGTTGTTTAAAGCCAGATGGGTGCTGCCCAATATGGTAGCCACTGCCAGGCAGCTATTTAAATTTAAATTAATTAAAATTAAGTGCAGTGATGAGTGAGTTCCTCAGTAGCACTAGCAACATTTCAACTGCTCAATAGCCACATATAGCCCGTGGTTGCCATGGATCGTGCAGAAAGTTGTCTTGAACAGCACTGCTGTCTTCCAAAAATCCAAAATCTGTGACCTGCTCTGAAGCTCAGCTCCCTGTCTGGTAATATCCGAGAGTTCCAATGATAATTATCACAGCTCTACTTTGGGGCAACACAAAACGATGCATGTAAAGTGCTTTGCATATTGTAAAATGTTATACTCAGGAGGTGTGGTCTTTTTTTTTTTTTTTAATTATTGCAGTGTTGTAAAATCATGCAGTCTTTGAGATACCCATATTTTGGCCCTTGGATCTCACAATCATGTTAAGTTGTTTTCAGAAGTTGAGCTATATATATCTTGAAGCTGACATTTCTATTTTGTTCTTTAAGACTGAAGTATATCCACATTCTGCACCACTGACCATTTCTTTTAATACGAAAAGGTACCACTATATGTATAATATAATGTAATTATATTATACATGTAATGTACTATATTGTATGTCTATAATATGAAAATCATTGTTTCACTGTAAGGATTATATCTTCTAGAAATTAATAGGGAACAAGTGCAACTACTTACAAGCTGATAAAAGTCCTAATCTTTTGCCCTGTTAGAGAGTGGTTATTGCAGGTTACAGAGAAGGTGAATGAATAACAACCTCCATGGTGCCTCATGGTGTCAGTGATAACCAGGTTTATTAACTCACAGTGGCCCTACTGACCTGCACGCCTCTCACTTAGATGAGAGAGAGAGAATGTCACTTCCTGGGACTTCTTGGGATGGATTGCTTTTCCTGTATCCCGACTGGTTTCTTTCAGGGAGCTCTGAATCTACGTGCCCACTGATGGTTGAAACATTTAATCAGCATAATGGAAAGAAGCCTGAAGAATGTCCTCGTGGTTTCTTTTGGATTTCTGCTTCTCTTTACAGCCTACGGAGGTCTGCAGAGTCTGCAGGTAAGTGAGAACACTTCTGAATGGACATTTGTCTCCTGGCCTCCAAGAATCTCCTTGGTCACAGAAGATGAGGAATGTAGGATTTCTCATTAACCAATTCACTCCCAAATCCTGTCAAACAGTGGTTTTTATGTGCGAGCTTGCAACGCACAGCCCCACCCATTCCAGCTGACTGTGTGCTTGACCCTTGGATGAGGGGTGTGGGTCCTGGGTTAGTGATGTGATAAGGTTTTCTTTGCCTTTGGACAGTTAAAGGAAGAGACACAGGATCAATCATTGTGAATTCTATGGTTTCATGACTTTGGCTTTGTGGTTTGGGTAATAATGTGAATTTATCAGATTTCATCAGACTATATAGATTTAGGCCAAACAGTGAACTTGGCCAAACTGGTTTCTGTCAGTTTGAACTCCATGGCATTCTTTCCTCCTTGGGCCTCTCTAAATGTCTGCAGCAGAGGTCACATGTGCCTACTAGAAGATTTGCTATATTTTCCCCAGACGGTTACTTTTTTTTTTTTCTGAAGTGTAGTTGCTGTGGGGCAGAATCCCAGGGAGAGCAGATGCTCCCTACCCCCTTCACACCCAGATCCTCCCCAGTGCACCTGGGCTCCTTGGGTATAGAAGCATGTGTGACCATTGCTGAGGTCCCCTCTTTCTTGGAAGACCAGAGAAGTTCGAGAACCAGACCTCCAGCTCTGGCATGGAACAATCTCACCCATCCACTTTCCCTACCTTCTGTCCCAGCCCTAACTTGCCATATTTCTTTGCTTGCTAATCCAGAATATGTCAATATGGTTTCACTGGGACAGTTGTCTCCATCAGTCAGGACTGAGCTAAGCAAAAGAAGGCAATGACGTGGACAGAAGTGACCTTAGGCCTGGCTGTGTCCCCACGATGTTGGGAGCATCTGCCTGTCCCTGTCATTTCCTTCAGCTCTCATCTGACTGGCGCACATGGTCCCAGGATCCCCAAGGTCCCAGCCAGACTCGCCCCAGGACCCAGGCATGCACTTACACAGCCTCCCCCTACAGCAGCTGGGCCCTCTCACTCCTGTGGCTAGTGACCTCCTACTAGTCATTCAGATCTCCACTTGGATGTCACCCCCTTCTCCCCTTCCCTGACCCCTGGAACCAAAGTCTCTGGATGTGTTGCCTTGGTGCTGTGGCAGGCACCGCATTATGCCTGTGTGAGTCCATGATGCTAGGAGGATGGCCACCACTCCATGACCATGTCCCCCTGACAGCACATAGGATGGGTAACTCTGTGAGTGAAAGTCATCGGCTCAGGCTAACCTCCAGTTTAACCCCCTTCCCAGGTTCTCCATGGGTTTAAAGATCCGACCCTACTCCCCAGGATTGAACTGAGACTACTCGTGCTCTAGTCTGGCAGGCTGCCCAGCCTCACTCCCCCAGAAGAGCTTAATGGCTCTGGCCAAAGCAGCTCAATGTTCTCTGCTGCCTCTCAGCTTAGGACAAGGCCCATGAAAACTCATCACCTCCCACCCTTCCTCAGGTTACCCTCTCATCCTCCAGATCTCACTTGGCCTTCACTCCCTCTAGACAGTCTTCCTGACTCCACTGGGGTGGCCCCTGAGCTTCCCTTGCAGGACTCAGGCCTATTGCAATGGCCTGTTTGCTGGTGTTACTGACCCCTGTCGGCTCCTGTCCACCATGTACTCCCGGAGGGCAGTGGCTGTCATAATTTCCTGTTTCACTAGAGCAGTGCACAGAGCCTGTACTGGTAAGTGCTTAAGGCTACATTTGTTGAATGACTTGAGTGAATGTCCTACTTGCTTATATAAGCAGGTCTTGCATGATCCAAATTCCACATGCACACATCCTTATCCTCATACATGTGTTTTGCAGGCCTGCTCCCCTAACACATGCAGATACAGGCAATTGAACGTGCCCATTTACATAGAAAAGATCTTTGCTTTTAAAATTTGATTCCCACTTTGTCTACTGAGATCTGTCTTCCTTTGCAGTGGTTTGCAGTAGAATTAGATTATAAGTGACTAACATACCTTGCCGATTTGCAGCAGCACCATGCCTAGAAGAGAAATTCCAGTGCACAGAAGTGCTGCACGGTTGTCATTAACATGGAGGAGCTGAGCTCAGTAATACAGGATTTCATACGTTTGTGTTAAGGAAACAAAAGGCTCAGGCTGAACCAACTCTCACTCCACACTTCTGGCAACAAGAATCATAAGCAGAAATTTCCAGATAACCCCCACATCATGGAAAATGAACACTCAATTTCTATCTTCTAACAAGATTTCAGAATTTTCATGGGATTAGCTGTTGTTACTTTCAGTTTCAACTAATCCACAAATACTGTTATGTACCTGCTTTGGGCAAGGCATGGGGAGAGATTTGGAAAAAACAGAACAATTTCCCATGTTCCAAGGGATCTTTGTCAGCTGGGGTGACATCTTGGGTCACAAGGGTGTGTGTGCTAGGCGTTAGATGAAATTCTAGCTACAGGATCAAAGCTGAGGTCTCCATGGACCACATTATCCATGGGCCCTTGGAGACCCTTTATCTGCACTTGAGCACCCTTTGGAAAGCGAGGACAAGAAGGAAGGTCAGGGCACCCCAAGGGGTGGGGCAGGAAAGGAAGAGAGAAAGAAGAGAGAAGCCTGGAGTGTTGGAGTGTCCAGCACCTGGGCCTCAGGCTTCCCCTCTTCGGAGTCTCTGGCAGCAGCTGACCCTCTGTTGGGACTGTGGTAGTTTCCACTCTCGCCGCACCTGTCAGCTGGGAAGCCGCAGGAAGCCTGTCGTGGCTGTCTCAGGAACCTAGTGGTGACCCAGAGCTCTTCCCCTTGGCGGCGGACCCCTCTGACCAGGGTGGTTTTGTCCCCACAGAGCAGCCTGTACAGAGAGGAAGGCCTGGGCGTGACAGCACTCAGCACGCTGTACGGCGGGGTACTTCTGTCCTCCATGTTCCTCCCGCCGCTCCTGATTAAGAAGTTTGGCTGCAAATGGACCATCGTCGTCTCCATGTGCTGCTACGTGGCCTTCTCCCTGGGCAACTTCTATGCCAGCTGGTACGGCCCACACAGCTCACGCCCTGCTTCTGGGTCATGCCTCAGGCTCAGCTGCTTGGGTGCACATGGCTGGACGTGCCCAATGACACCTTGCTCCCACTTCAAAATGAGCGCCATTCCCTAAAATTCCTCTCTGCTTCTGGGATAGGAAACTGTGGAGGCTTTCCCCCCATTTTTTCCCATCAAGATGTCTCTGTCCATTTTGCTGTGCCCATTTCCTCCCCTAGGTCCCAGCCTGCTTCCCTCAGGCCTGTTCTGGGCCTTGAGCTTCCCTCTCTGCCCCAGGGCCCTTTTGTGACCACAGTGATGAAAGCTAGATGTCCAGGGTGCATTTCAGGAGACTTAGCAGAATGTGACCAATGGACCCACCACCACACCCTCATCATCACAGAAAGTGGATGTGGCAGGGCTGGAACTAGACGTGCAGGGGCCCATGAGAGGGGTTCTCAGGGACCAAGCTCTAAGGGTACTGGCCCCACACTCTTATTCAAAAGAACACACCTGTCAAGCATCTCTTTGGAGGGATGCCCATTGACATCCCAGACATAAGATTATGGTGACTTCACATTCTTCTTTTTCTTATTGCCATAGAGTTTTCACCAACCAACCAATCAATGTTTCAATAAATAAATAAATCATTTTTTAAAGGTATAGCTGTTAGAAATACTCAGAAACCATACAGCCTTACTTGTAATCCCAGTTTATAGGTAGTTGCTTTCAAATGCAAAGTTCACAGGCATTGAATTTCTCTCTTGCAAATGAACCTGAACCAGAAATGGTGCTGGGTTTGGTCATTTATCTGAGTCTGATGGATGGTGAATCCATCAATCTAGCCAATCCATAAACATAATAATGCTTACAGGGGACTAAGCATGGTGTTTCCTTCTGCACAGAGGTAAGCATTTTGTCTTTCAGGTACACCTTGATTCCCACCTCCATACTGCTGGGCCTTGGGGCTGCCCCTCTGTGGTCCGCCCAATGCACATACCTCACAATCATGGGAAACACAGAAGCAAAGAAGGTGGGAAAAGTTGGCAGAGACGTGGTGAACCAGTATTTTGGCATCTTCTTTCTCATATTCCAGTCATCCGGTGTTTGGGGCAACCTGATCTCATCACTGGTGTTTGGCCAGACACCCACTCAAGGTAAAAGAAAACGGTGGTCAGTGATGGCACCTGAGAAGGTCCCCCATCCCATTTACACACATCTTTATTCCACGACCAGAGCAGGTGAGCCACCTGAGGACGTGATTCTCACTTGCCTGTGGCCCAGCCTCTCCTGGTTCCCAGCTGTTCTCCAGGATGGTCCATGTAGGTCTGAGGGTCTGTCGTCCACAAGGGCCCCAGCCATTCTGGTCCTGCCCTCCCAGGGCCAGGGGGAAACCCCTGAAGAGCAGAGCCCAGAGGAAACAGAGGGTCACTGCCAGTGGAACTCGGGTTCATGGAGCCATCACTATCCTTTTAGACTAAGAATGAGTTTGATTGATTTATCATCCCACTGAACTGATCCACTTTCCAGAGTCTTAAATGTTTCACATAAGACCAGTTGACCCTTAACTGATGTCAACATTTGACAGCTGGTGACTTAACTCACGTCTTTCCCTGCCCTTGGCCAGACACAGATATAAGGTGTGTATCTGTTTTATGTCTGCACCCTTGGATGTCTGAGGATTTAAACCAAGGGCAGAGGAAATAAATCTCTTCAGTGCTCACAGGCAACCTTTATTCTTAGGGGGACGGGGGGAGAAGGGGAAGGTTCTGACTCCTGACTCTCTTTTTTTCTTTTTTAGAGTCATTTATTCCATTTTTATTTTTATTCCAACTCCTCATAGTAGAAGTGAGGCCTTTGTACACTAATGCTGTTTCATCCATATGAACAGTTAGGGAACATCTATTTGTTGATGATTACTACTATTCAGCACCTTGGCCTTTCATAAAATGTCTTAGACAATACAAAATGTTACATTTATCTTTCCCATGATATCAAATTATTATAATTCTAATCTCTCAGAGTTAATAAATAGATTTGTAATGTGTATGAATATCTATAGGATTCCCAAACATGTGATTTATATTGGTTCTAATCAAAAGGATTTATTTTATTCTTTTCTCTACAATGGATTATTACTCATCCATAAAAAAGGAACAAAATCTTGCCATTTGCAATGACATGGCTGGAGCTAAAGAGTATTATGCTAAGTGAAACAAGCTAGAGAAAGACAAGTATCATATGATGTCACTCATGTGTGGAATTTAAGAAACAAAACAAACAAACATGGAGGTGGGAGGAAGAGAGGCAAACCAAGAAACAGACTCCCAATGTTAGAGAACAAACGGATGGTTACCAGAGGGGAGATGGGTAGGGATATAGGTTAAATAGATGATGGGGATTAAGGAGGGCACTGGTTGTGATGAGCACCGGGTAATGTGTGGAAGTGCTGAATCACTAAATTCTACACCTGAAACTAGTATCACACTGTATGTTGAATAACTTTCTCCCATACTGACTCCTGACTCTAATCAGGATTAGTCCTATCTCTGCATCGTGGTCCTTGGTCTTGCTCTTCCCTATAAAGTCCACCTTTAGGAAACTCCAAAATCCTCCCTCCCATTTTTCTCATGTGATGCCATCACTTGCTAAGTGCATCTGAAGAAGGGAAACCATTGGGTTGATGGATACCTGGTTTTTTACTAATTATTGCTATCAATAATCCAACAGAAACTGAGATTAAGGGTAAGTCTACAACACACCTGGCGTGAAACGGAGTGAGCAGATTTACTTTTAATGACATTCAGGCAAGTGAGCTTAATTCTCCAAGTGATCCCAGGACACAGACTCAGAGGAGTGAGGCATCCCCAGAGCCCTGCAAGCCTCCTTCGCCTCCCTCGACCTCTGACCTCCCTCCAAACCACCTCTCGTTCTTTGGGCTGTGGCTCTCACCAGTTGAGGGGGACTTTCAGAGTTCTATGTGATGAGATTTCTATTATGACAAGTGCTCTTTCTTCCATGACATCTTCCTCCCTCTCCCCAGCACCTCAGACATGGTCTGAGAGTCATTGGCAGTGCACATTTTATTCTTTCAGCAGATAGGGAAACTAACACTCAGAAGGGGTGTGAAATGACCTACCCAAGGTCGTGGAATCTGAAAGAGAACCCAGCAGTTCTGACACCTATTCTAATGTACCTTATTTCTTCTTGATTCTTCTGGAAACGTTGAGCATGTTCATTATGTCCAGAAAGTAATATAACAAGCAACTAGCATTTACTACACATTTGTCCAGGGTCTTAAAATGTGTGCCTAAGGGGAAGGGTGATTTGAGGTAGCTGGTCAAACAAACCCATGTCCCATGCTCTTGACCTATGGTCACCCTTGCCTTGAGCGTGTCCAGGCTCTTGTTAGCTACGTATTTCATTCCTCCCGCCCTTCATCCTGTCAGTTTCCCACATTCTCACATCATCTTTTTGCTTCCAACTGCACAGAGGCCATCCCAGAGGAGCAGCTTCTGTCCTGTGGGGCCAGCGACTGCCTGATGGCCACAGCGCCCACCAACAGCACCCAGCGTCCTTCGCAGACTCTAATCTACACCCTGCTGGGCATCTACACGGGTATGTGCTCACAGAGGGTGTGGTCCCCAGGAAAGCAAACCTAACTCCTTCCTGTGTTGAAAAAGAGTATCTTCCCAAAGTATAAATATTCCTGCAAAATGAGTTCAGCTGGGTTGTACTTAGGTATTTTTCGTACGAAATCCAATACAGCAGAACAGGGCTATCTGACGGTTTCCTATGATGATAGAATCGTTTTTCTCTTTTGCGAAGCCCAATACAGTGGCCAGTAGCTACATGTGCTTGCTTATATTTTTATTAACTAAATTAAAAATACTGTTCCAAAGTCACAATGGTGAGGATTGAGACTGTGTTGTGGTCTCAAGGCACAGCTCAGGCCACAGAAATGCATCTTCTGCACTCTAAGCTCCTGTGTGAGATTCCCCTCATCAACACGCAGCCCTCTGAGCGTCCCCCTGCATGAAAGCAATATCAGTCCCCCTGCGGTTCCCGGCAGCCACCCCAGACCCAGAGCACATGATACCCACCTTCTGGTTCACACAATCCAGCAGCTTAGGGGAGCGCGGTCTGGACATTTATGTGAAACAGGGACCATGCCTTTGTTCCGTGCAGAAACTCTTATTATTCAGATCCTGGCTTCCTTGCAGAGTTTCATGGGTCTTCTTTCTGCAAGCAAGGCCATGTTACCATAAAGACACACACATACAAGGAATGGAGAATCAGGGAAAGAGAATTCTACTCCCCAGGGTAATTTTCCATGATTTCCTCTGTCCTCAGGATGATATTCCTTGCAAAGCCATTCACTTTAGTATATTCAATGAGTGACACCAGCACATTCATGCCCCTTCAGCAGGTTCTGGGTCACAGGACAGCTCTGGACACACACACATTTTTACTTTTCCTAGCAAAAATGTGGTTTCTGTACCATGATCCACCCCTCGTGACTGCCTTGTGGCTCTTGTCCTGGGATAATGCGTGTCCTGAGGGCTTCGTGTGCCTGCCCACGGTGGGAGGCCATGGTCCTGAGTCCCTGGGGAGCTGACACGACTCCTCCACATGATTACGCATGACCTATGGATGGGCTGCTCTGGAAGCTGCTTCACAATTGAGGTGCTGGAGGCCCCATGAGGGCGACTCTAATGATTTGGTGGCACTTATGGCTCTCGAGAAAACTAGTGACAACGTGTGACCTTGGCACGAGCTCAGCAGACCTCCACGTGGTGTTTAATGAGCATCGTTAAAATGCAGTTGTACCGACCTGGGGAGAAGGATTGTGTTTAGCCGGGAAGACAGTGGCTGCAGGACAGCAATAAGGCTGAGAAGTCAGCTGTCACATCTGTGGGGGGAGCCTGCTGAGGGGCTATGGGGTCCGGCTTCACCAGCTCTGCCCACCACCTGGCAGAGAGCTGCTTTGTAGACCTGGCGGTCTCAGGGACGCCCGGCCCATGCGCTGCAGCGGGACGGACCTTGTGTCACATGAGCTGGTGAGATGAAGCAAAGAGAAAAAATAATTCAAGTCACCTTTAGAGACTGACAGGTCTGAGCCATCGGACTAGACATTGTGGCTGAAAGCCGTTCTGAAGGGTTTCCACTGCCTTTCAGAGAAAGAAGCATCAGGCTCTTGAATGAACCTGTGGCTCCTGGAGCGCTGGGTGTCATTCGCGTTGCCAGAGAGGAGGAACCAGGGACAGATACGCAGCTATCACGAGACCAGTAAGGAATGAGATGGTTTCTTGGTAAAGATGAAAAGGAATAAATAAACACTAGCCCTCCATCCAAATAACCAAGGGGCGTAAGGCACAGAAAGAGGTGCGGTCGCACCTCCTGGACTGTGAAGGCGCAGGGTCCCCTCTACGGGGACATGAATCTTTGCCTTGAATAAAATGTGTTTGCATCGTCAGCCCATCCATGTGGTTCAAAGCACACCCACCGTGAAAGGGAAAGCCCCCCCCCTGCATCCCTCCCCACCCTCCCGGGCCCCCAGTCGCGCCCCCCCCCGCCCCGTGGCCTGCAGTTCCTGGACACAGAGCAGCACGTGTGACTGCGCTCCCCCCTCTGCCTTCCCCTCTGAAAACAGCGCAGCCCTGCACCCTAACTCCCCAGCTGCTCCCCATGGGTGCCCCTTATAATTTAGAGCTGCTTCGTCTCCCATCTTCGAATGTGCAACATCCCCTCACGTTCGGGATGCCCCGCAATGCATGTACCCAGTTCCCACCGCAGGACATTAGGGGAAACGCATTTGGAATAAACACAAAGCTTAGCAAGGGATAACCTTTTGGGACTCAAAATCCTGAGAAGGGAGCCCGGCTGTTGCTGGAAGTTACCTGAGGGTGAGGACAAGGGAATAGCTCGGTTGAGGGCGCCGAGGACTTCAGGGCCTCGCGGGGTTTGAGCTGCAGGCCAGAGGCTCTGGTCAGGCTCGGCAGCCTCGTTTCATGGCTTAAACGAGGATATTTGAAATCGATGCCCCAAAGGGGAGAAGGAAGTAAATCAGTGCCACGTAGCCAGGACTTCCCTGCTCCTGTGAGCACCCCAGCACCCCCTCTCTGTCCTCCCTGCAGGGAGCGGTGTCCTGGCGGTCCTGCTCATAGCCTTATTTCTCGAGCCCATCAAAGATGCTCAACAGAAAAGCGGAGGAGAGAAGAAATCATCTTTCTGGTCCACCCTGCTGTCGACCTTCAAGCTCCTTCGAGACAAGCGCCTGCGCCTACTGGTGCTGCTGCCGATGTACAGCGGATTTGAGCAAGCCTTCCTCGCTGGCGACTACACCAGGGTACGTACGAGAGCACCCAACACCTGCGTTTGCGTGTCGCGGGGGCTGCTGGGGGCGCGCCAGGCCCTTCCCGGCCGTGGAGAGCAGAGTTTATGGTTCAGCATCTCAGCTTGAAGTGAAAACGTGAAACCCGTGAGTTACACCGAGTGACACTGGGATTCCTTCTCATGCTAGTTTTCAAATTGTGCATTTCAATCTGGAAATGGATGTGGCTCTGGGGCACTGTGGCCCTGTCTTTCTCTAGATGCCCGCCTGCCCACTTCGTGCATAGGGAAGGCCTCGTGGGGGCAGGCTGGCAGAGGGACACCTCTGCCGGGGCTGGCACATCAGGAACACAGGGCCACCATCCACCACTGTCCCTCGTGGCCGTGGCGTGCTCACCAAGATTCTGTTTCCACGGCTCTCTGCCCATGTGCTGTCCTTTCCTGAAGACCCTCCTAGGGTGCCATAGGAGGGACGCCATAAACTAGGCTGTTAGAGAGCAGAGATCCCCTTTCCAGAAAGTGCTACGTAGGACCTGGGGCAGCCAAGGGGCCACAGAGCCAGGACAAGTCCACTCCTCCAGGATTGTCCTTCCTTGACCAGGAAACGTCTCCCACTCCGTGCCTACCGCAGCTCCCTCCCCGGTAGACGTGCCACACTAGCAAGATGCCCAGTTAAATTCAAATTTCAGGTCGCCACCGACATCTTTTAGGACATGCACGCTCCGTGCAGGATTCGTGGGTCCTAGATTCTCTCCGGCAGCCCCTGCTCCCGGGACAGTCTTGCTGGAGGGTCTTGGAGTTCCAAAGACCAATGACAAAAATGACAAAACAGCCCTTTCGCATTTGGCCACGTCCCCTCCACGTGGAGTGGGACCTCAGCCACAGCCCCTGCTGTCCCAGAGCAGTGGGGCTTCCTGTCCAGCCTGCCCATCTGTGTGTCTGTCCTGATTCTTCCCGGGGACGGGAGCGGCCGGTGTGGTGTGAGGGCACTGGGTCCATGCAGAGGTCCGTGCCCTCTGTACCCCGCAGTCCCACGCAGGAGAACTCCTTTCTTCTTCTCTCTGCAGAGATTCCCTTCATTTTCTTCACATCTGCTTCTTTTCTATTAGGATTTTATTTTATTTGTAGAGCTCTTTCCGCTTCACAGCAAGGTTGACAAAAGGTGTCAGGAGCCCCATATGGCCCAGCCCCACACATGCACAGTCTCCCCCATTATAACGTCCCTCCCCAGAGGGGGCGTTGGTTCCAGCCGGTGAACTTGCCACGACACATCATCATCACCCCTGTGAGGGGTCACTCTGGGTGCTGTGCGGCCCCCGGGGGTTTGGACAGAAGTATCAGGACACACGTCCACTGTTGTGGGATCACACAGAATGGCTGCCTCAAGCATCCTCTGTGCTCCACCTGTTCCATTCATCCCTCCCACCTTCTGCTACCCGTCTGGTGTGCAGAACGGGAAATGACCAGCCCCACTAGGAATTGCTCAGATTAGCCCCTAATTCCTAAGGAGAGCGACGTAGGCAAAGGATGCGCAGGGACGCTTCTGTGCAGGTGTCCTTGGGGGTTCCTGCCCGGCATGAGCGTCTCCTCCTCCACCAGGTGCCGTGAGGCCACCATGAAGGTCTGGGCCCGTCCAGCACGTCGGCTGTCCCACGGCAGACCGCGTGTTAGTGTCAACCGTAACCCCCCATCCAGACCAACCCCCGGGCCCCGAGCCACCAGGTAACGACGCCCCCTGTGCTTCCTCCCGCAGTCCTACACCACCTGCGCCCTGGGCATCCAGTTCGTCGGCTACGTGATGATCTGCTTCTCCGCCACCAACTCGCTGTGCTCCGTGCTCTACGGGAGGCTGTCCCAGTACACGGGCAGAAAGGCCCTCTACGGGCTGGGTAGGCGACCCGTGGCCAGACTCGGGCGGGAATGGGGACCAAGGGGCGGGAGGAAGGCCATGCTCCGCTCAGGAGCGAGTGCATGGGGGCTGAGCGTGCATGCACCGCAGGGAGGCTTCCTGTAGGAGGTGACCCGCCCTCCTGCCTTCTACATTTTTTTATTTAAATTCAACTTGCCAACATATAGTAGAACACCCAGTGCTCATCCCATCGAGTACACGCGTCACCCTCTGTCTCTGTTGGGAAGAAAGAAGAAGCAGAGACAGGGTGAACAATGAGAAACGAGGGCATTGGCAACACAGTTACCCGGCCCCCCAGTCAGGGTCTGAGGTGTCTGCGGTGACGACACGGTGAGAAGGGAGAGCGATGAGCTGACCAGGGGCCATGTCACCCGCGTAGGTTTTCCCATCTTGTCCCTACGATCGCCCTGTGGCGTGGCCACTGCCCGCTTCACAGACACAGAAACCCAGGAACAGAGGAGTGTTGTGACAGGCCCGAGGCACACAGCGAAGGCCGCAGGCACCTCCCCTCTTCCCTGTCAGCAGCTGTTCTTGGGCTACATTGCAGTAATAGAGATCTCAGTGTCCATGGGAATCAGGCCAGAACTCATGAGCCACCGGGGTAGCATCAGGGGGGTGAGCTGGGTGCCTCTGCCCGCCCCTCCGTGCACCTCCGCACCTGCTGGGGAGCCTCAGGGAGAGGCTGGGGCGCTGCAACCCCCCTCCTTCTGTTACTCTGGGGTCTCCTCAGCTGGGGCACCATGACACTCCCTGCGGGGAGCAGGGCTCATCACCCCGAGCCCGGCCTGGATGGTGGGGGCCCAGGGGTCCGCAGAGGCTCACCCCCTGCCAAGCTGGAGTATTTCCAGGAGACACTGTTTACCTGTTGAAGCAAACAAAGGCTCCTTCACCATCGGGGGTCCCAGCCTCCTGGGGCTGCGCTCACATCCTGGTTTCTGCCCCCCCCCCCCCCCCCCCCGTGTGCACAGGTGCGGTGACCCACCTGTCTTGCATCATAGCCCTCTTGCTGTGGAAACCTCACCCCAACCAGCTGGCCGTGTTCTTCGTGTTTTCTGGCCTCTGGGGCGTGGCTGATGCCGTCTGGCAGACACAAAACAATGGTGAGTGTCCTGTCCCCGAGTCCCCTCTTGGGGGTCCCTACCTAGGCCAGCCGTGGACACGTGGTGGGCAGAGGGCCATGTGGTGGGGAAGTGTTGTGCCACCTGGTGACACTAGAGCAGGAGGCAAGAGGGGGATGAGGCTCTAGGTGCCAGCTTGGATTTGAGCGTTTCTTCAGTCCCACGATGCAAAAGGAGGGAATCACCTGCGGATACAACTTCCTTTCCTAAGAATGTCAGGTTCCTCGCGGCTTTCTGTTTGCGGAGTGTCCCTGAGCAGGGACGTGGCCATGTGCTGCGCGCTGGAACCATGGGGCTGGAGAGGCCTTCGAGGCCCCCCCGGCCCAATGGGGACAGAGGTGTGGGACCTCCACGTGGAAGAGCGAGCAGGTGCCTGTAACTGCAGCCGACTGGAGGCAGTGGGACGGGGCGTGCGGTGCCCTGGGAACTGAGCTGGGGGCGGTTGGGGCTTCGTCTGGGGTCAGGCCTGAGTCAGACCCTGGCTGGCTTTACCCCGGTGGGGCTGCAGTGTAGGAGGCCGGTGGCTGCGGGGGCACCCAGGGGAGGCCGGGGTGCTGGGAGGGAGGCTGCAAGGCTGACCCCATGGTGCAGAGTCCATGTCCGGTGAGGTCTGCTCCCTGGTTCACAGAGCTGTCTTCTCGCTGTTCCTCCTGGGGCAGGAGGGACATGGAGGTTATAAGGACACAAATCCAATTGAGGAGGACTCTGCCTCAAGACTAGATTGCCCCCAGAGACCCCATCGCCTCACGCTGTCACCTTGGGGTTAGGGTTCACCCTATGAATTTGGTGGACACAACTAATCTGGCCACAGCAGCTGGACATGCTGGGGGCACAGGCTGGGCTAGGTGCTGGGTGAGGTGGTGAGACTGGGGGCCTGACGGGGGCCCAGGCTGCCCAGGGAAGGCTCCGGCTCTGCTCAACATCGGTGCAAGCAACAGGAAAGGTGCAAGCAGGAAGAGACAAGGTCAGCCCACCGGGTTATGGGGGGACAAAGGGCTGCTGCACTAACTGTCCCCCTCATCCCTCGTCCTCCCTCATGTCCTGAGAGAAGATGAGACAGACCTGCAACGAGGCAGCCACAGCACAGAGCAGGAGAGGAGATGCAGGTGGAGGCAGAGCTCGGAGCAGGAAGCTGAGGGGCTGGTGGGTAGGTGGGACGTGTGGCTGCAGGCACAGTGTCCCCAGGATGGGGTTACAAAGGGCAGATGAGCAAAGGCAGAGAGATGACACTCAACACTGAGGCGTGGTTGTTGGTAGGGTTCACTGCTCTCCATGATTGCATTTGGGTTCAGAGTTAGGGACCATGCTAAGAATGGGGGAGGATGGCAAGCGGCCAGGGAAGGAGAAGGTAGGGGAGCTGAATGAGGACATGAGGACAAGGAATGAGGGGGCAGGATGACAGAGGGGTCACCGTTGGCCAGAGGAAGGCTGCCCTTTATATGCAGACCAAAGAGGGGAGTGGGGGTGAAGAGCCATGGGGGCCTTGTCACCATGGGGAGAGGAGTCAGCAGGGTTCCCACGGAGCGCCAGCCAGTGACAACATGACAGACGGCGTGACTGCGGTCACTGTGTGCCTGGTGCCGTCAGTCCTGGGGATTGTGCTCCCGAACTGAGCCTGCCAGCCGGGCAGCCAGTTAGGCAGTCTCTGGGGCAAACCAGGAGGGCAGAGCGTGCGTGAGCATGTGTAGAGCCCGAGACCCAGCCACCCACAAAACAGAGGACAGGAGGCTGTGACAGGGCACCAGCCAGCCTTACGGGATGCCACGTGACACGGAGGCCACCAGGGGTCAAACCACGGGTGGTGTCTACGGGCCGCAAGGCGCCCCAGGGACACGCAGTGGGAGAGACAAAGCAGAGGCGGGCAGGTGACGACAGCACAGGGGTCAGGGGGCCTGGCCCTGACAGCAGGGATGCACACACAATGCTGGGCTGCTGCACCTAAGGGTTCAGGGTAGGGTGCTGTCCACGGAGCAGCACCGTCCCACTAAGCCAGGGGCCACCATGGTTACCATGCAGCACAGAACAGCAGGGGTGGCCTGGGTTAGGGGCGAGGGGCCTAAGCCTAGGAGCAGAGGCCCAGTGGGAGGCCAAGGAGGCGGGGTGGGGATCAGAGCAGGCGCTTGGCTGCCCCCAGGGAGGCCTGCTGTGGGAGGCAGCAGTAGCCGAGCCACTGGGGTGTGTGGGGGGGCGCCTGTGTCCTCTGTGGGTCCTGCTCTCTGAGGTGAGACGAGCCATCACAGGGGGGTGTCAGAGACACCAGTAGAAGAGAGGCAGGAAGCAGGGGTGTGGGTGGCACACATACCAGAGGTGACTGATGGCTTCCATTTGGCAGGGGAGAATGAAAATGACAACCCTGAGTCCCCAGAGGCCCATCTGCCTGGGACAGGAAGGGGTGCTGGGGGCCCCAGGATTTGGCTCCAAAGAGAGCCTTGTCCCCAGGTGACATTGCCACCCAGCCCTGCTCTGGGAAACACGTGTGGGCTAAAAACTGGGTCAACCCAGGCCAACCCGGAGGCAACTCCAGGGCTGGAGGCCTGGCTGCTGACCCACACCCAGACCCCAGGGGTCCGGGCTCTGCAGCCTCCCCACCGCCTCAGCCATGCAGGTGGCTCTCATAAACCTCTGAGGCGTGTGCAAACATGTGTGCGATCAGGACCGTGATCGCAAGTGGTTGGAGCTAGGTCAGCACCTGGCAGGGCTGGGCTCGAAGTGTCACTCCAGTAGAAGTGCTGACCCCATGGAGGATTGGTAAAGACAAACGGACGTGAGCTCTGTAGACGGTCCCCAACTGTAAACCAGGGACAGGTCCCATCACACAGGTAGCATCACAAGACAATTTCTTTCAACCTCCGCATGCAGGTTGTCCCGAGCACCACACATGCACGTGTGTCCCGAGCACCACACATGCACGTGCCAGCTTGCCCCGGACAGCCGTAGCTGACACCTCTGAGCCCCTGGGAATTTTTCAAGTATTTACACATTACAAGTCAGGTAGGGGTCTGGGTAAGCGGCCGCATAATACCTGGTGCAGCAATCCCCTGGATGTTTCAGGCCACTGCAGCGAAAAGACTTGGCTTTCTCCCTCGCTGAGACACAGGAGTGATGGCTGTCACTCTCCTCATCTTGCCTAGGACAGAAGAGCCCATCAGGATTGTGCAGACGAGGTTAGGTGAGGTCCAGTGAACCCCCCTGGGACCGCTCTGCACCGTGCATGGCCTGAACGCACGGAATCAGGGGTGCTAAGTTAACATGGATTATCTCTTTTTGTAAAGACAAAAAGTAATTTTTTTTTCAAGGAAAACTCAGTTGTTGGGGAAAAGTGATCTTTGCATTATTTGAGGATTTCTTTTGCAGTCTGAGCTCACAGTCATCCTACCCCAACATTGAGCTGCATTTCAGTCACGGCATCCCCCGCAGGTAGACTGCACCAGGCTCCCTTCAAGCTTGCCACCGGCCGCGTGGCGCACCCACGGGGGCTTTGTATTTATGGAGGCTGCAAATGTTGGGGTAGCTGTTGCCACCTTGCCCTCCAAGAGCAGGCCTCCCCCATTTTTGTTTTTTTTAGATAGCGCAAGTTGGCTTCCTCGTCTTGTTCTCCCTGAACGTGTGTCTTTTTGAGAGAATACGCGAGGTGAGCCACGTCCTTTCCTAGCCAGTGAGGCTGAACACAACTCAGACCCTTCTCCCCGCCATCACCTCTCAATTGAAAACCTGGCTCAGAAGTGAACACGGTGCCACCCGAGCCACCCCAGCCCTCCTTCCTGCTGCGGGTTGTGCAACTGCTGCTCCACGATCCCCCGGGGCTCCCGCAGGCTTGGGGGCCACTGATCTGGGCCACTTGCTCTGGTCTGTTCATTCGCTCTGACAGTTCAGGGAAGCCGGGCGCCGTTGCCATGGCAACTGCGTTTGAGATTCAGAATGTCTGGTCTAAAAATACTCTTTTGCCCGGCTAGCTGCCAAAGGGACTGTTCCGGGTTGATAAACACAGAAAACCTGCCTCTCTTACGCGCCCGGTTCACATAACCTATCCTTCCCAAGCAAACGAGACGGCCTGATGACGTGTTCACACCCTCATGCAAGGACAGGAGTCAGCCTCTGGTCACTCCCACCGGTCCCTTCTTTATTGTGTTTTTTTTTTTGTTTTTTTTTTTAGCTTTTATTTATTTGTTTAAGAGAGAGTGAGTGAGCAAGAGAGAGCACAAGCAGGGGGAGGGACAGAGGGGGAGGGAGAAGCAGATGCCCCCACTAAGCAGGGAGCCTGATGCGGGGCTCGACCCCAGGACCCTGGGATCATGACCTGAGCCAAAGGCAGAGGCTTAACTTACTGAGCCACCCAGGGGCCTAAGGCTTCTTTTCTTTTTAAATAAACTTATTTTGGAGTAATTTGAGTTTACAGAAAAGTTACAAAGACAGTATAGAAAGTTCCCATATACCATTGACTTAGTTTCCTCTGATGTCAATATCTTACAAAACAGTGGTACATTTGTCAGAACTAAGAAATTAATGTTGGCACTTGACTCAACTAAACTTTTGACTTTATTTGGCTTTCTCCAGTTTTCCCATTTTGTGTGTCCCAGGGTCCCACCCAGAGTCCCACCCAGAATCCTACCCAGAATCCCACCCAGAATCCCACCTAGAATCCCACCCAGGGTCCACCCAGGGTCGCACCCAGAATCCCACCAGGAATCCCATCCAGGGCCCTACCCAGAATCCCACCCAGGGTCTCACCCAGTGCCCCACCCAGAATCCCACTCAGGGTCCACCCAGGGTCCCACCCAGGATCCCACCCAGAATCCCATCCGGGGTCCACCCAGGGTCCCACCCAGGATCCCACCTGGAATCCCATGCAGGTTCCACTGAGGGTCCCACCCGGTCCACGCAGGATCCCATCCAGAATCCCACCCAGGATCCCACCCAGTATCCCACCCAGGGTCCCATCTGGTCCCCATTACATTGAGTGGCCACACCTCCTTGGTCTGATCTGTGACCGTTTCTCTTATTTTTTGTTGTTCCTGACCTTGACAGTTCTGGAGAATACTGGTCAGGCATTTTAGAGACTGTCCCTAATTTGAGGTTGTCTGATGTTTCTCATGATTAGGCTGGAGTTATGAGTTTTCGGTAGGAAGACCCCAGAGTGAAGAGGGATCTCATCTTCTCTTCTCATCACATCGATCACTGACTCGATGATCGATCCCTGGTCAGCCTGGCATCTCCAGTGCAGAGTGCTGCTCTTCCCTTTCTACTGCCAATTTTGGGGAGCCAGCCATCATGTCTAGCCAACAATCAAGGGAGAAATAATTAATCTCCATCTGCTGAAGGAGGAGTCTGTATATCAATTATGTATAATTCCTTCATAAGGAATATTTGTCCCTTCTCCCCAGTTTATTTAGTGATTTATTTAACCACTTGTCTTCATCGCTATGGGCTCATGTATTCATCACATCCTTTAGGTCACAGTCCGGTTCTACGTTACTTACTTTGCTATTCTAATCATTCCAGCTTTGGTCATTGGGATCTTTCTGTTGGCACCTCTGTCCTTCTGACATACCCATCTATTACTGGTTTAGTACTTCCCAGCTTGCTGGCATTACAAACTATTCCAGATCCTTCTCCTGGGCCAACAGTACTATCAGCCATTTCTCCAAGGACCCTGGGTTCATTTTATTGGATAACAGTGTTAGAAAATAAGATTTGAGGGATCCCTGGGTGGCGCAGCGGTTTGGCGCCTGCCTTTGGCCCAGGGCGCAATCCTGGAGACCCGGATCGAATCCCACGTCAGGCTCCCAGTGCATGGAGCCTGCTTCTCCCTCTGCCTGTCTCTGCCTCTCTCTCTCTCTCTCTGTATGACTATCATAAATAAATAATAAAATAAAATAAAATAAAATAAAAAAGAAAATAAGATTTGAGTGCTGGGCATGCTCATAACATCTGAGATGCATCTGAGAGGATGAGGCTTCCAGGGGACAAAGCAAGGAGACCCACATGCACACACGTCTGACTATTTATTTATTTATTTATTTATTTATTTATGAGAGACACAGAGAGAAGTAGAGACACAGTCAGAGGGAGAAGCAGGCTCCATGCAGGGAGCCCGCTGTGGGACTCGATCCCAGGACCCCGGGATCACGCCCTGAGCTGAAGGCAGATGCTTAACCTCTGAGCCACCCAGGGATCCCTGTGTGTCTCTATTTCTGTATCTGCCTGTCTGTAGGTAAGTTAAGCGAAGATAGGTCCACACTGGGGTCCCCGACTCCTCTCCAGCACCACAGGTTCATTCTAGCCCTCCCTTTGCTGATCTGTGACTTCCTTCTCTGACAAGGAGAAACCCGGCTCCTACTGTGCACATCACATTGCTTATTTGTTCAAGCCTAGTCTACCTGTGAGGTGACTTCAGAATTGTTGAAATATTGTTTTATCTCGTTTCCTTTTCTCCTTAAGAGTATTTATTTTCTCTCCATTCTTCCCACCATATCCTTAAGCAACTGTTGGAATTTGACACAATTAATGTGTTGCTTTTTTTTTAAAGATTTTATTTATTTATTCATGATAGACACACACACACACACACACACACACACACACACACACAGAGGCAGAGACACACAGGCAGAGGGAGGAGCAGGCTCCATGCAGGGAGTCTGACATGGGACTCGATCCTGGGACTCCAGGATCATGCCGCTGGCGGAAGGCAGGCACTTAAACCGCTGAGCCACCCAGGCTGTCCAATGTGTTGCTTTCTTTATGTTAGGATTAAAATTGGATCCAGATTGTAATTTCCTGAAAAGGCGGACTCGGTAATTTATAATCATCACAATCTAAACTTAATCTTGAAATCTAAAGACATCAACCTATAGACCATTAACCACACATTAGCTTAAAGTTAGTGTTGCCATATTACTAGAAGTTATTACTAGAATATTCATGAAATTGGGGTGCGTTTGCTCTGGTACTGCACCTGCTAAGAGCACTGCTGCGCCTGTTGGCCACAGAACATAGAAACACCCACCGCTCATAGCCATAGTGTCTCAAACATGGATTTTCCTCACTAGCATCTCATTTATGGATCCAGTTTTAAGTGTCATACTCTAAAGAAAGACAAGACATCTTTATTTAGTCAGTTAATTTTTATTTAAATTCCAGTTGGGGGCAGCCCGGTTGGCTCAGCGGTTTAGCGCTGCCTTCAGCTCAGGGCATGATCCTGGAGACTTGGGATGGAGTCCCACGTCGGGCTCCCTGCATGGAGCCTGCTTCTCCCTCTGCCTGTGTCTGTGTCTCTCTGTGTCTCTCATGAGTAAATAAATAAAATCTTTTTTAAAAATAATAAATTCCAGTTAGTTAACATACAGGGTTACATTAACTTCAGGTGTACAATATAGTGATTCAGCACTTCCATACAACATCCGATGACCATCAAAAGTGCACTCCTTAATCCCCATCACCGATTAACCCTACCTCCCACCCCTGTCCCCTCTGGTAACCATCAGTGTGTTCTCTGTAGTTAAGAGTCAGCTTCTTAGTTTCTCTCTCTCTCTTTCTGTCTCTTATTTTCCTCTTTGCTTGTTGTCTGGTTTCTTAAATTTCACATATGAGTGAAATCATATAGTATTTGTCTTTCTCTGACTTATTTCAATTGGCGTTATCTTTTCTAGCTCCATCCATAGCATTGCAAATGGCAAGATTTTGGGGTGCCTGGGTGGCTCAGTTGGTTAAGCAACCAACTCTTGATTTTGTCTCAGATCATGATCTCAGGATTGTGAAATCAAGCCCCGCATGGGGCTCTGCACTAGGTATAGATCCTGCTTGAGATTCTCTCTCTCTCTCTTTCTCTGGCCCTCTTATCATTAACAAAATGCTGAGATTTCATTCTTTTTTATGACTGAATAATATTCCATTATATATAAACACCACCTCTTCTTCATTCATTCACCAGTCAGTGGGCAGTTGGGTTCCTTCCATAATTTGGCTATTGTAAATAATTTTACTACAAACATAGGGATGTATGTACCCCCCTTTGAATTAGTACTTTGTATTCTTTGGATAAATACCCAGTAATGCAATTGCTGGATCTTAGGGTAGCTCTATTTTTAACTTTTTGAGGAATCTCCATATTGTTTTCCAGAGCAGCTGCACCAGTCTGCATTCCCATCAACAGTGCACGAGGGTTCCCCTTTCTCCACATCCTCACCAACACCTGTTGTTTTATGTTGTTGATTTTAGCCATTCTGACAGGTGTGAGATGGTATCTCATCATAGTTTTGATTTGCAGTTCCTGATGATGGACGTCTTTTCATTTACCTGTTGGCTATCTGTAGAAAGACAAGAAATTTTTTAAATGATCTTAGGAGTTACTAAATCCTAGATCTTGTTATTAGACTTACAATGTCGGTGGACTTTTATTAAGGTGGGCACTTCTCAGACTCAGATCACATGGGCACTTTCTTCTGAGCCTTCCAAATGGTCTCTCATTTTCCCAAGAGCATGAATGTGGTTTATGATGTATATCTGATCTTACATATTTCTGATGTCCTCACCCTCCTGAGTTCCTCCCATGGTAGGCAGACAGCTGAGTAACCAAGTGCCAAGAACCTTCTGAGTGTTGAAATTTCTTTTTTTTTTTTTAAGATTTTATTTATTCATTAGAATACACAGAGAGGAGGGAGAAAGAGAGAGAGGCAGAGACACAGGCAGAGGGAGAAGCAGGCTCCACGCAGGGAGCCCAACGCGGGACTCGATCCTGGGTCCCCAGGATCACGCCCTGGGCTGAAGGCAGTGCTAAACCGCTGAGCCACCCAGGCTGCCCAGTGTTGAAATTTCTAAGCAGGGTTGCAGAGATCTTGCTGTTGGCCTCAAACCTTCCCCCCAGTGCTGGAGAGGCTCCCCTACCTTACATCCCTCCCCTGTGAAATTCAGGGAGGAGGCAAGGGGTAAAGGGCAAGAACAGGATGCAAGCTGGTAAAGGAATGTGTGAGGAAGTTCCATGTGGGCTCTCCCTCCCACAGCTGCCCATCCTGCAGGAAGGGCATTCCTAGCAAAATCCCTACATCTTTTCAGACTTCAGCTTCCTCCAGGAATAACAAGCTCTGGTCATGGCTCAGATGATGGCTGGTCCTCCTGGGGCTGGGGGCAGACAGAGGGCTCGCTGTCCATCCTTCCCGGTGCTACAGGAGTGATATCTTGGTTTACTCATTGTCTCATTCACGGGCAAACCTGGAACCTTTGCCTGCTTCGTTCTGCTCTGATTGCACATCCTGTGTTACCTCGACTCTCTCCCAGGGTGGGCTTTGGGTAATATAAATAGAAGGAAAGAAGAAGAATAAGCAGCTCTCTTCATGGTAGCTCCACAGGACATTGGCTTGGGGTTTTACCTACTGGTGCTACATTCATTAAGTCATTGTCCATCCACTGGTCCATGTGGTCATTCAATAGTTTCTTTTGCTGACACTTTGAGAGCACTGGAATTATTCTTGATAAGAATGGGACGCTTGGTGGGATGTCATCACGGAAAAATTAAATCATCACTTTTGATGATCATCGGATGTTGTATGGAAGTGTTGAATCACTATATTGTACACCTGAAATTAATATAACACTGTATGTTAACTAACTGAAGAATCACTGGCTGGAGGAGAGGGTCACTGGAGAAGCCCGCAAGGGTGCTTCACACAGGGCCTGCCACATGTGAAGGCACAAGGCACAGAAGTGGGTCAATGGGGCCATATTGAGGGGCATGCTCAACAATGACAGGCTGTGAGCTGGAGTGACAAGGTCAGGTCACAGAGGCACCTGCCCTCATGATGAGATGCTTGTTCTTCTACCCCATAGCCGGGCCAGATCACTGAAGACTTCTCTGTGTGGGAGTGACGTGACATATTTACATTTTACAAAGATTGTCCTAGCAGAAATGTGGGAGTAACATGGAGCAGGGTAAGATAAGAAAGGAGGAAATGGGTCAGTCTGGAGCTGTTGAGAGACAAGGCAGTGAACAGTCCAGATGGGACAGATGGGTCACACTGAGAGAGAATCCCAATGTTCGGAGCCCTAGTCCAGTGAATGGCCCATGAACTTCTTGAGAGCAGACATCGTGCCTTGTTCATGTCTGCAGAGCTCAGTACTGTGACTGCCATGTAGTAGGTAGACAGCCAGTGAGTGTTGGTAGAGGGATGAAGAGGACCTGAATCCAGCTTGTGTGACATGTGGGAAAGAGCTGGCTTTGTTTCTAGGCTGAAGAGGAGGTAAGAGAGTCAGGCTGAAGGTTCATCTCTGGAGAGGGGCTCCATAATGGAGTGAAGTCCCCCAAGGGGATGGAAGCAGAGTGAAGCCTCTGTGCAGGGCCCTTTCTGGGCTATGGTGGATGGAGCACACAAGGAGAGGTGTTCTTGGTGAAGAGGCAAGTCCGTTGGCTGGAGGGGAAGGTATGGTGGCTGGGGCAGCTCAGGAGAAGAGAGCAGGATGGGCCAGCACGGGGCACCAGCTGGGATGCTCAGCACGGTCCTGGGAATCAACACTTCTCTGCTGAATGCTTTCAGCTTCCTGGCTGTTAGCTCCCCTACACATGGGTCACCTCACTCAAGCCAGCAGACGGGGAGCTTGCAGTTATATCAAACATTTTACCATCTTACAAACTGGAACAGAAACCATTTACTTTCCTCTAGAAGCATTTATGAGACTGAACTAGCCTGCTAGGGCTGTCAACAGAGTACAACCAGATGGGCAGACATTCTTGTTCCTCGGAGCTCTGGAGGCGGGAGGTCCAAGATGTGGACAGGCTGGCCTCTGCTGAGGCCTCGCGTCTGAGTGTGTAGACAGCTGTCTTCTCCCTGTGTCCCCACATGGTCATCCTTCTATGCATATCTGTGCTGTGATCCCCTCTTCCTATAAGGACACCAGTCTTGGGATGAGAGCCCTCTCTAATGACCTCATTTACCTTAATCACCTCTTTAAAGGCCCCGTCTCCAAACATAGTCACATTCTGAGGTCCAGGGGTTAGGATTGCTTGTGTTTGTCTTTGCTTTTGGTCTCCAGTGAGGAGCCATGCCTCATCTGACACAGGTCAATCCTCTTAGCTCTACTTTACTTTTCTGTGCACTCACCCACCAAGTGATCGGCAGGCCTGAGCTCTCGCCAGTGCTAATATTGCTTGAGCTCTGTTTCTTTTATGTATGATGGTTCTTCGCTGCTAAAGAATGTCTCCAGACTTCCATAAACATGAAATAATTCTGCTTTTTTAAGAAGGACATGTTTCCTGATTTTGTCGAGAAAATTGGGGAGCGGGAAAGCTGCATTGTTTTCATCAATAATTGAAAAAAAAATCCTTTGAGGTTTTGTAGCAACATGTTCATGCCATGTCTCCTCTGCAGTTCTTTATGGTGTCCTGTTCGAGAAGAACAAGGAGGCTGCCTTTGCGAATTACCGCCTGTGGGAAGCGCTTGGGTTCGTCATTGCATTTGGATACAGCACATTTTTGTGCGTCTACATCAAACTCTACATCCTCCTGGGCGTCCTGAGTCTGACCATGCTGGCGTACGGGATTGTTGAGTACCTGGAGGCCAAGAACCAGGGCAGGCCAGTTGTTGCAGAACAGACAAAGCCAACAGAGGAGGCAGAAACAGAGACAGTCATGTGACGGTGACACACGCTGCAGCACAGGAACTCTGTCGGCAAGACAGCTCTACCTGAAGTGCCTCAGAGTTTATAGCTGCTTCCTCACAATGGTGTCAGCAATATTTAGCCATCCCGAAGACACAGCATAGTTACCTACCAAAATTTTTTCTATTCCAGCACGTTTTCAGTTCACCATGTCACCAGTGGAGATCGTGAGTGTGCAGGAAGGAATCCATAATCTCCGGCACAAAGGCAAAAAGTTGAGTGCATAATCAGCCAGTGGGAACTGGCTTAGGTAGAACCAACAACTTCCACCTGTTCATGTTGTACTCATCCTGCTTGTTGTTTGTAAGGGTCGGAAGGATGTAAAAATAACAAGTCTGACAGTACAATTTTATAATTGGGTAAACTGACATCCAGGCAAGTCAGCTGGCTCCCTCCCTGAGTCAGTGAGCGACAAAGCCAGACCAGAGTTTATGTCCCTTGAAATTTATAAACTACGAGTTTCTAAATAAATGCAACTATATTATCAACATTTCTCCCATTCAGATACTTTTATCCCAAATACTCACCTCACCCACACACAGCACAGGCATCAGATAAGGGAGCCAGCATGCTGTAGACTACAATCTGCAGGGCTGACAAGATGATAAGCCTGGACCCTGGGCGAATTTGTTACCTGTTACATGCACACCTTCTGATCAGAATCTACATCTACCAATAATCTATTCCCACCCTCGTCGTCTTCAGCCAGCTGCTAATGCTGGCCTCTGCCTCCTTCGGAGACGTCTTCCTTTCCCCGGAGCTCAGCACCCTCTGGCACCTCTGCTGGTGTCCCCGGGCTGTGTATCCCTTTCCCTCTTCATCGCATGGTGCCCACCTTTCATCCTCAGTCCTTGGTCTTCACCAAAACTTCTCCTTTTATGTCCCATGAATGTGGCCCTTCTGCACATTTCTGCACCTCCTACTTACCTATGGACAGCCCCCCTCTGACTCCAGCCTGCACCCCAGCCTGACACTCCTCCAGGCCTCTCAGCAAAGTTCTATCAGGTCAAACTTCTGTTTAAAACCTTTCGTGCCCTGACCCCTTCAACGAGGTGAGCTTTGTCCAGTCCCAAGGCCCACAGGAGGATGCCAGGCTCCTCTCCAGGACACTTTGCTCCAGACCTTTGCTCACAGGCTGCCTCCACCTTGACAACCTTCCTGCCCCCACACCAATGCACCCAGCTTATGTGAGCTGTCCTCACAAGCCGATGCAACTTACATTCTGTTGTATTTATTTTTTGTACGAGCATCTCCCTCAATTGAACATTTACCTTTGTAGTGTCGGGATACAATACCAGCAGGTACTTAGTGAATGTTCCATTCATGGTGAAGAAAGTCTGTCAATAATTCAAAGAATTCTTTTTTTTTTAATTTTTATTTATTTATGATAGTCACAGAGAGAGAGAGAGGCAGAGACACAGGCGGAGGAAGAAGCAGGCTCCATGCACCGGGAGCCCGATGTGGGATTCGATCCCGGGTCTCCAGGATCGCGCCCTGGGCCAAAGGCAGGCGCCAAACCGCTGCGCCACCCAGGGATCCCCTAATTCAAAGAATTCTTGACCCATTCCTTGGTCTATGAAATTCCAGCCAGACCCTGGCCCCCTCACCCCCTCCCTCATTCAATACTAGTTGAACCCATTATGCTGGTGATGTGGTGGGGACTCAGACACGGCCCTCCTACTGAGGAGATACACCGAATGAATAAAACTTTCAGGTGCTGTGAATTAATGTGTACATGACCTCTCCAATGTCACTCAGCCTCAACTAGATTTCCCCTCAAGTCCCCAGCTTCTCCTCCCTGTCTCCCAGGCCCAGCTGGCCCTCAGCGGCCTTCTTTCCCCGGTCTGTTGGACCAGGGGCAGGCCCTGTGGTTCCCCACCAACTGGTTCACCCACTCTTCCACTGCCTCTGTGTACCCATCACCTACTTCACATCTTCCTAATCTCTCCTCTACTCTGAACTGAGGGCCAGGCCTCCCTCTTGTGTCTCCATGTGAATCATTTCTGCTCTCCTAGGATCAAACAAAATTCCATAACTACTTGAGGTCTTCAATGATTTTGAAAAGTGAGTTTTTATGTTCTCTGAATCTCGTGTTGTGGTTTTCCCCTTTTCTGCCACTCACTGCAGGCTGCCTTGCATTGCATTTGCCTGTAAGGTACCTGACCATCTCCAAACAAGGAGTTTGGATTATTTCACAAAAAGTCAAAGTTCAATAGGTATTTGCATAGAAGGCCCTCGGTGAGGGGTAGATGACAAGCCTGGTCCCTCCAACTCGAGGTTTAGGATTTTGTACATCAACGACGTGTGTCTTCTGGATGCACATCAGGTTAAGATAGGCTGATTTGGAACTGATTTTGGTTACTCTCTCAGCTCAGAGCCTTTGAAAGTGAGGCAATCTCACTTCCTTAAGAATCCCTCATGTCTTCCAGAGAAGCCCTTGAAGAGTAGCCTGGAGATAATGGGCCAGATTTTCCTAACCCCACCAGGCATCTGCTGAGACACAGATGACACTGAGGAGTGTGCCCAGGTCAAAGATCTGGGAAAGGACCCTCAGGCTGAGAGCAGAGCCAGGAAGTATAAGCAAAGCCTCACAGAAACCTCTAGGGACACCTGTCCAAGCCAGCATCCAGCATCAGAGCCCAGACACAGGGGGATGCAAGTAATCCTGATATTTTACGTTATTTTATCTTATTTTGCTTTGTTTTTAATTTTTTTTTTTTTTGGAAGGCTGAGGAGGTGTCCTTGGTAACTGGTGACATTGACTATTTCCTGACCCAAGGGCAGCATGCTGTCGAGTGTTTAAGGGAGGGGGGATGGGCTGACCTGACAAACGGCAAAGGTTGGACTCTCAGTACCGGTGCTGGGGATGCTCGACCCTCCCTCCCTGAGGGGCCTGCCTGACGTGTTTAGACTCAAAGATGAGAATATAAGCAGAGGACCTGATCTTGGACTTTAGGCCCAAAGACCACCCTCACCTCAATACCGCGGGGACAGGGAAACAGTGCAGTATCTTCCAGTGTCCCCACAGCAAGGATATTGCTGCCTTGAAAAATTTCACTCAAGGTTAAGGGGGTCATCAGAGTTGGGGTCACATGCCTGAGCACATGATCCCGTTTGCTATGGTTGATGCTCACTGGAAAGTGTGCCAGACAACTCTGCTGCCAGGAGCCCAAGGCCCCTTGAGTGACAGGCGGCCTGTAGGTCAACCCTGATGCACACACAGGCTGCGGTCACTTGGGGAGCATTTGGCTGGTGCTAGTGGAGGTTCTTGGTGGGCAGCACTTGCCCATCTGCCCAACCAGCTGCTCGGCTGGGTGTCCTGGGTGTCCTGGCTCTCCCTGGAAGATCGTCTATGGCATGCGGGTCTTCTCTTTTCCCTTCATGCTTTGAATTTCTTGATGGGAAGAGTTTGTGAATATTCCCAGAAACCTGGTGCAGGGCTTGGACAGAGAACCCCCCATATATCTGGTCTCCTCTGCCTGGTCAGTGGGTGAAGGATGACAGATAGTGCTCATGGTCACACCAGTACTTCTGGCCTCGCCTGTGCTAGTGCGAAGCCGGAATTGTAGCAGAAAGTAAATGATTTAATCTTGCTGTTAGCATTCCTTCTATACAATCATCTCATTTCATAAGGAATCATTAAGACAAAGTGTTGTTGTGAAACACCATGAAGTGCTGTGTGCGATGCGGTGTCCATCCCTTGGATGAAGGTTAAAAAGACAGCACTTCCCAAGCGTCCCTGGCCTTCATGGAGTTATTACAAACCTTGATTGGGTTTGATCCAACAATCCTAACTCTCTTGACCCAACTCCAGGGCTCAGCAACAAACACATACTTCTGTTACTTGCTCAGAGTAATTAATAGGGGCAAGGCTTAAAAAAATCTATAATGTATGGATGTGTGTTACAATATATTATAAAAAAAAAAACTTCCTGAAAATTGGAGAGATAGCTGAAATAAAAATGCTAACTGTAGAAATAACATGTTAAAACCACCTAATAAAGAGCAATGTGTCAGAAATTTAGGCTTATGGCTACTGGAGAGTCCCTTCAATTTGCTAAAATGAGCCCAAGTCTACTGGCAGCCAAGGCAAAAAAAAAAAAAAAAAAAGAAAACACAGATTATATAATCATCAATCTTGGATGAAAGAAGCTTTGTCAGGGTTTTCAAAGAGAATCAGTTTCTAGGTCCTAACATGTAAAGGGATATACATGCGTGTCCCTGAATGAGGAACATAGGCAGGCACAGCCAACGGCTGATAGACGTCCAGGGTGGGGGGTGTTTTATGGCAGTTTGCTCACCGGGACCCTTGACAGAGGTGGGGCGTATAATGGAAATGGGGTCCTGTGCACACGTGGGGGAGGGGATCTAGGAGGCCCTGAGGGGGTAGGGAGGATGCTCAGGGATGGTTGGGTCACTCTGCTGCCTTCTACAGGACACTAGAATCTACTCCAGAGCCAGGGCCAAAGGCCTTCGAGGTCCTCCCCTCATCCTCACCCTGGCTGGTGAGGGCCTCCAGCCTGGGCTTCACATCTTGTGACAGCAGCACTCTGTCTGTCTGTCTGTGTGTCTTTTCTCCTCTTCTGAGAAAGACACCAAGCATATTGAGTGGGGGCCCACCCTACCCAGCCTCACTTCGTCTTAACTACATCCACAATGATCCTGTTTCCAAAAAAGCTCATATTCTGAGGTTTTGGGAAGGACACGAATTTGCAGAGGATGTTATTCACCCCAGTATGGAATTCACAAGAGAGAGGAGTGACATGATGTGCCTCAGTTTTTTTTTTAAATATATTTATTTATTTATTCATGAGAGACAACATAGAGAGGGGCAGAGGGAGAAACAGTCTTCCTGCAGGGATCCTGATCCAGGACTTGATTCCAGGACCCCGGGATCAGGACCTGGGCCGAAGGCAGATGCTCAACCTCCAACCATCCAGGTGTCCCGATATACCTTAATTTTAAAAGGCTCACTCTGGCTGTTGGCAAAGAAGACCTAGTCAATACAAGAGTAAGACAAAGAATTGTTATACTATGTCTTGGCAAATTGAATGCCAATAAAAATATATATATATACCAAAAAAAAAAAAAGACAAAGGATTAAAAGCCATTGAACTAGGAAGTTGTTGAATCTTTTGAGCAAGACAGGACAGCAGCTGGTAGCAAGGAGGCTCCCAGGGCTGTGAGTGGAAAAGGTGTGGAGGGCTCAGATGAGGGATGTGTTTGCAAGGCAGGGTCTATGAGATATGCTGAGGCAACAGGAAAAGTCCCCAAGTTTTGATCACCGAAGAACCAGAAAGGCCAAGTGGCCACTTACTTACACTGAGGAGCCTGCCAGAGGAGCAGGTTCCTGGAGCAGAAATCAAGAGCCTGGTGTTGGTATGTGAGGTCTGATGTTCTCAGACATCCAGGTGGCTCTGGTGAGTGGCAGTGGGACATCTGGGGCTGGAATCTGGGGATGTCTAGGGAGGGAGAGAAACTGGGATGTCAGCACCATAGAGAGGCTGTTAAAATCATGGCTCGGAAGGAGACTGACGGGGTGAGGGGGCCTGAAAAGCAAAGCCTTGCACCTTCCGGCTTTAGAGGTCAAGGCAAAGGGGAAGAGCCAGGAAGAAAGTGACCAGTGGGACAAACAAGGACCCCTGAGAGAGTGACACAGCAGAGTCCATTAGTGACAGTGTCCCAACAACAGGTCAGCTTTGGTGTCCACTGCTGGGGGATGTGATCAGATGATGGTGGGAAACAGATCGCTGGTTTGGCAAAACAATGTCACCTGTGTCTGTGGCCAGAGCAGCTCAGATGAAGGCCTGAACCAAGTGGCTCAACCAGAGAAGAGAAGTGAAGACGGGTGGAGGGATCTCCAGTCCTTTCCTGAGACTCTCTCTGGAAACGAAGCAGCAGCTGGAGACTGATGTGGGGGCCGAGGATTGTTACGCAGCTGAAATGTTGGGCATTAAGTTTATTCTAGTTCAAATTCCTTAGGTGATACTGATGAGAAACGCAGGAATAATTACCAAGGTTAATGACTCATCTGGGTCACAGAGCCGATTAGTTAAAGAAATGGGACAGAACTTGATTTCTTAACTCCCAGTTGTTTTTCTACTAAAAAGGGTAGCTGTTGAGAGACTCCAGATGTTATTCTTCAACTAAGATAGATGCACTTAATTTTTGCAGAACTTTCTTTTGAATTTTAAAATAAAGACAGGAAATGTACAATTATACAAGTACAGCTTGATAAAATTTCACAAACTGGATACAACCATATAACAAACACCCACAGCAGGAAACAGAACACCTGCCGCATGGAGCCCCATAGGGATCAATTTTATCTCTTCCTCTAAGGGCAACAACTTCCAAACCATGGATTCTTTGTTATACCTAACTATATGTATTTCTCTCTTGATTCCATGTTGATTGTAAAAGGATCATGTTTGTTAACGTCCTTCAAGGAGTACTGAAGTGATCATGGCAACCGATGAAAGTCCATTCTCAGTAAATATTCACCATCTTGCTACTGAACCAGGTGCTGTGCTAGGGGTAGTAGTTTCCAGGGAATCTTAATTGGAAAGTGTCAAGAGCTTGGTCCCTGCTTGGGAAGATCTGCAGGGGCAGGGAAGATTTCCAGGTTCCCGTAGATCATGCTCTTTTTCACATCGTTCTCCCTTGGGCTTGAAAGATGGAAAGATTCTTTCTCCATCAATCACATGGGGGATGAGTTTCAGTGCTCACTTGGTGGATAGGACTGAGGTATTAAAGAAAGTGAAAAGTCTACTTATTGGTTCAATGTTTCCTTAGACTCCGCCAAAGTTCTAGATTTAAACATCATAATGAACCCAGCTTATTCTAGATCTTATCAGAGGAGCTGAGTGTGTCCTGGTGCAAGGAACATTTGCACCTGAAGGTGAGACTCCATTGGCACCATCAACAGCGCACACTGCTGAGGTCCCAGAGCCTCAGATAGCAAGCCCCAAGCCCAGGGAAGAAGTGCAAGTGGTCCCAGCGGGGATGGGGTGCTCCTCTGGCTCCCTTCTCTGACCCCAAGGCCCAAAGTCCATGTGGTCAGCCACTAAGAGGCTCTCAGCTTCCCTTAGGCCTTCCATGTCAGAGGGGTACAGGATCCCACTGCAACACCATCCAAGGGAGAATTGAGCCCAGTGAGAAATTCAGAGACACCACCCATGGGAAGAATGTAGAAAAGACGTAGTTTGGGGAAATGAGTTTGCTCACGGTGTTTGTTTTGGACGAAGCCAACATGTTTCATCTAGTAAGTGCGCCCCGCATTGTCTTTACTGCTTGAGTTACCAGTAGTCTTGCAAGCTGACGTAAACATCTCGAACTGAAGGGGACAATTTTAAACGAATGAACGAATTCAGAATTTGTAGCTCTCTAAACTAGATGATTTCGGCCTAGAAATCCTAACTTGCGTCTGGATAGCCAACCCTGCGTCTGTGCATCACTTGAAATCACGGCCAACGCCACCGTCGTCGACGCTCGTGAAGACAGCTGGGGGAAGGGCTCCATCATTCTGTTTTTACATTATTTCCTGGCACATATGGCTGCAGGGTAACAGTAAATAATTAACAACGACTGAACACGTCAAACCAAAAAAGAAAAATGCCTGGTAGGCTGCAGACAATGAATTACTTTTACTCTTGGTTTGCTAATTAGGAAATCTGCGGTGTTTCCCTGCGCCTGGCACGGTGTAGCCCACGTCTCCGGCTGTTGTGTTGAGCAGTTTTATATATCACGTGAAGGAATTTATTGGTCCTGCAAGGGTGTAACAGTGTCTGTAATTAAATACTTGGCATTGAAACATTAAACATTAATCAACAGAGTAGTAAGATGCCGGAGCCTGAGTGAGTCAAGTACAAAGATCCCACGTAGAGGTGCCTCTACGCAGAAATGCTGGGCGGATTCTCTTGGTGTCGTCCCAAAGTCCACAGGTGGAGCGAGCAGGCCCCAGGGGACAGAATGAGAGTGTAGGGGCAGCGCACAGCCTCGAGGGAAGGACGGGGCCGACTGGGGTCCCAGGGGTACACTAGCTTAAAGGAACAATAAAGATTCATTTTGGAAACTCACCTGTTTTTCTGTGGAAATGACCTATTTTGAGATCCCACCAGGGAACAGCACGAGGAGATCCCAGGCAGCCCCCAGGGGAGCCCACCTGCATCTTCTCGCCACCCCGCGTCCTCAGGTCTGCAGCTGATGGGGCCCCTGAGCCCCGGGCTAAGTGTAGTCCCCACAGAAGGAAAAAAACCCTTGAGAAGAAGATAGACGAGACACAGACAAGCCCGGGTCCACATCCCAAGGGCTTCTGAAGCCCTCAGCCCCTGAGGTCCTGAGGTGATGTGCCCCCTTTGTGAGGAGAGCAGGCTTGCATCACTGAGCCACCAGCACAGGCGCTTCCAGCTCTGCCCCTGGGCTCTGCAGTGGTTGAAGGCAGACCACAGACCCCCTTGGAAGCAGGGTCTGCCTTCCTTGCACCGAGCCGGGTTCAGGGACAAGTCCATGGACGTCATGCCCAGCAGTGGATGGGGCCACAGTGTGGGCCTCCATCCCCGGACCCACCCGTCCGCGAGAGCACAGGGGGCCAGGGCCGCTAGGACCGGCCACCGTGCGCTCTGACCAGCAGGGCCCCTGCGCTCCAGACTCCGTGTGACTCCAGGGGAATAGCACTCAGTCCCTGGCTGGGTTGTGTGGCTTCAACACACTTTCAGTCCAGGAAACACGTAGAGTGCCTACTGTGTACAAGGCTGCAGCAATAAGAAGGGCAAGGCCAGCCCATTGTGTGACAGGTGGGCAGAAGGAGGGCACTTGGCGGCTCCCCATAGTGAGTGTGTGTGGGGGGATCAAGCCAAACATCCTGAGCAGCCTGAGTTTTCCAAGATCTGATGGACACTAAGGCATCGGGGCAGAGGAAGACACGTCCTGGAATGCAGATGGCTGCAATGTAAGGGGAGCAGTCTTCGCTAAGGTGAGTGTGAAGGACATGGGCCCCAGGGCAGGGGAGCGGGGGACATGAAGTAGGGATGCATGGAGGCCACAGCAGGGGCCTGGTGTGGGACATGTGCGGAGCTGGAAGTCAGGGCTGGGATGGGGTTTCAGCTGAACAGAGGCTGAGGACTCGGGGGAAGGCCTTGAATGCCATGCTAGGAAGTGTAGCCTTCAGACATAGACAGGATATTTTGAAGGCTTTCCAGTAGGAAATAAAAAAATCACCACAGGACATCGCCTTCCTATGTGCAGTTTACAAAGGGACAGGCTCAGCTCTGCAAGTCCTGGGATGATGGACATTTGCACTCTGAGTCAGTTCTGTTCCATCAGGGCTTGTTGCAGATGGATGTGATGCTTGGGACTCTGGGTGCAAGGTGTCATTGGATGTGGCCTTTGCCCCCAGGGAACTGATGGCTTTAATCATCAATTACAACCTATTATTAATGCAAAAAATAGTGCAGGGGCATTGACTTAGAATAAGGAAAAATTGTTCTGAGTTTAAGGTAATAGTAATGTATTTCCAAAAAAAAAAAAAAAATGGTTGCAAAGGACAGTCCCTCCTCCACCACCTGGCTTGGCCTCCCTGGGAGCCCACAGCCACTGCTGTTTGCTAGTCAATAAAAATGTGTGAACCACTTCTATATTTGGGCAGTGTGAAGTGTCAGTCTCACGGGCAGCACTTACACCCAGCAGGACGGCGGATGTTTCTAGATGTTTACAGTATGGCTGAAGGCTAGACCATGGATGGTAAACAAGTTAACAAAACCACATTTTCACGTGGGACACAAGGACACACAGGCTGCGTATAGCAAGTCCCCAGTAACCCCAAGTGAGGGCAGGGAAGATGCTGTTGAAATTAATTGTTGAGGTTCTGAAAGACCGAGACCCTTTTATGGCAACATGAGCGGTGTTCATTCTTTCATCCTACGTATGTGTACGATGTAAACAGACACCCTGGGGGAACCCGTGGACTGATGCTCTTAAAGAAACTGGTTCTTTGCATCGGTGGGATCTGTGTTTGCTCTTGCGGTGTCAAATTTTAGGGTCACCTGAGAAGGAATATCCTTCTCCCTGACCTCGGAATATTTCCTGCCTCCATCCAATGATGACAGCCATGCATGGTGCTCGATTGCGGGGCCTAGCACTGCTGCGGGGTCCCGGTCCACACGGAAGGCAGCCACTGGGGCTGTTGGTCCCACAAAGCAGTCAATGCGTGAAAAGATAGTGCACGCAGAGAGAACTGGCTCTGGTTGTATCTTGAGGTCCCAGGTTGCAGGGAGAAGATGGGAGAATTAGCACTCTGGTGGGTGTACAGGTGCCGGGAGCTAGCATCCATGGGAACCAGTCCTCCGGAGAAGCTGGGGGCCCACAAGGGCGTTCTCAGGGCTCCCTGGTCCTGCAGCGATGGCAACATTAAATGCAGCTGATGTCCCTCCTGTGGGGCCCCGTGTGCCTGGGGACATCCTCGAGGTCAGGGGAAGAGAAGCCTCTCCCTCCGTGGGCTGGGACTGTGTGACCGTGTGAACAGGCCTGAGCCAGACCCAGGAGACCACAAAGCCCCAGGATTATAGAAACGACCCAGTCATACGTTTGGATGTGCGGCTTCCAAGAGCCGGGTAGCTGCTGCTCCTCCGATGCTGCTGATGCTCTGGTGAAATTGGCCCAGGTCCAGCCAAGGAAGAGCCAAGAATGTGGCTTGCCCTGAGTTGTGCGTCTCCGGTTGCACATCACCAGCTTCGCTGGGCCTTTTCTTGTTCCTGCTTCACACACGGAGTCGTCAGATGGTGGTTCTGTCACAATGTGTGTTGATGTTTTCCATCCAGACGAGGGCTTGCACCCTAGGAATGTTCCAGCCACGTTCCCAGTCACAGGCTGTCCCTCTCCTAAAGCATGTAGACTTCGTCCTGAAGGCTGGGGGACCCTTCCCCCTTCGGAAACTGGCTCAGGATGTTCTGGTTTCCTTCTGGAAGTTTCTACATGGAGCCTGACCTTAACCTTGGAATGCCACACAGGGGTTCTTTATCCATCAAGCCTCATTGACAGATGCGCCATTTCCTGCGTCTGTAGATCTATGGCTGTGCACCTGCCAAGGCTGTGCCCACGTCACAAGGCCCCTCCTTGGAGCCACACCTGGAACGCTTAGAGTCCCAGCAGCAGGCGGGAGAGCATGACTCTACCAACATGACTGTATAGAGGTAACAATTTCTCTGCAGTGAACTGGCAGGGTGTACGTATTATTAGTAATTATTATTACTTTGATATAGTTCTGGGCCAATCGTGATATGTCTGCATGACTGCCCGGGGCGGAGGAGAACTGTATTCCAAATAAAGTGTTTTCAAGTTGGGAGACAATGTTAAGTGGCTTCTTTTCAGGGTGAGGAGAGCTCTTCTGACCGGCAGTCCCACCTGTGTTCAGGTTTAGAGCTGCAGCAATCGTGTTGCCAAGTGCCTCCATTCCAGCTCTGGACAACTGGCAAATATTTTTAAATATTTAACAATTTCATATTAAATTTTCATGTTATATGTTTGTATATGATATTTACACCGAATTGTACATTACTTCGCCTTTTAAATATTAGTACAGTGAACCCAACTTAATATTTTAATTATTTATTACAAGCATCAATTAATATAAATGGATGCCTTCGGGAAACAGCCAGGGCTCCCTGCCTGTGAAAATAAAATACCCAGCACTGCTGTTATTATATGAGTTATTTGTATCTTTAATTAATTTCATTATAATAACAATCATTTCAATTTTCTGCCCATACAGCTTGTGTGTCACAGTTTTCAAGTCCAAATACCCATTTAAACACATAGTTACTGACAAACACTCAGAGAGAAGGTGGAAAGGTCTAGTGCTTATTCATTAAAATGTCAGATTTGGTGATGTCGATTTTAGTCGGGAATAGAATTTTCCACTGAATTTTGGGTTCGAGACGGAGAAATGTAAGTTCGCCATAAACCTCTTGGCTTCTGACCTATAAATACGTGGGATGTTATAATGTTATAAAAAGGAAGAAGAAATCTGAGGCAGAAATGAGCAATGGAGTAGGAATCCTCTACCTGTCTGTACTCGGATTACTTACCCTCGGCTGAAAAGGATGAGGAATGCATGATGGCTTGCATTCCTGTAATTTTATAGGAAAAAATGTGACCCCCATGCTCCCCCTGCCCCAACACCGCCTGGTTTGTTGGCTCGTTCAGCTGTTCTGCAAACAGGGCAGCCGATGCAGAAAAAGACACTAAAGACTGCTCTGACCTCATGACCTCCTACTCTGCTGGATGAGGCAGGCGAGTGGCCATTTCCACATGGGGAAGGGGCAGCGAGCAGGGCCCTGTGGGGACTCGGCCAGAGACCCCAGGGTGGGGGCACTCACAGCGGCAGCACCCCGACCTCCTGGCCTGAGCGCAGACACGCAGAGCCCACGCGACCCGGGCTGGAGCACATTGGCCGCAGGTGTGCGTGGAGCGCAGGTGTGCGGACTGGGTGCCGGGGACCCCACCTCCCTGCTGGTCCCAGGGCAATGGCTCCTTGGTGTAAACAGGCGGGTTCTCAAGGCCAGGACAGATGGTCGGACGCGTGTAATGACATACAAAGCCTCCTCCCCTTACAACGGCAGAGGCTCGAGATGCTGCTTCCCTGCAGGACACACGGTCGCCCCTGCCCTGTGACCCCCATCCTGTGGCCCCCGCCCTGTGACCCGAAGCCCCACCTCCAGGCCCTGATCACTCTTGGCACCTCTGAAGCTCCTGCTCCCTGGCCTGGTCTTGGGTGTTTCTCACCTCCTCTGCAGGGCCTCCCTGCTTCCCTCCACAACCCCCAGGCCCTGTGCCTTGCAGCGATTTGCCCCTCTTCTTAAGGTCACGGGGTATTTAATTGTATACAAAATACACGAGGGAACAGTGACAGCAGGAGCCACCACCCGCCTACACAGACAGCCTTAGTGGTGTCACCCCATGGAGGAGACACCTCCAACTCTCTGCTGGAGTTCGATGCTCCTCCCCCCTCACCTCACCTTCTTCTCCCCCTTCACCTCCTCCTTCAGCAGCAGGAGGCCAACCTCTGGACACCATAACACAGGGGAAGGACACGTGCATCTCGCAGGTGCTCCTACATCCATGGACCACGTGGCCACAGCTGGAGCTGGAGCTTCCCAAGGCGGGTCCTGCCGTGGCCATGAGCAGTGTCACTTCGTCACCTTCCTCCCTCCTACAGATGAGGAGTTCCTTTCCCTCAGCTCAGACCAGGAAGAAATGGCTTATTATGAAAACCTCCATGGATAGCTTCACTTTTACCCACGAGGAAAGCCATCTCTTCTAGATGCAACCACGGTCAGCTCATGAGCCCTGCTCCAGAAAGGAGCCGAGGCCCTGTGGCTCCAGGCCCCAAGAGCATGTGCCACAGGTTTTGTCCCAGTCTCCTCCGGCAGGTGGCTTTGCCCCCAACCATCGCTGTCTCACCTAGAGTGAAAACATCCTCACTCACCTTGAAGTCAGCACCTCCTCCTTCCGACCTACCAGAGGCCAAAGCCCTGGAGCTGGCGTGTGCACCACGGAATACCGGGAAGGAGCCTGGACACCAAGCCTCATCCTGGAGGGTCCTCTGCTGGCTCCTCTTCACTCAGCCACCACCCATGTCGCCTCCCCCGTGATGGCCTCTTCTCGCCAAAGACCCGGTCCTGACACTCTCCCAGGGAGGGCTTCCGAATTTATCCCCGACCCGTTTTTCATCCCTGTGCCTCCTCCCCGTCCCACAGGCTTTTCTTAATCAGTCAGAACTACTTGCTGTTGTCAGCATCCGTGAGTCTGAAAAAGGCAGGACGGAGAAATGTCAGCAGCTCCAGAAGAACTTTTATTGAGCAGAAAAAACTCTTTTTTTTTAAGGATTTTATTTATTTATGAGAGACACAGAGAGAGAGAGAGAGAGAGAGACAGAGAGAGAGAGAGACATAGAGAGACAGAGAAGAGGCAGAGACACAAGCAGAGGGAGAAGCAGGCTCCATGCAGGGAGCCTGAAGTGGGACTCAATCCTGGGTCTTCAGGACCAACACCCTGGGCTGAAGGTGGCATTAAACCACTGAGCCACCAGGGCTGCCCCAGAAAAAACTCTTAGTTATGCATTTGATTTCTCCATGAAATTTTAACAGGAAGATGGATACTTAGCTGAAATGGGATCCAGTGGGTGTATTGCATAAGCAGCCCTACAAAGTACCCGAATTCTCATTAAACCAACTCTATACACCACCTCTCAGAGGTTGACTGATTGGTTCTCTTGGTTCTGTGGTGGGGGAACCCGGGTTTGCAGACCGGCCTCGAGAGCTGCATCTCAGATCTGTTCTTGTCCACTGACCTGCGGGGTGGGAAAGAGGCCAGGCTCTTAGCCACCGAGTGCTGATTCCCCACAAAACAAGGCTCCAACCACAATGCCACACTGTCTGTTCTTGATAGCCTCCAGGGCTGGGAGGGTGGAGACTGCCAGAAATTGGACAATAATCAATTTGGTTTGCCTGACTCAGTATTTCCCACTCTGCTTTTGTGAAATGGTAGCTGATATAACAGAAATCTTAAGAGGGCTTCATGATCGAATAAGCTTGGGAGGAAAGATGGCATATTTCTTGGAGCTGGAAAGAGTAAAAACACTTTCCACTGTGTCTCATCCAGCTTCCATAATTATTTGTGACTCCGGATCTTCCTCCTCTCCACCCCTCACATGTGTGTGCACACACACATTCTGCTAAAATACCTATTAATGTCATTGAACACGGTTTGAAAACATTGCTGTGAATCGCCGAGATTGGGTTTCTTCATAGCCGTGCCGCATTTACAAACTCTGTGCGCTCCTCCTGGTCCAAGCAGTAACAGCACCAGCAAGGCACGTGTTCATCTGTTGACGCTGCTTGTGTTCACAGCTCTTTTGGACATTGTTTCGGAGCCAGCGCCCCAGCCTGTTAGCAGCCTCAGGACCAGAGGCCAGCTGTTCTCTACGGTTGGCTTCAGATTCGGAAACAAAGTCGCTGGGAACAAGGTGTCTGCTTCACTCCTTGACTCTTCTCAGTTTCAAATCTGGAAAAAAAGGTGGGTGAGCAAGCAGGACTTCTCTCTTCCGGCCTCCCTCCCACCCACCTTCTCTCTGGCCAGACTGACTTCACTGAACACACAGTACACATCAAAGTTTACTCCTTTAGCATCAGTCAAAATCTCTCAAACACTGCAGAATTTCCACCAAGTAAGTTGTGTTTGCCTCCTTAGATGATAAATTATGCATGAACAATCCTAATGTTGTCAAAGAAACAAGTCGAAATTGCCTGAACTTGGAATTTTTGATGAGCTTGTTGTTTTAGGACTTCGGAATATCGACATCCCCCCCCAGAGACTTAGACTTTTTTTTCCCCCTAGGTCATAACAAAACATCATGCCTCATCATCAGTTTTGATTTTCTCAAAAACGGTCTTATTTTCTTCCTTTGAAATTTCGGAAAATTGTTGAGTGTGCACTTTTGATGTATCTTGCAAAATGTGAGGCATGATCTTGACATAATCATTGTTTTTACAAAATGAGTTTTTTAAAACTCAAATTTTTCCTATTTCTTTCTTGCAAGTTAGCATGTGTTTGAGAGAACCCAGTCTCTGACCCTGGGGATGCAAGGCGGGGGCTGGTGGCCATCATAGGTGTCTGGTCTAAGCTCCTTGAGCCCCTCAGGCCAAGGGACCCCTGCTAATCGTGTAACGCCAGCATCTCACACTTTTTTTGCGTGTTCAAATTCAAAAAAAATGGAAAATGTGACATTTGCTTTTTCTAAAGAATGTTCGTGTTTTAGGCCAACAGGATTCATTGCACCTCCAGGCACAGAGCAGAGCAGCCCTCAGCAGCATCGACGGTGTGACTGCCAACACTTTGAACATGTCACTAAAAGGAAGAAATGGGCAGGTAGCTCTGGAGACACGGAATGTGCAGGGAGGGATAGGTCAGTTTTCGCAGGGGTAGCGGAAATGTGGGTATCCAGGGAGACTATGTGATGTGAGGGAAGGCACAGACCAAACAGCTGGCCATGGGACATGGACTCTTTTATGTGAAAGCTCCTTGAGATCGTGATCTCCCCACCCACCTGCTAACGCTTTTGTGATCAATTTTTAGAAAAGCAAGCCTTATTTGATGGTGGAAGACAGACCTCCAGGGCCCATCCTGAAGCCACCAGTGTTTCGTGTGGACGACACCACGCCAGAAGTGGTGCAGAGTGTCCTGCTGGAGTGCGGCTGGGACAAATTTGATAAAGGAGAGCAGAACGTCGAATACTGGAGCCTGTACTGGAGGACGTCCTCTTTCCAGATGACCGAGCACATCAACGATAAGCTGTGGCAGCGGCTGAACCACCACCCAGGCACCACCCAGCTCACCAGGCAGGACCACCTGGCCAGACACCTGAAGCACATGAAGAGGATGTACGGCACGCCACTGTACGAGTTCATCCCGCTGACATTCATCATGCCCAATGACTACAATAAGTTCGTGGCCGAGGACTTTAGGGAGAAGCACGTGCTGGGTGCCAAGCACAGCTACTGGATTTGCAAGCCTGCCGAACTTTCTCGTGGGAGGGGGATCATCATTTTCAGTGACATTAAAGACTTACTCTTTGACGATACATATATAGTACAGAAATATATCTGCAACCCCCTCCTTGTGGGCAGATATAAATGTGACCTCCGCATCTACGTTTGTGTCACCGGCTTTAAGCCTTTGACCATTTATATCTATCAGAAGGGTTAGTGCGGTTTGCCATGGAAAGGTTTGACCTCAGTAATTTGCAGAACAACTATGCCCATTTGACCAACAGCAGCATCAATAAATCCGGGGTCTCGTATGAGAAACTCAAAGAAGTGATCGGTCACGGTTGCAAGTGGACCCTCAGCAGGTTCTTCTCTTATCTTCGCAGCTGGGATGTGGATGACCTGCTTCTGTGGCGGAAAATCACCCAGGTGGTTATTCTCACTGTGCTCGCCATGGCGCCCTTGGTCCCCTTCGCAGCCAACTGCTTTGAGCTCTTTGGGTTTGATATTTTGATTGATGACAACTTGAAACCATGGCTTCTAGAGGTCAACTTCAGCCCTGCCCTGTCCATAGATTGTTCAGCGGACGCATCAGTAAAGAGGAAACTTATCCATGACACCATTGAACTGATTTACTTGCAGGGTCTGAGAAACGAGAGGACGGGATGTCGCGATGGTGCAAAGGGGAGCCGCAGCGTCTCCCTCACGAAGCTGGATGCAGGCAGATTCAACAAGGTTTGCAGTTCTCTTCCCTGTGAGTCCCTCTTACAGTTCACGAGTAGAACATTTAAGGACGAATCTGCTGTAAAGAAAGCCGTAAAAATATGCCCTGAAAATAAGCATGCCTCCCAGCCTAGGGAAATGACTAGCAGGAAGAAAGACCTACTTCTGTCAACAAGAGAAGCCCCCAAAACCAAGCCAAAGCTAAAGGGCAGACGCTCGCCCCACAAGAAGATCATTCCATTCATGTCACTCATTCAGTCACACGCGGACAAGACCAGCATCTCCCTGTGCGTCCCCTTGGACAATAGCAAAGTGCCGGGTCTCCAGGCAGGGAACTTTGTTCTCATTTGTCCCTTCAATGAAGCTACTTTTGGAGCTTCTAGGAATGGACTGAATGTCAGAAGGATAATTCAAGAGCTCCAGAAACTAAAGAATAAGCAACATTCCCACATGTTGGAAATGGAAACAAAAAGAAGGTGACAGGGTTTGGGAAAAACCAGGGATTCCTTCGCCAGAGACAGCAACGGCTCAGCCCCTGACCTCTGCATCCAGCACTCTGACCACGTCACTGGGACCTGATGGGGTGTGTATGTAAATATAATGATTCTGCAAAGCAGAACACATTCAGGCGGTGATTAAATTATATGATACGATTGGCTAATTTCCTCCGATTTTTGGGAGAACACCACCCAGCCTGTTGCCTGTGCTCAGAAATCCTTTATATTATTACAATTATACTGTACACTTATTTAAACATGAGAAAAGATTATTAGAACAGTCTTTTTAGGATTCTTAGGTGAAAACACTACCAAAAAGGCCAAAGGTTAACTTTTTGTTTTTTAATACGCCATTTTTTGTTGAAAATTATTCTTCTCAACTTCATGATCAGTCATCTGAGGTGAGGCCAATTGCTGAAAATCTCCCCCGAAATACCCAAATGACTCTGTCATTCATAGGTCCTGGGCCCTAACTCAGACACTGTACCACACAGCTTCCCACTGGGGGCAGCCATCAACCATATTTAAAAAGTGGCCCCCCTGTTGGCTGGCCCCCCTCACTGATAGGTTCCCATCCCAGCATGGGATCTCAGAACCTTCCAGATCCAGCTGCGTCCCCAACACTCCTGCCACATAAGCAAGTACTGAAGAGTCCTTAGACATAAAAGCTCCAGCATTTACCTGAAGATATTATGCGGAGTGAAAAAAAAGAAAAGCCAGACACAAGAGGCCACATGTTGTAGGATCCCATATACAGACAATGTCCGGAATTGGCAAATCAACAGACACAGAACACAGATTGGTGGCTGCAAGTCCCACGGTGGGGGACAGGGGAGTGACAGCGAGTGGGTAGGGGGTTTCCTTTCAGAAGACAAAAATGTTCTGGTGATGGCTGCACAACGGTGTGAATGTGCCAAATGTCACTAATGGCATGTTTCACGTTATGCTTATTTTACCACAATAAAAAAAGGCTAAAGCAAAACAAATTTAAGATAGACAAGAGGAAATCATTGAGTCTGGGGACGCAGGATACAGGGAGGGTGATGCAGCCACAGAAAGAGAACATAAGAAAGTCATTGCTGTTGTTGCCAGCATACGATTACGGGCTCTGATGCCACCTGCAGGCTCCCCTGAATGGCTAACAAAATCCTATTGCTTGATCTGAATGGTTCAGAAAAAAAGAGGATAAAAAAAATCCATCACGTTTGGCATGAGGCTGTAATGCATATTTTGTTCATTGCCTGGTTTCATGCGTAAGTACATTTATGTGTTCCCAGACTCGTTTCAGGAAAGATTTAAAGGAGCCAAGTAGGAATCGAAGAGCATCAAGACCATTCTGATCTTGTATTTCAGGTTTCTACTTTATAGTATTTGGCAAAGAAAGAATAGGTTCTTTTCCACAAAAGTTGAGGCGCGCTCTAACACGACCAACCACGCGTCTGCCACCACTGGCAAATCAGAGGTCAGCTCTCACCCCCTCCGTGTCTTCAAGTACTCACTCCTTCACCATGAACCAGGTTTTAATGACTCTGATGGGAGGATGAGCATTGCAGAGATGAGTGAGGTGTGTGCTACTAAGGAAAGATAATTTTATTTGTGCATTTGAAGTGTTACAGCCGTGGACCATGTGAGACAAACATGCACAGTCTCGGCAGTATGTATCTCTCAAACAGCAGAATGTGAGCCAATTAAACCAAAGTTATAATGGGCCAATGTCGACTTCAAAAGCAAAAGGAAACAGTATGTGCATTGAGTTTGCATGCAGGTGCACAGTTGTGGAAGGGACACGGAGGGAAAACAAATGCAGTCTTGCTGGGGTAGAAAAGTCAAAACTGCATAGTCCAGAGACTTCTCCAGGAGGTATGTGGTCATTCTTTTTTTTAAAAAAAAAAAAGATCCTTGGTCTCCCACTCCTGGGAGATTGGAATGGGTGTACATGTCCTTACACCTTCACTGCATGTGAACCTGAGCACCTGGGACAGTACAAACACAGCACACAGAGTCTCCCAGGGGAGAAAGGAGGCAGTCCCACAAGGGGCCCCAAGAAGAGTAGGGGGTGGGGGTTTCCCAGCTTTGGGGATTTGGGGGTTTATTGCCGATCCTCCAGACTGGGTGCTGACAGAGCTGGCAGTGCAAGTGGACACAGGAGCCAAGACTCACCTCCCAGAAAAGGACCAGGAGAGAAGCAGCTCTGGGAAAATGTAAGTAAAGGAGCCTGGGCCACGAGCGGATCTCCGACTCTGAGGCATCTCCGAGGGAGCAGGTCTTGCAGGTGAAGGTGAAGGTTCCTACTGCATTTCCAAACGGGATTCCATCTGCCCCAGACTTCGAGGTTGGAAGAACAGCATGTAGGGGCATGCGAGGTCATGATGAGAATCTTCTGGATGGAATGGGGAAGTAAGCAGTGAGCTCCTGTGCCATGGAGTTCACACTGGGCTGGAAAGCACTGTGGGAGAGGGTGCCCCCATTGCCAAGTCCTCCCGCCTGCGGGGACCCTGGGCTGGAAGTTGCTAGATAGCACGTAAGGGCAGATGGCTGAGCCCAGCCGCTCACCAGGATGAAACCAAACCACAGGTTGGGCACAGCCATACTGCAGCCTGCGGCCCTCGTGGGCATATAGGGGAGCAGTGGACACGGGCAGGAAGGGGGCAAACCTCTTTGTGTGGGCGTGCAGGGGGAGGGGGAGACATGGGCAGGAAGGGGGCAAACCCTGGGTGTGGCATGCAGGGGGAGGGGACATGGGCAGGAAGGGGGCAAACCCCTGGGTGTGAGTCTGCAGGGGGAGGGGACACAAGTAGGAAGGGGGCAAACCCCTGAGTGTGGGTGTGCAGGGGGAGGGGGACATGGGCAGGAAGGGGGCTACCCCTGGGTGTGGGCCTACAGGGGCAGGGGGACACGGGCAGGACAGATGCAAACCCCTGGGTGTGGGCCTGCAGGGGGAGGGGACATGGGCAGGAAGGGGGCAAACCCCTGGGTGTGAGTCTGCAGGGGGAGGGGGACATAGGTAGGAAGGGGGCAAACCCCTGGGTGTGAGTCTGCAGGGGCAGGGGACTTGGTCAGGAAGGGGGCGGCCCTGCCCGCCGTCTCCAAAAGCTGCCCTTTCTCGAAGGCTCCTCCTGTCTGTCAATCCAACTCGCAGGTCCAGCTGTGCAGCTGCGTGCTCTGGTGCCCCCAACCCCCATGTGGGAGGCCCCTCAGCTCACTGCAGGGTGGACCCCAACAGGAAGGGAGGCCATGTCACCAGCCACGTCCGGAGGCCTCTGCTGAGATTTTGGACTCTCTCCACTGTCACCGTCTCCATACGATGAATTTCTGGGGTGACCCTGCAGTAGGACAATGCCTGAGAGCAGCTGACCAGGGACCAAGGGGGGTCACGGGCTCCGGCCGGATGGGGCAGGCCCTCCGTGGTCCCTGCGGGACCCTCCCCTCCCCTGCTGGGCTCACCGCCGCCTCGCTTACCCCTCCTACAGCTACATTCTGCTTTCCTGAGTCTCTTGGGTTCAGTCTGACATCTCATTTTAGGGTGAGAGGGTAAAGAAATACCTTCTCTCTTCTGGAGAAATCCAGGGAAGACCCTGGCCCACGCTGAGCAGCGGGGGGATGACAGGGCCGGCCTAGGTCCATGGGTACCCCTTTTCCTGGGAATGGGGAGCAGGGGCACCCTCAGGTCCCCCCAGAGCCCCTGGGGAGCAGGAGATGACTGTCCTCGAGGAGAGGGTGGAGGGATGGCCCACAGAGGCAGGGGTCCTCGCAGCCGCAGACAGGGTTTGCCTATGAAGAGGGAAGGCTGCCAGACGGGGGGATGCGGGGAAGCCGAGGCCGCCGGTGACCGCGAGATGCTGGGCAGCACCTGCCACAGGAGACGGCGAGAGAAGCGTCCACCTGGGGTCCACCCGCGGTCAGGACCAGACGGAAGGAAGAGCACAGGCTCCCGCACGTGGCCCACAGCAGCCCCCAGAGGCCGGGCACTGGGCTTCAGGACCTTGTTGCCTAAGACCCCCAAGCCCGGGGCGTGAGCACGGGGAGCCCGGGGCTGGGCATCCAGGAAGGTGCAGCCGTGCAGAGCACATCAGTGCCTTAAGCCGGGGTGGACGTGCCTTCCTGAGGCCCTCCTAGGCCCCTCCCTGCCCACCTCCGAGCTAGAGGACCCGGAAGGACCGGGCAGGGGTGGCAGCGGGGCGCCTGGCTCAGCTACGCCGCTCCTTGCAGAGCCACAGACGCTCTCCAAAGCCACACAGCCAGATGGCACCGTGTTGACAAGCACAGGATGCCAGGGCGTCCCCGGGCCGAGGTCGGGAGGGCTGGCGGGCCAGTGGGAAGGGATGCGGGGTCACAAAGAGCGGGCTCCTCCCCACCCCCCTCCGGTGCAGCTTCCCTAAATGAAGGGCACGCACGATTCATTTACAGGACATTTGAGCTCTAAAATAACTAAGATATTATTTTCACTAAAAAACTGACGATGGTTTGGTTTTGGGGAGTATTGTATCATCAAATCTGCACAAACTACACAAGCTGGATGCCCTCAAGCCTGATGGGGTCTCTTTTCAGGTTTGTAAGGAGGTTTTCTTTTGTTTTTTTCCAACATTTCTACGTACGTCTCTCTGCTGATCAGCATCCAGAGAGCCCGACGGCGCTGACGCAGGGATGCAGACCCGCAGACGCAGATCCCCTGGGGATCTCGGGTACCGCGAGCCGCCTCCCTCCCACCAGAAGTGCAGCGTTTATCTTGCCTTTAATTTAACCAAACACCTCAATGTCAGTTTCTCTTTTACAAAAGGTAAACTCCACCTACCCCAAATAGGGAATAAATACGCTGGAATCGCATTTCAAATAGTTGTACTGGTGCTGTGTACGGAGGTCACGCTTTTCTCGTTTTCAAGCCCTGGAAACACACGCCACGTGCTTTGGGAGGGGATTTGCCGGGTCACGGACGGACTGCGTGATGTCAAGGAAGGTGTCTCAGGATAGAGAGTATTTTGGTTCCTGAGAACCTTGGAGCCCGTCCAGTGGAGAAGGCCACTGGCAAGAGGACACTGATCTGGGGATATGGGTCCTCACAGGGGTACATGTGGCAGAGGGTCACTAAAGCCCAGATTCGGGTGAGCGCTGACTACATGGCAGGCTGAGGGGTTTCCAGCAGTCCTAGGGGTGTCCCCAGTGGACACGAGCAGGCCTGGGCTCTGGGCAGGAAACATCCAGCAGTAAATCCTGTCACTGCATGCACAGTGCCATCAGGCAGGAGCCACAGAGCTGCTCATTAGAGGCAGGTGGCCCTCGAGTGAGTGACGGAGCTAGGACATCTTTGGTCTCAGATATTCACCACACTGGATCAGAAACTTGTGTAGGACTCTGGACTGTCATACATGCTGTCATACATACATACATACATGTCATACATACATACTCCATGTGGGTGTCATACACGTTCACATGGAATGTCACTAAATTGTCTTCTCTCATGCAGCGTTGCAGCTGGCAGCGATGCCCCCCAAAGATCTCTGCATCCTAATCCCGGGGACCCATGAACGCGTCATCTCACACGGCAAAGGGGCGGTAACGGGAGCAGAGTCAGAGAGGTGCCGATTGTGCGTCACTGGCTCTGGAGGTGGGGGACAGGGCCCCACGGGCCAAGGACAGGCGGGCTGCGGAAGCGGGTGGAAGGAAGCAGGTGCCCCCGAGAGCCCCAGCGGGGACGCAGCCCCACCAACCACTAGAATTCGGACGTCCAGAACTGCAAGCCGCTGAGGGTAGAGATTTGTTTCAGCAGCAGCAGGAGACTAAGTGTTGAGTTCCAAGCAACAGAACTCAGGCGAATACGGCTGCTTATTAGGGGTCTAACAGAGACGAGGTCAGCTCGCATAGGGCTGGAGGCAGTCGGCTTGGCTCCTCTCAAACTTTCAGTCTCTCTGGTTCAGGATTAGCACCAGGTGGTTGGCAGGCTGCACACCTGTGAGACTGTGTGGGTCCCTATGGCCCAGGTGAGTATCCCTGAGGAGCAGGTGCATGTCCCTGAGGAAGAGGTGAGCGTCCCTGAGGAAGAGGTGAGCATCCCCGAGGAATAGGTGTGCATCCCTACATCCCAGGTGAGTGTTCCTATGGCCAAGGTGAGCGTCCTTACAGCCCACGTGAGCATTCCTGAGCAACAGGTGAACATCTCTGAGGGACAGGTGAGCATCCCCGAGGAACAGGTGCACATCCCTGTGGTACAGCATGCATGGAGCTCAGGGCCACAGACAGGAAGGTGGGACAGACATGTTCCCCTTCCCCACACCCTTGGCCCATGGCATTTGGGGAGACATCCTAGTGGATCAAGGGACTGTTCAAGGTGAAGCAGAACAACAACATGTATTTGGGAAGAGCTGTGTACACCCATAACCTTAACAAGAGTTGTCTGGCAGGCTCTGAGCTCTAGAACTGGCAGCAGGCACGTTCCATCCAGATTCAGAGCTCCATGCACTGCTCTCTGCATTTTGTCTTCAAAACTCCTCTGTCCTACGGGCACCTGGGGGGCTCAGTCAGTGAAGTGTCTGCCTTCACCTCAGGTCATGATCCAGGGGTCCTGGGATTGAATCCTGCACCGGGCTCCCTGCTCAGGGGGGAGTCTGCTTCTCTCCTTCTCTCTGCTCACCCCCCAACTTGTGATGTGCTCTATCTCTCTTGAATAAATAAATAAAATGTTTTTTAAAAATTAAAAAAAAGAACCTTTGGCAGGCACCAGGTGGAGTCTTGTCTTGATTAACAGGGATGATTCCAACAGTGTGTATATGAATGTGTGCACACAGCCTCCAGAAACTGAGGAAAACTGGTTTTGATGTATGTATTTTATTTTTTTAAGATTTTTAATTTATTTATTCATGAGAAACACAGACAGAGAGGCAAAGACACAGGCAGAGGGAGAAGAAGTTTCCAAGCAGGGAGCCTGATGTGGGACTTGATCCCGGGATCCCGGGATCACAATCTAAGCTGAAGGCAGACGCTCAACCACTGTCCTGCCTGGGTGTCCTGAGATAGTATTTTAAAACATGATGTGGCTCCTTGGGTGGCTCAGTTGGATGAGCATCTGAGTCTTGATTTCGGCTCAGGTCGTGATCTCAGGATTGAGCCCCACAAGGGGTTCCCTCCCCAGCAGGGAGTCTGCTTGAGATGCTCTCTGCCCCTCCCCCACCCCGAGCTCTCTCTCTCTCTCTCTCTCTCAAGTAAATAAAATCTTTTTTAAAAGTAAAAAAATTTAAGAAAGATAAAATATAGTAACATATACAAAATACAATAATAATTCTAAGAAGGCATGAAAATTAATTATGGACTAATGAAAAAAATAACCCTGGCTGTAGGGTAGGCCTGAGGCATGAGGGTGCAAAATGTAGGCTCATTATTCATTCGATTTTGTCTTTCTTGTGAGGTGTTTGTTCTAAAGAATCAGCCGCAATAAATCTATAAACGCATGTTTAGTTATTTAAGGAAATCTAATCTAATTAGAACCAATCTTCAAATGCTCAAGAAAAAGTAGTTTTAAAGTTACATTGAATAAAGTGGGCATTAAACCGAGTGCTAATGTTGGTGCGTGTAGCCTTCTCCTGAAACAGGGAGCCAACGATACTCAGAGTCACAACGACCGTGGGTCGTGTTACGGACTCGCTCACTTATGCCAGGACTAATTTCCCAATTCTGCAGCCACTATCGTCATCATTGGGGGGGTCAGAGATGTAAGAGGCCTGGTGTCCACCCCAATTCGCTCCAGGCCCTGGGGAGGGACACAGTAAGTAAGTGGTGGGAATGAAGCTGGGGACGAGCCTGGGGGCGAAGGGACAGAGGACTGGGGGGGCCTGCCCCACTACTGGGAGGGAGATCATGGAAGGCTCCCAAGAGCCTTCCACCTGGAAGCCATCCGCCTTCCCAGCCCCAGATGCTTACTGCGGTTGTTCTAGGGGTGCTTCCTGCTGCTGTTTTGACCACCTGCGTCCATACGCTGCTGGCACATGTGTGGACATCAGACTGCACACCCTGGGCAGAGCCCTGAGGAGGTGCGAGGAACCGGAGGCAAATCCAGCTGGCAGCAGGTGCAGCATGGAGTGTGTCGTCCCAAGTGTGTCCCGCTGGCCGTGTGCCCCGTGAATCCGTCCTCCTCCCGCTCCAGACCTCAGCCACCAGACTACTCGGGAGCAGGGCACACAACACGGGAAAGCGCCAGCCAGGCCCGTCACCTGGTGCCTCAACGCAGTCTACCTGCACAGGTGTCAGTTTCCGCGCTCTCTGCACACACAAGGCTCCGTCCCCTCTGTCCCGCACCGCAGGGCCCGTCTTGTTTGCTTCATTTGCTTCAGTGAAAATTCTCGGAGTAAGTTGATTTAAAATCAAACAAGCAGCAAGTTCACTCTTTTCTCTTGTTTATTCTTTCTTTCTTTCTTTCTTTCTTTCTTTCTTTCTTTTTTTTTTTTTTTTTTTTTTTGGCAACCCAAAGGCAGCTTTTCCATAACGGACCAGTTCTACCTGGTAATCTGACAAGTGACCTCGCCATGGGTCATCGGAAAGGAAAAGGCATCCATCCAGGGCAGCTGCACACGGAGAGCCTCCTTATTCCCTTAGAGCCAAGAGCACTGTCCCTGGGTCACTCGAAACACGTGACTGACATACTGATGACCCCAGTAATGTGGGCACAATAGACACTGGATTGAAATAACTACTGGCACGAAAACATGACCTTTCATGTCCATCAAAGAAAAATACGAGTATATATTGTTGAAAACCCATACAGAAACCCACATCTTATGATGAGATTATCCAAGATTTTCCTTCCCTGTAACCGGGGGACTCTCCACGTTGAGTGTAAAAACTCGCTAACTAACTGCCAACATGCTGCTTATTTTCTAGGCGTCCTACAAAATAAAAAATAAGCATTAATTGGTCATTCTTCTGACTTTGGGACCAAAAGATCATGTGTCTCAGGAGGGAATTCACTGCCTGCGCAGTGATGGGCCCTGAGACCCACATGGCACTGACCCTGGGTCAGGCTCCCCATGGGCTCACTTGTGACTAGAACTGTCTTCCTACCTACTCAGCAAGGTCATTGGGGGGTTAGAAGTCGTGGAGGGCACAGGGCAAAGCGCAGAGGAAGAGGAGCCAGTGTCTCTAAGCAGTGGGCCCAAGGGGGTTGCCGTGCTGAGCACCCGGCTTTGTTCTCTGTCCCCACTGGGCCGTCCCAGGGTAGAGCAGGCTCTAGTGATGAGCAAAGAGGAGGCAGCCTTTCTGGGGGTCCTGTATGCATTCTTTGGTGAACCCTGCTCTCCAACTAGTGTTGATCTGACCATCTGTCCTGCCCAGGGAGCCTGGGGGCTGGGGTGTCTCTTCCTTCACAATTTCTGGATGACTTGGGTTGTCCTAAAGCTTTGCATGTTCTCTATCACTGGGGGCAGTGAAATATATTGTTAGTTTCCTGTGTCTGTTTTAGCAAAAACAAATGTAATTGGGAAGTCACACGCAACGTTGGGTTTTGAGGGATGACCTACTTCCTCCATCCAGGACCATGTTTCCAGGCTCATATCTGATCTTCACGCACCCGGATGCATAGCGGGTCTCCCGGTAGCCCGTGCAGTACACAATCTTGACAGTACCATCAGGGTACTCCCTCCTCTCGAACCCGGCCGTTTGAATTTCCCTTTGCCCGTTGCTGAGCACGATCGTTCTGTCGCCATTCCTGGTAGGGGGGAAAGCAACCTGGTACCTGCATGGTGGCCGGTGCTGCCCAAGAGCAACCTGAGGGAGCTGCATGGCAGCAGGACCAGGTCTGGAATCCTTGTTCCAGATCTTGGTGGATGAAGGGCCAGAGCAGGGAAGGCACACAGTGGGTTCAGGGTGTTGACCGAGACACCAAGACTCAGTTGGGCTAAGGAAAGGTGCGAGGGAGAAGAACGGGGTGGTGGGTCTGCTCATGCACCCGAAGTCCTGTGCTGGAAGCTCTACCTGGCAGGAGGGAGGAGGGGTAGCAGGGGGGTGACGGGACTATGATAAAGAATTGTACAAGAAAAGTGACCCAGAGCTCATGCCAACTGTGCTGTGGAGACAAGTGGCAAGTGTGTGTGCTACAGCATCCAGGAGGGCTTGTGGGGCCGCAGGTGGCCGCCAAGTGGGGATGGCTCGGGTCTGGCCCCCACGCACATCGGGCATTCTGAGGTAACAGGCCCTGGGAGATAATGCCCTATCGGTGAGTCTCTAATTGTTCCTCTGTGTCCTGCCCTGGACTCGGGCTTCCAACATGATCTGATGGGGTGTTTGCTGAAGCCAGATATTTTGAGGTTGCCAGGAGAGCATGGCCAAGGTCAGGGAAGAGAAGGGGTCAGTGCCTAGATTCCAGCTCTCTACACAGGGAGCCAAGTCAAGGTCATAGGCAACACCCAGGGTCAGTGACATCATTTTCTATCCTTTCACACAAATACCTACACCTTTACAAAAGTTAAAATAAAGAAATTATTGACCATACAACCTGTCCTAACACTGACCTTTCCACGTGGACGACTGTCCCATCAGGAAACACAGTCTCTTCACGTCCATCACTCAGACGTTTCACTGTCCCATCTGGAAGCACGATTTCCTTTGAGCCATCGGGGTGATGTTTTTCTGTGGAACAAACGTTATAAAAATAACGTTTTTAATGTTTTATATAATCTTTTATATAAATATAACGTTTTATATGAATCTCCCTAATGTCCCAGCTGCATCTCTCAGCTGCTCAAACATATTTTGTGGTGACCCACTCCGCAAAGCATTAGTATTCCAGACCTGGTTTCGTATCCTGCTCTATCATTTTTTATTTATAGTTGATAATCTTGCTCCAGGCAGATTAATTTCCTTGGGTCTCATCAGAACACAAAATTTATATCCTCCCAACTTTGTTCAAATTATCCCCCCAGCTAAAATGTTTCTTTTTTTCCATATGCTCGCTGGCTCCATGGTAGAAGGTAATCATCAAACCCACGGCAGGTGACCTTGGGCTTCTGAATGCCTTTGACTAACTGTTGTCAACCTTCACCTTTACTTTTTCACAGTGATTTGGGCTCTCAGACCAGAGAACGTGGTAGAGATCCAGGCCTCCCTGCACAGTAGCCTCCATAGACCATGGTGACTTCCGACCTCATGCAAGAGACAGAGAGATCCCTTAGGGGTGCCTGGCTGGCTCAGTCGGTAGAGCATGCAACTCTTGATCTCAGGATTGTGAGTTCAAGCCCCACATTGAATGTGGAGCCTATTTAAAATAATTTTAAAAAAAAGAGAGAGAGAGAAAACCCTTGGGAGCTACAGGGCTCATTGTGCAACCTGCTGAAAGCCAGCTCTATCTAATGTCATTATAGGAACAAAAGCATGGTTATATTGCACGCATGTGGTATAAATCCCTGTTTGCGTGTGTTTGTGCACAAAAGATGTTAAACTTATTAACTGATCAGTTTCTGTTTTCTTTTTTAAAATATCCACTCGTGAAATGTCTGGATGGCTCAGTGGTTGAGCATCTATCTGCCTTTTGCTCATTACAACCTGGTCGTAATCCCAGGTCCTGGGATCGAGTCGCACATCAGGCTTCCTGCAGGGAGCCTGCTTCTCCCTCTGTCTGCGTCTCTGCCTCTCTCTCTGTGTCTCTCATGAATAAATAAACACGATATTTTAAAAATAAATAAATTAATAAAATATTCATTTGCTTTTTGTTTTGTTAATAGCAATTGCAGGCAGACAAGAGGCAGCACCAAATATGCATAAGAAAAATAAATGCTGGTGACAAATCTCATAACTGAGGAAAAATTCTATCCATTAAAATATTTTATAGCAAAAACCTGTAGAAGTTTTTTTTTTTCCCTGTGATATATTGATGGAATCCCTGAGAAGGGACTATGGGATTCTTCTTTGGAGCAACACAGCTGAGCACCACTGGGCCCACTGACTTCCTGGTGCATCCTCAACACACAGGGCTGCTGATCTGTATGAATTGACAAGAACATGTGTGTAACACACGATTGCATCTATAAAGTGGCAGGAGTGGAAAACGAGGCCTTTGACTCTGCTCCAGAAATGTCAATCACAAGAAGCAGTTTTGAAGACACAGACGTGCCTCCCAGGACAACAACAGGACTTGGAGTTCCTACGGAGAGAGTGGAGTAGTGCGCTGGAGACGTCCACGTGGGCCCACTGACGGCTTCGAGGCTGAGAGACAACAATGAAACACAGGTCTACAAAGCACCTCTCTCTTTCAGACGACCCGACTTAACACTAATCAGCCACCTGACGCGGCGTGCGTGAACGAGCAAGTGTAACCTGCCATGTCAAAAACTGGCTGGACGTCACTGAAGACAGCAATTGCTCTTGCGTCCACCTGTCCTCTTATTTGCCAAGTCGGAGCCTAAGGGACAGGCTGTGAAGGTCAAAGGTCCAACCAGATACAGCTGAGCATCAGCTGGAAGGAGCCTGCTTAGGGGCCCCTCGTGCCATCGGTGATGGCCTCTTTAACGATGACCTTGACTCTGGTACCGGGCAGGTCAGACACTCTGAAAACACTTCCACTGCCAAGTATGATGCCAGATAAAATAACCCCGGAATGTGTTTAAATTAGGTCCTACACTCATGGTAAAGGCCAAACATCACAGTGGCTGCTGAGAAGCAGACAGAACAGAAGCTTGAGCTATCCCACTGCCGGGTGCTAATCACGTCCCAGGCTGGACTTGTGGTGGCTCTGCGGAGAGTCAGCTCATCCCTGCTTAAAGATGACACTCTCAGAGGTCATACCCCCCACCCCCATGCACGGATGCCCTGGGAAGCATCCACCTCTGGCAAGGGGAGTGCAGCAGGATAACTGTCCTTTCCTGAGCATCCTGAGGAATCTGTGGAGTCGGGGGCACCCCAACCCAAGACACAAACCTAGAGGAGCCCAGGCTGGCAGCACCCTGGTGCCTATGGCAGAAGCAGGCACAAAGCTTTCTGGATCGATGGACCCAAACTGAGCCTCCCAGGATTGCCGCCCAACACAAGCCGACAGCTGGAACCATGAAAACAGTGAGGGAATGTACCACCTGGGGAAGGAGCCAGCACATGGCCAAGTGGCCAAGCGCCAGCAGCACCAGGAGTCCGATGCCACGAGCGCGATGCCACCAGAAGCGGACTCCAAAAGGAATGCATGTAAGAGCATTTCAAGAATTGAAGGAAGAAATTGAAACCAAGAGAGAAGTGATATTAGCAGAAAAAGACTAAGTAAATTTGAAAAAGGCCAAAATGAAAGCGAAAAATATGATCTTTAAAATTAAAGCTAAAAGGCGTATCGAAGAGCACGTAATATTCAGCTGAAGAGACAACCGATGAACTGGGAGGTAATCTTAAAGAACTCGCCCAGGATGTAACAAAGACAAGAGAAATGCAATGTGATGAGCAGCAGGGAGTGTAGGGAGCAGGCGAGGTCCCACACCCGCACCTGGAGGGACAGGGGGACAGTGCAGCAATGTCATGCTGCTGGGGACCGCAGCTGAGGACTTCCCTGAACTTGGAATGGGAATGCCAGGGCACCCCGTTACATTTTGAGTTTGGGATACACTACTAATGATTTTTAGACTAAGTATGCCCACGTGTGTATTGCATGGAACATGCTCGTGCTAGACAATCACTCGTTGCTTTCCTAAAATTCACATTTAACTGGGCCCCTGCTAAGGCTGGGCCCCCACCTATGGAAAGCATGAGTCATTCAACCTAAGATGCACGATGCCCACAACACACCGAATGCAGCTACATCTGCAACTACCCCTATCATAACGGGCTGGGAGACACAGCATTTCCTAAAAACAGCAGGAAAGAAAAGAGTTCACCTTCGAAGGAAGAAATTAGGTGGATGTCAGACCTTCCAGCAGATGTGACAGGGGCAGAATTAAATCCTCAACACGCTGAGAAAAATTGCTTCTTGTCCTTTTGCTCAAAATTCTCCAGTGATTTCCTCGGCATCAAAGTGCAGGTTCTACACACTCCAGCTCCTCATGCTTTGACCTCACCTCCTCTACGCAGCTCTGACTCCTCCCCTGCCACACTGGCCTCCTTGATTTTCCTCAGACATTTCACTTCCTCTGCTCTCTCTGGAATGCTCTTCGCCTGGTACTCCTGTAGCTCTCTCCCTCTCATGTTGCCCCTGCTTCTCCTTAAGTATCACCTCCTCAGGAAGGACCTCCCAGATCACCCTACTGGCAGGGTATGGGAAATAACAGCCAGGTGTAAAATAACAACACCCCCTGCCTGCACCTCCCCTTCTCCATTGTTGACCTTCTTACTTTTCTCTATTGCGTTTAATATGTGTTCATTTTTACTTATTTGTACCTCTCTGTTGCTTGCTTCCCTCCCATAAACTTCACAAGATGGGACTGTCTTACAGTTTTGTTCACTGTCATGCATCCAGCTCGAAAACAGCACTGGCCCAGGGTAGGCACATAATAAAGTTCTCCTGAACAAATGGTACGGAATTGTATATCAAGCTAAATGATCATTCATGAGCAAAAGTGAAATAAAGGGCAGTTTTCAGATGAAACAAAACTCGGTCAGTTGCCCATTCAAAGAACACACGTGAAGGGAGCTGTACCAAAAGGTGCATGAAAGAATAGTGAGCCAACAGCTCTACATAAATGTGAAGAAATCTAAAGTCAACCTCTACTGTATAAAAAACAGTGATAATCATGGTGAATTTTGAGGGTTAGAGAAAAAAAACCACAGGGAGAATTACAATACTGGCGGGAGCGTGCAGGAGGGCATGAGAGGCAGAGAGGCAACCCTGGCTCCTTCGGGAGGGTAGCAAGCCTATCGATAAATTCTTGACTTGTGAAGTAAACCCTCTGGTTAAATAAAATGATCTTCAGACTGTGGGTTTTTCATTGTATGTAAGAACACACCTTAATGCACAAATTTAAAGATCACAAGAGAAAAAGAACAGGGAAAGACAAACCAGGCAAATGCTAACAACCAGAGGGTGCTGCATAGGATTACCACGTCACCAGACCTACATGTGGGGATCACTGCCCAACAATCAAGACAGAAGCCAGTTAACCAGGAAGAGAAATATTACAGACGGTGAGAAATCCAAAGTCAGCACGCCAGATTTTCACCACATTTTGTCATTAATAGCTCATGCTGGTTTTAAAATTAGAGCACAGAATATTTAAAAACACAAGTTTTTTTTTTAGTTTTATTTAAATTCCAGTATAGTGAACATACAGAGTTATATTAGTGTCAGGTGTATAATATAGGGATTCATCACTTCCATACATCACACAGTGCTCATCACAACAGGTGCACTCCATCCCCATCACCTATTTTCCCCATCCCGAACCCCCCACTACACCCCCATGACCAGCAGTATGTTCTCTAGAGTTAAGAGTCTGTTTCTCAGTTTGCCTCTTTCTCTCTTTTTCTGTTCCTTTGATCATACGTTTTGTTTCTTTAATTCCACATATGAATGAGACCACATGGTATTTGTCTTTCTCTGACTTACTTTGCTTAGCATTATATACTCTCTATATGCATCCACATTATTGCAAATGGCAAGACCTCATTCTTTTTGATGGCTGAGTAGTATTCCTATGTATATATAACCACCTCTTCTTTATCCATTCATCAGCCGATGCACATCTGGGCTGCTTCCATAATTTGGCTATTGTGGATATTGTTACTATAAATATAGGGGTGTGTGTATCCCTTTGAATTAGTGTTTTTGTATTTTTTGGGCAAATATCCAGTAGTGTGATTGCTGGGGCATAGGGTAGCTCTATTTTTAACTTTTTGAGGACCCTCCATACTGTTCTCCAGAGTGGCCGCACCAGTTTGCATTCCCACCAACAGTGCACAAGGGCTCCCTTTTCTCCACATCCTTGCCAACATCTGTTCTTTCCTGTGTTGTTGACTTTAGCCATTCTGACAGGTATGAGATGGTAGCTCACTGTGGTTTTGATTCTTATTTCCTTGAGGATGAGTGATGTTGAGCATCTTTTCATGTGTCTGTTGACCACTTGTATATCTTCTTTGGAAAAATGTCTATTCATGCCTCCTACCCATTTTTTAACTGGGTTGTTTTTTGATTTTTGAGTTTTATAAGTTCTTTATATATTTTGGACACTAACCCTTTTATCTCACACATCATTTGCAAATATCTTCTCCCATCGCAAAGGTTGCTTTTTAGTTTTGTTGATTGTTTCCTTCATTGTGCAGAAGGTTTTTTTTTAAAAGATTTTATTTATTTATTCATGAGAGAGAGAGAGAGGCAGAGACACAGGCAGAGGGAGAAGCAGGCTCCATGCTGGGAGCCCGATGTGGGACTTGATCTCAGGACTCCAGAATTATGCCCTGAGCCAAAGGAATATGCTCAACTGCTAAGCCATCCAGGCATTCCCCCCCCCCCTTTTTTTTATGATGATGAAATCTTAGTGGTTTATTTTTGTTTTTGTTTCCCTTGCCTCAGGCGACATATCTAATAAGAAGTCTCTATAGCCAATGTCAAAGAGGTTACTGCCTGTGTTCTCCACTAGGATTTTAATGGTTTCCTATCTCATATTTAGGTCTTTAATCCATTTTAAGTTGATTTTTGTATATGGTACAAGAAAGTGGTTCAATTTCATTCTTCTGCATATGGCTGTCCAGTTTTTCCAATACCGTTTGTTGAAGAGACTGTCTTTTTCCCATTGGATATTCTTTCCTGCTTTGTTGAAGATTAATTGACCATCCAGTTGTGGGTTCATTTCTGGGGTTCTTTATCATTGAAAACACAACTTTTAAAACCCTTGATCTAAAGGCACTTACAGATTTATGCACCATACATAATGTCCTCAAGCACATATGGAACATTTGGGGGAAATTGACTACATTTTAGGCCATCAAAGAGACAAAGGATTTCAAAGAAAAGGTAATAATGCAAGGCATGGCTTGACACATCTTAGCTAAATTAAAACAAACAGCAATAAGAAAACTAAAACACATCATGCACTTGGAAATTATTTTAAAACACTTTTAACATAACACATGAGCAAAAAAAACAAAATAAAATTACAGTAAAAAAAAATAAAAGACACTTAAACTGCATTAAGAAAATAAATGTTAACAAAATTTGAAGGATACAACCAAAGAGATGCTTAGAGGGAATTTATAGCCTCGAATATTTATATTAGGGAATAAAGAGCTAAAAGTTAATAAGCACTTATTTCTACCTTAAGAATTTAAAAAGTAAGTAAAGTCAAGCATAAAATATAATAAATAAGAGGACTTAAACTTGTGAAAGAGAAAAAACAAAGTTATAGTATAAATCATCAACAAAGCCAAAAATCAGAAATTTGAAATACATAATAAACACAAAGACCTTTGTAAAGTTGGTCAAGAGAAAAGTATTAGGAAGGAAAGAGGAGCTACAGCCACAGATGGAGCAGAGAACTAAGAACATGAACATAATGCTCTGGAGGGTAGAATCAGATTGTGTCTGGCTTCTGGGATCCTGAGGGACGACCCATTCATTCCGGGCTCAGAGCCAGACTGTCCATGAAGCCAGCACGTGGGTGTGGACAAACCTTGATGCTCTCAGCTTCTTCATCTCTAAGATGGGGACAGGGAGGGCGCCTATTTCATTGGATTTTTTTAAAGGCTAAATGTGTAGATGGAAAGCACTAGAAGAAACCCTGCCACATAATGAGGGCCATGTAACTCAGAGCTATTCTTACTATTATATCATTAGGGAGGTAGCTTTCTTTTTTTTTTCTTTTCTTTCTTTCTTTCTTTCTTTCTTTCTTTCTTTCTTTCTTCTTTCTTTTTTTTTTTTTTTATGTAGCTTTCATTAGCTAGACGTTTCTTCACTTCTCTTACTCCCTAACCACTAGCCCTCAGATATGAGGCTCAGTGGAAAATGTACAAAAGATCCAGAGACCACCTCCCAAAATAAACAAAAGGAGAACGAGCAGATGACAGCGAGCCTGGAGAGGCAGGGGAGGGTAGAGATGGGGCAGGTGGAAGCCTTGGCTTCTGCAGGTGGGAATGGTCAAGGAGACAGAGAAAGTAAATAGACAGACATGGGTTAAGAGTTCCAGAAGAAGAAATGAGAACACAATGTTATCAAAGGAAATTGCTATGAAACTTCTAGAGTGGATATAAAAGTGTAAATCCATAGGTGTAAGAAGCACCTCATATTCCAAGCAGAATAAATAAAAAGAAATCCTAGGGATTTGTTATGGGTGGAATTTGTTCCCCTGAAGTCCCTATATTGATGTTCTAACTGTCAATGCCTCAGAATGTGACCTCATTTGGAAATAGGGTCTTTGCAGAAGCAGTAAGTTGGGATGAGATCATGGTCCTGATCTCTTATAATCGGTAAACATGCAGACGTATGAATGGTGAAAGGGATATTGATAGATACAGCTTACTCTCTGGAGGTCAGAAAACATGATTATGTATATATGTACATGTATACATACAGACACACACAGAGAGGATGACAAAGCAAATAAGGCAAAAAGCTAAAAATTGGTGAGTCTGGGTTAAAGTCATACAGGAGTCCTCTGTACAACCAGGAAGTTTGAAATCACATTAAAATAAATTATAATCTTTTTAAATTTAGAGCAAAAAAAAAAAATAAAGGAATAGAACAGCACAGTTAAAGTCTGCGCTAATGGACGGACATAGAACGTAATGCCGGCAGTTACAGTGTGCACCTTTCTCTCCAGCCCACGTGGGATCAGGACGCTGAATACACTGAAAATGAAGTAAATATGAACCGTATAGACCGTGTCTACCAAATATTGTGCACACACCCATCACTGAGGGGAGGAAGTTAAGTCAACACACTTTAAACAGAAGGGGAAAGGGTCACACTGAGAACAATTTCTGGTATCACACCAACAGGGCAGCAATGTGTTGTCATTCCTGTCATGCCTGGTGACCCACACTCATACCACGCCAACAAAACAGGAGGCTCCTTCGGCTCTGGAAGTTTCCCTGCCCACTGTTGGTCATTCACAGGCAGTACTCCCTGTACTTGACACACCCAACCTGGGCTGATTAATCCCACTTCCTTCAAAGGGAAAGGGCAGGAAACCACCTGGATGTGAGAAAAGGAGACTTGGGTGTGAATGGAGGTCATTTGCGTGCTAGTTGGTTAATGGGATGGCTAATGTTGAGGGTGGTTTTAATTCTGTGGGTTACAGACTAGGAGAAATGGACCCTGCCCCTCACAAGGGGAAGTCTTGGTTTTGTACAATTTCAATTTGATTGGTCTGAAAAGCAGAGGGCAGTACTAACCCATCCCAAACTAATCCATAAAGAGCAACAAATCTGTGAAGCACCTGAGCGGTATAAAACACAGTCATGGTTTAAAGACATAAATGCAAAGCAATAAGCCTTTGGAATCAAAGCACATCTCTTGCACATTAAACAAGGAAGCTGACCTTTGAACAGAGACAGTTGGTGGCCGTTCACAAACTCGACCCTTGTCTTGGCCACTGCTGAGGGCACTTTTGGAGTTTCACCCTCTCTCCAGACTTGCCAATCGGGCCAAAGGCAATTTCAGAACTATTTACAGGGGTCAGGGAGGATATTTAGCAATGTTGCACGGAAACATTCGGCCCAGCATGGGATCCAGTTTCAAATTGGTCCCAGATCAGAAAATGACAGTTTTCCTGTGCAAAGAAGTCAGATTTAACCATTCCTGCTGCTAGAAGCCAGGCAGGAAACAACACAAAAATACAAGACCCAAAGGGCAGAAAGCTTTCCACGAATGCAGAGGGCCAGACTGAGAACGTCGGAGGCTGGGAGACAAAGCTACAGAGCCGTAAGGACAGAAGGCCATCCCAAAGTCCACAGGAAATTAGCTGCAAGGAATTTTCACACAGCATATTGGAGTTGGCAGGCCTCCTTGGCATTCTGATTAATAACTCACTTAACATGTAAACCGTCAGCCACGATAGAGTCTAGAAGAAAAGGTCAATGTTTGGAGTGCGGGCCTAGCAGCAAGGAAGGGGCCCTGGGTGGAGCAGAGCATCGGACAAGAATAGTAGGGGACCCCAGAATTGGCTCAGGATTAGCTTGGGCAGGGACAAGCATGACCCAAAGAGTTCTGGTCTTTGCCACAACCAGCACCAAGCATTGTCACCCTCACCTCAGTGGGGAGGACCAAGAAATTAATATCAGATACAAATCCCATCCTAGTGTTCATACAAGTATCTATATCCACATCACATCCCGTGCTGGAGATTCCATCCATGTCTATGTAACCCCTCTGCTGAGTTTTTAAAGACCCAAATAAAGAAATCAGCAACAAAACCTCCTCCTTATTGAGATACTATATATTTTCCCTAAAAGGAGCCTAAGGAACATATTAATAGTCCATGAAAAAAGCATTCTGTGGTGACCTACATTTATGAAATAAGGAACGGTCCTTCCTACTACCCCTTCCCAGGGAGCCCCAGTTACTAACACAATACTAAAGATGAAATAGAGAGAAAAAGGGTTAGCTTCACATAATCCAACATTTTCCAAATCTGTTTGCTGGGCCACAGAACACTTTTGCTGTTAATGGTGTGGTTGGCAAATGTTCTGAGAATAGTTTGGGAAATCTCGTGGTTTCCCGAGCTGGAGCTCCCCAGCCAGCTGCTACTGTTGAGATTTGGGGAATGGGGGGGGGGGACCCAGACATGCAGCGCTTGCCACATTGGCCAGCTCTAACAAGGCTACAGCACTGCTAATGGCACCCTGGACATCCAGAGCCAGTGTGGGTGTCAGCCCCTGTTCTTGGCACTCACCACCTACTGGCCCGTGGGTCCCTGACCAGTCCGTGGGTTGGTGCTCCTCCACATGATATCGATGATAAAACTCAAAGAGGTCAGCCCCCCTGGGGTCACTCAGGGAGGAGTCAAAGGTGGCTGACTGTGGTCCACAGTTCAATATCTCCCTAAAATGATTTCCTACTAACGGTGCCCTTGTGCAGTGGACTATACATCCCCCACCAACATCACTCCTGTGGAGAGAGAAGAGACACCCTTATATGGAAATTCTGGCATTAAGGTTTTTTTGGGTTATTTTGTGATTATGGTTAGACTTCTTAAAGTAGAAGAAGAAAACCAAGGAATGAAACCCAGAACAAAATACTCATTTTCTAGAACATTCTTTCAACCTACTTTATAAATAAGACTTGTACAGAAACCATAACCACTGTATAGTTAAACTAAATGACTCCATTTACTGATCACAACATGTTAAAAAATTAAAAAAAAAAAAACAGACCTATGGCCTTCTGCATGATGAGCATCCTTGGTGCTAATCACACCTGCAGAAGAGCTGGGTTTTCAAAGGCAGGAACAAAGTGCAGTGGCTGTGCGTTAGTAAGTATCCTGAAGCCAAGTTTCATGATGATGTCTGTGAAAAGGTCCAGTTTTCTGGTTTAACCTCCACCGTTTGTTGGGTCCATCTGGGCACAGCCCACAGCCTTAGAAGGCTTGCAGGGTGGTTGTGGGGCAGACCTGATGAAGACCAGCTTGGTGAGAAGGAGACCACCAGCCAGGCCCTACTGCACACGGCAGCTCTGGGAGACACTAAGCTCCGTCATCACTGCAGTAGCCCATCCCAAGAACACAGGCTTTGGGAAACTCCAAAGCTCAGCCTGGGATCAGGGCTCTGTTTCTTTCAACCAAGAGGGCAGCTACTCAGGAAGACAGAATGCCTCCTATTTCACACAAATGGTAGTGGTGACCACGGCAGACAAGGAAGAAGACACTGGGACAATGACCTACTTCCATTGTACACTCTCTTAAAGTTTACTCCAGAGGAAAACTCACATTCCGACGCTGGTGGGAGACAATGGTGACTTGACAGTGAAGAGGATGCTATGACACAGTGTCCTCTAAATGGGAGAATCGCCAACTGGTGTGCCCCATTTAGAAAGCAGGTTCTTGCAGGGCCTCAAAGTCATTAATGTGAAAAAAATAGGGACTCCGCATAATGAGAGATAAAATTAAACTGTTACAAGATGAAGCAAATTCACAAAACCAAAAATCTCGGATTTTAACCAGAGCATGAAATTCTCAGAACTTCAGAAAGAATGTGACAGCTGTGTAGAGAGCAGCCGTAAAGCTATGTGGCATGCCACTCGTCTGGCAAGTGGCTCATCGTGTCTACCCATCCGACACAGAACGTGAACACGCAAACCCAGACAGCAAGTTCTGATGGCATTTCCTTAGGCATTCGGTGCATTCACAGCCCCAACTCAAGCAGTGGGTTCAGAGCTATTGGATAAGAATCAGGAACAAATGGGTCCTTGGCTTTTCACGAAGTAATTGAAGCCCTGAATTATGTGGACCATTGTTGCCATGGAGAATCAGCATAATAGGCTCCAATTAGGTGAGCCTAACATCCCTGCCTAAAGCACATATGCCTCACATGCACTCAGGAAGCAGGTAACCACGTGCCACTCACCTGTCTGCTTGTTAGGAAACTGCACAACTTCCAAACCGTTGGGATAGGTTGTGCGCGTTATCTGAGCATCTGCATAATAGTAAATCTGTAAGCACCAGAAACACCCGTGTTGGGATGCTGTTTGTGTTATCATTTTGAACCTGGATTTAACCTAGTGAAGTACTTCCTGCAGGTGGGAGAGGCCTCCCCTGTCCATGGGAAGACACTGGGACTTTTCCTTATTCTGAGAGGTTACTGACTATGGGGTGGCCCTGTCCTTCACCTGGGCAGAATCTGAAATCCAAAACTCACCCACCCAGACTCATTGCCTTGGGGGATCTATACCCTACCCAGGCCCTGTGATGTCATGACAGGAATGGTGAGCGTTCATGATCATGAGCCCCATGATCATGAACCCCATGATCATGAACCACCCAGCTCAGACAAAGCATGTGCCAGCAGCTTGAGATAACACAGACCAGCTCCCATGTCATTCAGACACCCAAGCCCAGCCTCTGGAACTGATCGCCCAATTGTGAAGTTTCAAATCAGTGTGACTCCTTTGGTTTCCAACCAAGTGGAGAGGGACTGTAGGGAAGAGCAGTTGTAGACAAGGATAGTGATGGGGAAAGCAGGAAGGGTTCCCCTTAGCTGAGCGGCCCTGAACCATACAGGACGGAGGAGAATTTAAACAGAAGAGGGGCACAGAAACAAAAATCTATTTCATGTTAATGTTTCCAAAGTGAGAACTTGAAAGGCTGACATTTTGCTCGACTGGGCCTGGCCCAGTCAGCTTATGTGGGTCACCCACAAGAACAGGAAAGGAGGCTCCATGAATAGCTGGGAGAAGGTGTCTAATAAAGTGGAAATACTGCACGCACCGTGCTGCTGAGAGTGAAGGGACTGGCCTGCTCTCTTGTTCCTGAGGCTTTCCTCCTGCATGCATAATTTTTCCAAAAATGAGACACAGCGAAAAGTGCTTATTTCTCTATCATTAGAATGATTTTAGGTGCAACCCCAGGCTGAGGGCTCTGTTTCCCCTCAAAACCAAAGAGAAAGGATGGTGGAGAAGAGCACCGCCCACTCACTCAGCAGGTGCCCTGCTACGACTTCCCTTAGCCGCCATGACTGCCCTGGGACCATGCCAAAGACCAAGATGGGGAGCCACTCCTTCCTATGACAGTAGTTCGGTTCTGGGCTGAGAAACAACTTCAGGAGACTCCAGGTTCAGAATTTGAAATACTGAAGTAGGCGGTGAGACCAGTATCATCTATTACTCAACAGACTGTGACATCATAAAAGTCACCATGTACATGGGGTCTTCTAAATTCTCCTTGTTACTACACAAGGGGGGTGGGATTACCTCGGGCCAGAGAAAGGACATATGACAGTGATTCCAGGGCTTCATCTATATCAGGATTCTAACATCCGCCCTTGCCAATGGCCATAGGCCTTTAGCTGGGGTAAAATTACAGAGCAGTAAGCAGGTGCCTCTAATTAAAACCAGTAAAACAAAAACAGAAACCAGAGAAGAGCTCTGTGGTCATTCAGAACTCCCTGAATTTTCATCCCAAAGCTTGGTTAAAAAGAACAAAACAAAACAAAACAAAACAAAACAAAAACAATGACGTTGATTATTCTAAAAAAAATATTCTAAAAAAGAAAAAAGACTCTGTACTCACCACTCTCTGATCTGGCAAGATCTTCTTCACGTCTCCATTTAAATACCGCAGGACAGTGGCCTTCCTGCCAGCACCTCTGTCCTTGCCGGTGCCCTTTGACAAGGGGATGACATCACAGCCGTTGCCAAGCCCCTGGATGACCTTCATGGAAATACGAAAGTTCCGATAAGAAAAATTACTTAAAGCCTGATTCTTGTGGTTTCATTATTCTTACTCCATTCGGAAGCGTTATGTGCCTGTTGCCTGCCTGGCACTGTCAACAGCAAGTGTTTTATCTTCACAAATACTAACTGGGCCAGCCCCCAAACCTCAACACATCCCTGGATCTCACTGTGAATAAGGAATGTTATGATTTACCCTCACACATCTGTTTCTCTTGCGTTTATGTTACGAAAACTTGCCTATATCATCAAGTCATTCACCGTCAGTCTAGAAAACCCACGATCATTGAGTTTGGTGAATTTGGGAATCCTGGATCATACAAATTGCAGGCATTACTACATAAAAATCACTATTTGCACATTTGTTTTGATCCCTGTGTCATTCTATCCTGACCTGAAGATTCACCAACTTCCATCAACAATCGGCAAACTGTGTAACTTCAGAGGCATGAGGCTGAACTAGGACTTCTGAAAATACCATGCATGTAACTACTAACAGATGGGGAAAAAAAGATCTGGGGGGTTAATATCTGTGCATATGAAAAATCCAAATGGTAAAATGTGCTGTTATTAATTACACTGTGACCTTGTCACTCTTGACCGTAGCTCAGGAATACAGTTCATTTAACTGAGGGAAGATGCAGGGAACTAAAACTCATATTTGGCTTCTCAAAGCCACTTCACTGATCCATCAAGCGAAAGCCAGCAGTGTACACCACCTGCTGACGATGGAACAGCCGTCAGTTTGAGGTTTGAACCAAGACCTCGTTTGCCTGGGTCCCAGACCAACCTGACAAATGAAGTGAGGTTGTGTTCAGTTCAATCTTAGGAGATTAACTGGGTAACCCACAATGAAAACTCCAGTGAGGTTTAAAGAAACAAGAACTTCTCATAAATGAAAAAGCACGGGTAATGTTTTAAACATTCCACACAAGAAAAATATTAAAATCAGCTATAATTTTTTGTTTACATTATAAAAAGGGAGAAATGAGCAAATTTCAGCCTATCCAGTGCAAGTCACACAAGAGACAGACCCAAAGCAAGAGAGACAGGGAGGTGGTGGTGATTGGGAGAATGAGGTGGGGGGCACGAGGAGTGCACAGGGGCTAACAGGTGCATGAGGCCTCGGGGCGGAGATCGTGAGCTGCGTTCTTACCCCACAGCCTTTGAGGCATCCTAAGATCGAGTGATTCATCCACATACCTACTCAAGAAGTATTTATCACTTCCTTCTCACAGACCTACTTGCTGAGAGGGTAAGGTGAGGCCTTTAAACTATGTGGTTTTCCCCTCTAGAAACCAGCATCACGACTACACTGAGAAACAACATTTACATGAATTCAAGCTGTCCCTGCGAGTAGCATTCCCTGTTGCTCACTTATTTGAACATTTTCTCTGCTTGAGGAAGACTCCACAGGCCAGTGGAAATGGTTCAAAATGATGGCTGTTGAGGGGCACCTGGGAGCTCAGTGGGTCAATGCCTGACCCTTGATTTCAGCTCAGGTCATGATCTCAGGGTCATGAGATCGAGCCCCACATCGGGCTCCACTCTGAGCATGGAGCCTGCCTGAGATGCTCCATCTGCTCCTCCCCCACTCAATCAATCAATCAATCAATCAATTTTTAGAATCATGGCTGTTGAGCAAGACGCTGGCCCATCTCTTGCGAGCACCACTGCCACCACTGCCGCCGTGTCCCCAGGTGCATACGAGACACCAGGCGCGACGGCTGCAGTGCACACCTTCTGCATGGCTTCCTGGGACAATCACAGCCCCGTGGACGTGTCCTTCACAACCGGAAGGGCTCCTCAGGGGCTGAATTGTGGAGGCTGACACAGACTTAGAGCAATAAGAGGCAAATCAGTTTTAAGACATTTTTCCTATTGGAACATGTGTGGCTTTATGTCCTAGAAATAAACTGGCAGCCACGGACCCTACAACCGTCCCCTCCAAGGGATGCTCACCTGGCCGCTGGGTCCCACCCAAGGCACAAGTGCACATTGCACAGGAGCCTGGCCTAGGAAACAGGGGCGCCCACCTACCATGCCATCTGGGTGCTGCGTCCCTCCTTCTTTGTGCTCCAGTTTTCTCTCTGCTTCCATATGAGAAGGTCCTGGCTCTGCAGGAGGATTCTGTGGGAAGAGAACAACCCTGGTCCCATGTGGGTTCCAGGAAATCTGCAGTTCCAAGTGGGAGGAAGCTTGTCACCCCGACATATTACAGCCTTGCACCCTGGGTCCATGCACTGGGTGGTAGGCGGTAGCTGGCCACATGGTGTGTTTCTGTGAAGAGTTATGTCCCAATCTCCTTGTTGGTCAGACCTGGGCCAGGATGCTCGTGGGGAAAACAGTTACACACTAATAAGGAAAGCATCCCAGGGGCTTATACACTTGCGTTGATGATGTTGGAAAGAGCAAAACAGGCAGGCTTTTCTTGGGAGAACTGGAGATAAGTGGGCCCCATACTTTCCTATTTTCCCCTGATTGCCTACTTTTATATCATAAATAAGTTTACATCCCAAATTTCCTCCCATGGAGAAAATTATTTCATTTCATTGACATTTGTTATTAAATTTAGCACATAACAAGTGGACTGCTCACTAGGGCTTAAAAGTATTTCTGCTATATTTGCCTTTGGTTCTATTTTAATTAAAAATTATAAAATAAAAACAATATAAATTTTGATCTGAGAACTCTTCAGTGATGTAAAAATAGCAATCTTATATTGATTATGTGCAACTTCAAAATCTAAGAGAAAAAAATGTTGCTCCTTATTGAGAAGTCTGACCGTCCCCAGAAAGTAGGGGCATTTGAAACCAGGCTAGCGTTCTGTCCTTCCCAAGGAGGTAGGGGGGCATGACAGGCTCAGTCCTGGGGGGCTGGTTCCAGCCTCAGCTCCACTCACCTGTGGCTTGGCAGTGCCAGGCGGGGCGTGGGCAGACCCATCACTGTGCTCTAGGGGGAAAAGCCCACCCTCAGGACCTTTGCAAGGTAATGAACATGTGTCTGTAAAAGCAAAGAAATTGAATTTTAAAGGACAATGCACACTCATCTTAAAAATCCTAATGTAATTTCTAAGTCCAATTTAAACCAACAGTGAACATGTTCTCTTTTTTTTTCATGAGATTACAAATAGAAGGTCAGTCACACAAACATCGGGTTAACAAGTGACATTTGATCTTGTAAGAAACATGAACTATTCGATAAATGCATTCAATAAATATTTATTGGATGTCACTCGATCTCAGTGTTAGGTTCGGGAGATGAAGATGGGAAGATGCTGTCTCTGCCTTTAAGCTGCTTCTGGTCCAGAGATGAATGGGAGATGAGCCCAAGAAGCGAAAAACCTTATTGGCATCAAAATGGGTTTGCTGGGCGGCAGAGGCTTGCTGGGGAAGGAGGGGATCTGCCTCCAGGAGTCGGGAAAGAGAGGCCAGGAAGGTGCAGGCAGGTGAGCCTGCCCGAGAGAAAAGGCAAAGGCTGATGCCAGCCCCTGGGAACCAGCGCTGGGTGTGCATTCTCTGGGGTTTAAGGAGCGCTGGCAAAACACTGAGGACCCAGCAAGGGAAGCAGAAAAGACATTCAGGCAGGAGGACGTTGCCAGCACTTGCCACAGGAAGATTTCAGGCAGGCACATGTAATAAAAGCTTATACCTTAAAGCAAGATGCAAAGAGGAAGGACAACAGCAACACCCCCCCCCCCCCCCCGCCCCGCCGAGGTGCTCACCATTCTCATCAGCAGCTGGGCTGTCCTCCTCGAGCCTGACATATTCTGTGTCCTTGGCTGGCACTGGTGAGTTCCAGCCACTCGATTTTTGCAGACTTTGGGATGACTGGCATGTGGCCTGGATGCAAGGACAATCACAAAACCCGACCCTGTCACTTCAGATCAAAAGCTGCCTGCTGCAGAAAGCCACTTGCAACTGTCAAAGTTTTCCAAAAAAGTCCCAGGACTCCGCCCAAAGCACTGCACTTAGCACCAGCAGGTAAGCTGTGTTTTCAAATGCAGAAATGCACTGAGCATGGCAGAGCAAAGGAGCATCAACTCCATTCATTTGCTTCCCCAGCATTACTGCTAATACCAAGAGACCCCATTTTTTTTAATCTATGGCCATACAATTATTGTAAATAAATGAAGCTATTTTGAGTAATAAATTGAGTATTCTAGTTAGGTCTAAATGGAATGTTACTGGAATGTAAATTGTGAATATAGCCAGTATAAATAAGCAGTTTTCTAAGCGTCACCTGTTCATCCACAAATGCAGCTGGTCTCTCCTCAGAGGGCATCCCCCGGGTGGGAGGCATTGCACTTCTGTCTTGAAGACTTCTAGAAAGAGTTTCATCTCCATCTTCACATGATCTTATTTCCCCTGCCTCTGTTCTTTCTATCTTCTTACTTATCAGCTGAAAGCAAATGTGGGAGTGCTTTCACATTAATAACGGTCATTTTACCCAAAAATATCATAAACACGTCATGCTGGCTGTGACAGGAGCTACACCATTATAACTCTGTTCTGATACCTTACAAAGCAGAACTATGGACATGTCCCATTTCTCATTCTATAGCCCATGCTCTTGTGGGATTCTGGAAAGTTATGATTGATCCTGTAGAAAAGCCTAGCCGCCACAGCAAAATAAATAGCTCAAAACTAAATTTGAAAATGTATAATAAGAATTTTTCTACCCTTTGCACGATTCAAAAATGGATGGTTTATGGCTAAGCCATGGATTGATTCACTCAGACATTCATTTATGAAGCAATTATGCTGTGTGCATGTCACTAATTCAGGTTAGTGGAGGAACAAAGGACAAGGCTGCATCTCTTAAGGGCACCAGAGAGTCATGCAGTTCATCCTAGGACTTCAGATTCTCTGCCCACATGATCCAAAAAGTAGCTTTTCCCACTTGCAATAAATGGTTGACTTAGAGCAGATTCTAGATCCTCCTTTAGGAGTGAAATACTCAGCAGTCTCGTTGGGAAAGAATGTCAGGACATTGGGTCATCTTGATGAGTTGGGGGTCTTCTTGGTTCACATTAACCCTGCTACCCCATGCTGGCTGAGTACACGGCTGGGCTTCTCAAGGATGAAGAAGATGCAAAGCTGGGGTGGTCACCAACATGCTGGCTGCCAGTCTATGTTACAGAGGAGCTCACCTGAATAAGGAAAGTGCCATAGAGATCAAGTAACATCCAGATGGAGGCCCCGAAACAAAGCCGATGTGGAAATAGAGGAAAAGCATAGCAGTGACCCAAGAAACACCATGGTTTTAAAGTCATAGGACATAGGCGGTGAACAATATGAGAAGATGTGGCTGCTTAAAATCCCTACCTTATCAAACTCAGCACCCAAGAAACAAAAAGACCTAGTCAAGAAATGGGCAAAAGACATGAACAGACATTTCTTCAAAGAAGACGTACAGATGGCCAACAGACACATGAAAAATGTTCTGCATCACTTATCATCAGGGAAATACAAATCAAAACCACAAGATACCATCTTACACCAGCCAGAAAAGCTAAAATTAACAAGTCAGGAAATCACAGATGTTGGTGAGGATGTGGAGAAAGGGGCACCCTCGTGCACTGCTGGTGGGAATGCAAGCTGGTGCAGCCCCTCTGGAAAACAGTGTGGAGGTTCCTCCAGAAATTAAAAATAGAGCTACCCTAAGACCCAGCAATTGCAGTACTAGGTATTTACCCAAAGGATACAACCATAGTGTCTGAAGGGGGCGCCTGCGTCCCAATATTTATAGCAGCAATGTCCACAATAGCCAAACTTAAGAGCTGAGATGTCCATGGACATATGAATGGATAAAGAAAATGTGGTATACACACACACACACACACACACACACACACACAGTCGTCAGAAAGGATGAATACTTACCATTTACATCAATGTGGATGGAACTAGAGGATATTATGCTAAGCGAAAGTAGTCAATCAGAGAAAGACAAATATATGATTTCACTCATATGTGGAATTTAAGAAACAAAACAGAGGATCATGGGGGGAGGGGAAGGAAAAATAAAATAAGATAAAAACAGAGAGGAAGACAAACCATAAGAGACTCTCAATCATTGGAAACAAACTGAGGGTCACTGAGGGGATGTATGGGGATGGGATAACTGAGTGATGGACATTAAGAAGGGCATGTGAAGTATTGAGCAGTGGGTGTCATATGCAAGTTTGCATAGACTGGATACCCAAGTTTGCAAGGACTGGATCCCTGAGTTTGCAAAAACTGGAATCCTGAATTTGCAAGGACTGTATCCCTGAGTTTGCAAGGACTGGATACCTGAGTTTATAAGGACTGGATCCCTGAGTTTGCAAGGACTGGATCCCTGCATTTACAAGGACAGGGTAGTAAGGATTACTTCAAGGAGGCAGGATTTCTCAGTGAGATGTGGGAATACATCTGCTTCCTTTTAAAGATCATAAACACTGAGGGTCACCTGGGAAGAAGGGTCATGTTTAAATGACTGTCCTTGTCCTGTGACAGTAGCACTATGACTTCTGCGGCCTGCATGTTTCAGTAATATCTCTTCATCAGCTGACAGAGGTAACATTTTCCCAAAAGCCGATTGAGATACCTAAAAGGCAATTTATCACAAAGAAAATTCAGAGGAAACATTTACATCGAGTACCTGTAAGGCAAATTCAAAATGTAACCATTCAACAATTGCAAGGTGCTAGGAAAAAATAGACATGGAAGGAGAGGGGTCTTAGGCTGGATTCTCCCCCCAACCTGTTGAAGATGTTCACAGAACACAGCACATTGCAAACATGGCTTGTTTCTCATAGTTGCTCACTATGTCAAAATACCCCAGGTTCCTAAAAAATACAAGATAAAGAACACCCACATTTATTTCCTTGGATTATCTGTCTTCAACTGGGAAAGTATTAAAGAAAAAAGAAAATGTGACCTATTTTTAGTGTTGTCTCTCACAATTTACCAAAGATTTGAAATGCAAAATTTCAAGCTTCTCTGCTCTGAAGCAAACTCCAGAACCAGCATGAGAATTGTGGTGGGATGTGGGGTTTTGTTATTCACCGCCCAGCCCTCTGACGAGGACAGGAGGTGGGTAGGGGAGAGGGCTGGAACAGCCTATGGTCCCATTTCCAGAGCGACTAATCCTCAGGCCTGTGCTCTCCTGCATCCTCAACTGATCCGCTGTCCATACCTCTGTGCCTGTGCGTACCTGACGTGAGGCTCACAGAGCCATGCTGTTTTCTTCGAATCGGGAGTGTCCTTCTCAGAGCAGATGCTCTCCTCATGAATAACCCCACCAGCGCGGTGCACAGAGTCAGCAGATGTTTGGAAATTCATAAGCACATGAGCTCAGAATGAGAGTATCTGTGTGTATTAGTGTGAATTGTTGTGTCACAGCTGAAATATCCTAACTCCTTGAACTGTAAGACTTAAAAGTTCACACAATAAGTGCAGATAAGAATATTGGCACTCCCCTGAATCCACTGAAAAACAGCCCACTTTTATTTTGCCAGAATTTACATGATTTCATGTCAACATCTGTGCACAACTGTGATGATCTGAGTAACTGTTACACGTATTGAGGAACCAGAGGACAGACATGGCAGTGGAGCCTGGGCCACAGCCTCTCCAGCACAGCTGCTCGGTCCCTCAGCCCTACAGCTGGCCCCACAGCCCAGACATGGAAGCCAGTGGTCCTGCCACTTGGTTCTAAGCATAGGACCCTCACTCTGAGGTGGGGCTGGGGGGTCTGGATCTTGTCCCCACACAGTGTCCTGGTGCACGAACAGAGCACCCTTGGGGGCCTGTGTGCTGGCTCTGGTGACAGCAAGAGGGGGCCCAAATCCAGGTGCTCCAGTTCACCAGCCACATGCCCATTGGTGGGGTTAGGGCTGGGGTCAGTGCAGTAGGCAAACAGAGACTCCCGGGAAGTGCCAGCAGTGGCCCCAACAGGTTGTCAGCTGTCCGTGGGGAGCAGGCCCGTGCTGGGGCTCTGGTGCTTGTTGGCCGCCACTGACGGGGGTGCAGCAGGGGAGCAGACAGCAAGCCCTCTCACCTCCTGGAGGCTGAAGGTCACCACTGGCACTGGCGACCGTGTGTCCACCTTTACCGAGATGCTGCCTCGAGGTACAGCAAGAATGCCGTCTGAGACCAGAGGGTCCGACTTCCTTCTCGGGCCGAGGGTGCCCGTGACTGCCTCCCCTGCTCCCAGCCACGGGGGCCCTGAGGTCTTCAGCCCGGCCTGAAGCTCCAGGTTCTGTTGTGCCAGAGCGTCTATCTGGCTCTGCAGCTGGCGCTGGGCGGCGACCCACCGGGACTCCTGGCTCCTGACTGCCTCGTGCAGCCCCGCCACCTGCTGCTGCAGCCACTGCCGTCGGGGGAGAGCGCGAGGGGGAGAGAAGGGTGGACAGGCTGTCAGACGGCTGCTTGCAGGCTCTGTGAGCTAACTGGAAATGGTCCTCTGTCCCCCACCACGCAGCATCGTGGGGTCTCCCGGGGCACTCCCCCTCCACCCCGTGGGGTCAGCCTGAGACTCCATCGAGCATCTGTCACTCGTCCTCGTGTCTTGTCCAGGAGCCTCTGAGCTCATTGCCTGCTCGGAGGGTCAGCCAACCCGAGACCAGGGGCCCCATCTGCCCCGTGGTGTTAGGGATACCCCTTCTCTCGATTGTTAGTATGGAATCACCACACCTCTCGCAGATTCCGGAGAACCCCAGGCCATGTGATGCCTCCCACCCTTGGGGTGGGCCTGGGACTCAGAAAATCCAGGTACTCCCCTTGCTTCTGCGGCTAATTCCTCTGAATTCCCAAAAACACAAGCAAAAACCTGTGTTGTATTGACATGGATATTTTGTCAACTGTTCAGAAATTGGCAGAAGCCACAGCATTTTAAATGCAGTGTACCAGCTTTCCCACGGGACCCTTTAGGTGACACTGCTTCTAGGATAAATGGGGTTGTTGTGGGAGGTCTGGTCCTGTGCTGTGTGACCACGGCCGCTGGACACATGGCACCATGGGAGGGAGACACGCAGAGGCCTAATGGAAGCAGGGTGGGGAGAAACGGACCCCCCTCCGGGGACAGGCGAGGAGGCTGAGGCGCACACTTGAAGTCACTGGCACTTTCTCATTTTCTTTGAACCAAGTTTATACGGTCTCATAGCTTCTCTTGGATCGGGTAGTTAACGGAGACACTGAGGTCTCCTTACACCCCCGCCCTGTCTCTCATCTACTGAGACACAGAGTTGCAGAAAGAAAAGACTCTTATGAACCACATGGCCCTCCTGGAGGGGTGACAAGAATCATTATCCGGGTTAAAGCATCTCCCCGGAGGAGGAAACCAGGACGGTCTGAACGGCGGTCTAAGGTGCAGGATGGGCCAGCGGCAGGGGGGCCAAGAAGCCCCACTGCCCGTCCCAGCACGGCCACTCACCAGCATCTGCTCCACCTGGCCGTCCTTCCCAGAGAGCGGGAGCACTGTTGTGTCCTCAAGGTCGGCCCCAGCCCCCCCATCCTTCAGGCACCCCATCTCTGCCAGCCCCTCGAGCTCCTTGGCCACCAGCATCCTGCTGGGGAAGGAGCCGGCCGTCAGGAGTCCCCACCCTCCACTGTGAGGTGAGCCTAGGAGATACATACCTCTCTGTCACAGCCCTCTGTCCCTACAGTTACAGACCTGACCCCACGTGAAGGCCATCTCAGTGTCAGGAGCCCCAGACAGAGGGGCCCGACCAGACCATGCATGACCTCTCGTTGGCAATGAGAGAAACCACTCTAACTCCTGGAAGATGGGCCCCCAGGAGTGGCAGATGTGATCAGGGTGGTCTCACAGGGAGACCTGGGGACTCAGCTCCTTCACTGGCCTGGCTGACTAACCCCAACCTTCCCCCTAAACCCCGAACAGACCCATGTCCTGTGCTAAAGGTATCGCTGTCCTAACAGCTCCCGAGGTGGAGCAGGGCCACCTGCAGGCCCGGCTCCCAGATAGGTGGGGAGACGCCCCCACTGTGCTCCCACACCTTCCAGGACATCTGTGGAAGCGCTCATTTCCTTGCTCTCACGTCTGCTCAGGGCTTCGCCGGAGACATGGGCCAGGGAGCCTTGTTGGGAGGACAGCCTGTCTATCGGTGCCAGGAAGTTCACGGTCTCCCTCTTCCTCTCCGTGCTAGGGGAATGGCGTCTTCATCGAAAAGAGGTTGAGGGCTGACCCAGAAGCAGATCAAAGACCTCCTGGCATGCGGACCACTCTGGGGTGGGGCTGAACTTACAAACACAAGTCAGGTTATGACAAAACGTCACGTGCGTGTGAGCAGGAAATGTACCTGTTCCTGAACTTCAGGCTCCAGGGCAGGAAGATGAGCGATGTAACGACAGGAGGCCGGCTGGTTGAAAACCTGTGTCTCTTGATGAAAGAGATGAGAGGTACCAACAGGGAAGACAAGTGAGTGACCAGGACGCCCGAATCCATCCTCCGGTCTTACCAGGTCTTACCATGGTCTCGAAGCCAGCCTGACTTCACCATTCTCACGTCTCCCCCATTTCTCTGACACTGGGGAGTCCATGCTGGGTCCTCAGCCCTGCATTCTTCAGCCCTTCGGTGTAAGGAAGACCCTCTCTCAGCCGCCTCAACCAGACCGTCACATCACCAGTGTGCAGTGGTCCCCCAGGGGGAGGTCCTGTCTGTCCAGTGTGGCCCCCACCCCATCTGGTTCTAAACGGACCCCCAGCCTTAAAGGGGCATGCCCTTCCACTCTCCCCCAACACCAGCCAGCCCCATGACATATTTGCCAGTATGTGATCTGAATACAGTAAAGCTCATTGTGGGTGGAAATTATCTACCCAGGCAATTGGAAATGGCAAAGCCCCCTCCCAACTGACCAGAAAAAGGAGGCCTAATATCAAGTTTCCAATAGAACGTATATAGTAAGAACTCCTTTCTCCTCACCCATGTTCTTGAAGAAACATCAACTGTAAAATGCCTCTCCTTGTAAGTCGTCTGCACGATTTTGTGATAATGAAGATGATGAAGAAGTGGGAAAATCAATGGCCAGTGTTACATGTCAACTGTCCTTTCTCATCAATGGTCCTGTGGACACCGTAATCACACATTTAGGAAGTCTGCCCACACTTGCTTCTACACTGTGGAAGATGTGACGCTCGGACCACAGCCGTGCTGCGGATGGGGATCCCGCAGCACTGGGATCTGCTCCCCAGATGTCTGTGAACCAGCCCTTGATCTCCTGGGACCCAACATTGTTAGCCGGGGTGGCCAAGTGTCCATGCTCTCTCTGGTCTTCATGCTGTCCATGGCATAGCCCTGGGACCCCTGGGATACCTGACCCAGGTGAAGAGTCCCCTGCAGAATATCTCCAGCCACATAAAGCAGGACATGCAGAGGAGCTCCCGGAGGAGGACACACTTTTGCTCAGTGGTTTTGGATGCACCTACAGCTCTGTATGCTGGCCAGGAAGCCCACTGCACTGGAGGAGCCCTGGAGCTCAGCAACATGCTGTCCCCAGAGATTCCGGTCCTCATCCTCCTCATCTTTCAGATGCACAGAGGCCTTTATGTTACCCTCAAATGTGTCCAACTCGGTCTCGGTCAGTGAACCTGCCATGACATAGGTCAGTTGACTAGCTCTGCCAGGCATATGCATGCAACAGGCAATAAGTATTGATATCTTAAATGAATGGAGCATATCTTGTAGGTTATTCTAATATCCCAAGTTATTCTAATACAAGGTGGTGTTAAGCCCCCGCCCGCTCTAAACCTGACTTAGTTACGCCCCGTAGGCTATGCTGCCCCAAGATACTTCCCCCAATTCAAAGGCAGAATGCCTAATTGCCTTTATTCTTTATGTTCTGATCTTAGCTTAAGGATATGTGGTTTCAAAATAAGAATTGTCAGGGTTTGAATGACAAATGTATTTAATTCCCAACAACACTAAACAACAGTAGATCCTATATATGCATGTTCTTCAATAAAATAGTCAACTAAAGGCATGGGTTGATCCTGTTCTGTGCCTCCACACGGGAGGCATCTCCCTGAGAAGCCCAGGTGTGTGTGTGAGATTCAGGGGGTTTCTGGGGAGAATGGAGGTGGGGGTGCTGCCAGACACAGGCACACATCTGTGGAAAAGAGCACTGATTCCCAATAGCAAAGCTATGGGCTTTTTCTTCTCTAGGCCCCAGATGGTGAGTCTCATGTGTGTGTTGTCTTACCACCTATTTTTTTTTCCTTGGGAGAGTGGAAGGCCTTCTTCATGGATCACATCCTATTCTCCTTCAGATTCCTAAACTTTCTCAGTATCATTTTAGTTTTGTCAATGCAAATTGACCAAACCTGTTAGAATTTCTAAAAGAAGGAAAGAGAGTTTTATGCAAGCTCGAGTGAGGATAGTGGCTGAGGGTATAGCACCTTCAGAAGAAGAGAGATCTCCCTGCAAAGAACATGCAGTACAGGGTTATATGTGTTTTTTTCACCTGAAGAGTTACAAATAATCATGACGAGGACATTCCAGAAAGTTACAGACTTTATTTTATGCTTTTAGTGTGTGCAAGGCTGCCTGGCTCTGATCTCATGGGAACTTAAAGCTGTCTTATCTTTATGTTTGAAACGGTCTTTTTTAAAGATTATTTGTCAACTAAAGAGATATACAACATGTGCTCAGGGCAGAAACAGAACCCATGCTTTGAAGTTGGGTCAAGTTATTCTAACCTTGGGAAAAGTTAAAGGACAGCTTCCCTGAGAGCCCGGGAGCAGGGCCCACAGACATTAAAGCTGAAAATCTCCTTTATTTTGTCAGTTTCTTCAATCAAAAAACACATTAATAGAAAAAAATAATGTGAGGATTTGTGGTAAAAAAAAAAAAAAAAGGAGTTACAGAATCTAAATTACATAGAAGTAACTATATAATGTGTCCTTGACCCTGGGACTGGGAAAATGTAAGATGGGACTTGCCCCAAACCCCTGGGGTTGCCAAAGAGAGAATTGTGACACCACAGGATGAAGTGAGAGAACCAGCACGTCTTGTCCATCCCTACAGTCCCAGCCCCAAATGTGCAGAAACTGTCTAATTTATTATTGTATTTCCATGCAAAAGATAGCATAAACTAATAGAGAAGTGATTTGTGCCAGTGTATTGAGGTGTGTTGGGAAGCTGGGGCTTCCAGCCAAAGCCTGGATGGCTCTCTTCAGAGAAGGCACTGCTTCAATCTCCAAGTGGGACCAAACACAGCCACCTGCCCCTTTGCCCCCATCCAGCAGTGCATGCTACCACACCCAGGTCTGTGGCGTGGGCTTTGCCCTAGAGCCTGTGTGGACACATTGAAGAGGCAGCCAGGCTCCACTTCATGACACACAAAGCTGCCTTTCCCAAGCATCCACAGCAAGCACAGGGCAGAGCGATGCTGACTGAACATTTGACATAACAGTCTGAGGATCATCCAAGCATGATGTAACGCACACACACATGTGTATACATACACGTGTGTCATCAGTTTCAAAAGCCAGAGCATGATGGAAAAACACTCCCAAGGCAATGCTACAAATAAACATAGCTTTTACTTTCTATACCCCCCTATGATTTTGCACTTCTTTGAATATGTTTCTATAAATATTGCCTTGACCAGTGAGAGGTGAAATTTCCAGACACCAGCTCTTGATTTAAGATTGGCTCTCACTGATATTTGCTGAAGCTGAGTTATCTGTACATGGTGGTTATTCATGGTGTTATGTCTACTTCTGTGTTTTTGGTTTTCCACAGTTAAATTTTAAAACAAAATCATTCCAATTCTTATGTAGTTGAATCACTAAGACTGTGTTATAAATGCTTTCATAGGCACTTTGGCTGAAAAAGCCCAAAAGGTACAAAACATAATAGTGTTCTTCTGAGAACTGTTTAAGGCTATGGATTTTTGTTTTTTTTGTTTTAAAGTCTACTTTGCCCAATGTAAGTATTGCTACCCTAGCTTTCTTTTGGCATCCATGTGCATGATAGATGTTTCTCCAACCCCTCACTTTCAATCTGTAGATGTGTTTCAGTCTGAAATGAGTCTCTTGAGGCAGCATATAGATGGGTCTTGTTTTTTTATCCACTCTGTCACTCTATGTCTTTTGATTGGAGCATCTAGTCATTTAAATTCAAGGTCATTATTGATAGATACATATTTATTGCCATCTTCAGGGAAATACAAATCAAAATTACAATGAGCTATCACATCACACATGTCAGAATGGCTAAAATCAACAACAGAAGACACAACAGGTGTTGGTGAGGATGTTGGTGAGATGAGAAAGGGGAACCCTTGTACACTGTTGATGGGAATGCAAACTGGTGCAGACGCTGTGAAGAACAGTATGGAGCGTCCTCAAGAAGTTAAAAATAGAATTACCATGTGATCTGGGAATTGTACTACTGGGTATTTATCCAAAGAATATGGAAATACTAATTTAAAGGGATACACAAATCCTGATGTTTATATCAGCATTATTGACAGTAGCCAAACTATGGAATCAGCTCAGGAGTCCATCGACTGATGAACAGGTAAAGAAGGTGAGGTATATATACATAATGGAAAATTACTCAGCCATAAAAAAGAATGAAATCTTGCCATTTGCAACAACATGGATGGAGCCAGAGAGTATAATGCTAAGCAAAATGTCAGTAAGATACAAATACCATATGATGTGAAATTTCACTTAGATGTGAAATTTGAGAAACAAAACAAACAAGCAAAGGATGAAGAGTGACAAACCAAGTAACAGATTCTTGACTATAGAGAATAAACTGATGGTCACCAGAGGGAAGCAGGTGGGGGGCTGGTTGAAATAAGTGATGGTAAAATAAAATAAAATAAAATAAAATAAAATAAAATAAAATAATTTTAAAAGTATGGATTTTTTTTTAAAAAAATAAAGGACAATGCTTTTTTTCTTGAAGGAATGTTTATAAAAACCGTTCCATTCTAAGTCACCAACTGCCCTCCAACCTCCTGCTCTGACCACAGCCAAAGGGCATCTCTAAGATCAAACTTCATTTACCGAAACTTCATGGAACATTCTAGAAGTTTCTTTCTCATGCCCAGAGGGTTTTCTCAGCCTCCAGTCAGGACTTGACCCAGTCGTGAGGCCTCAGGTTGGTGGTGGGTTGATACTGAAGTGCTTTCCATTAGCACCCCATGTCCCTTCCAGAACTGGTTGGTGTCCTTTAGGGGGGTTAGGGTTCCTGGCTGACGAGGAGGAAGTGCTATGTCTTTCCTGCCCCACTGCTGCCTGTGTGGGGGAGACGCTGCCGGTCAGTGGCTCCACAGGCCTCCGCTGCCCCAGAGGGCATCCAGGCCTCCTCAAGACCTCTCCTCAGCACTGTAGGAGTCAGCCTGGCCCACTGCGGGAGAAGTCAGCCCCTTGGACCAGGAACACCCCAAGACTCGGGGCCAAGAGCCCACGTGGCTCACTCAGAGAGGTGGCTGGTCCTCCCGGGGCTGCCTTGTTCCTCCTCTGTGGCTCTCTTGGGCAGTCAGCATCTAGCTAACCTTTTAGTGCATGCATTCTGGGTCAAACAATGTGGGGTTGTCATCATTTTGTTGTTAACTTTCTCCTGCTGGAACCTGTTCCCCGAGCACTCCCCAGCATACACTTAGGCGCCGTGTGAGGTGCTGAGTGCTCCCTGAGGGGTGCTAGGGGTGGGGCATGGTATGGTGTCTTGTCTGGGAGGTGAGCCCGGGCTGACCTCCTGCCTTCTGCATGGGGAGGGTGGCTTCGGTCTCCCTGACCCCACCGGAGACCCAGGGCCAGCCCCTGAGTGTCCAGGTGGGCCTCACCTCGACCTATGAAGTATGAGTGCCATCAAGTTTTTCTGTACTTTAAGGCACTTTGGGGGTCTTCCTCCATTGTCTGCACCAGCTGGAGGTGGTAGGAGGACCCCACATCCCGGGTCTCCTCTGCTCGGAGTTTTATTCACCTCCTGAGGCTGTGTGCGCTCAGACCTGCCCACCCGGCCGTGGAAGCAGGTACACCTGGGAGCCCCCCTCATGGTGGTATCCCAGGCTCTCCTCGGCTGCAGGGGTGTCCTCCCCAGGGTGGGGGTAGGGATCTCAGCTGCTCCATCTCTTCACCAAGGGTCTCCTCGTGGCACTGCCCCCCCCCCACCCTGGGCCAGCCACGCCACTGTCTTCCCTGAAGATGCCCTGGATTCTCCTCCTGGGGCAAATGCAGCTGAGGCCACTAGTCAAGGAGGACCCTGCTGGGCATGAGGTTTCTGGGTCCTTCTCACTGCAGACAGGAAATGTGGTGTGTGAATTCCCAAGGTAAAATGGAGACTGCGATCTCCTACACTGAAGTTTACTAACCTTTATCTTGCCTAAGTAAGGCAGCTGCGTGAGTACGCGTGGTGACGTGTCGGAGCAGTACGTGGATGGAGTGCCATCCGGGAAGGGCCCGGGCCTGGGCGCCCTCTCCTCTGTCTGCGCAGATGCGCCGCATTCTAGTGAAACACGCACGACTGTCTTGAGTTCCTAAAACAACTGCAGAATCATTGTGGTGAAACTTGTGATTTGTGGGGATAAAGGGAACATGAGTCCCAAGACAGAACCTCCAAAATGGATTTTTAAACACTTCTGAATATCATCCGCATTCCCGTACTGTATGGTGGGAACACAGAAGGGGAAATGCTGATTTTTTGCCAGTTTTCCAGGTGTCCACTCAGTCCAGGCAGGTGGTGTTGGGGCGATGTGGCACATCTTAGTGGACTGGAAACTCCACGCTTCCTTTGGTTTCAGGAGCTGGGTCTGAATGTCATGAGTGGTCAGCTGCTTGCCACATCCTCTGTCCGATGCTCTGTGAGAGGTGAACATGGGGAAAGTCGATGCCCTCCCAGCTGAGAGGTGAGGTGCCCGGACAAACCGGTCAGATCTGCAGTCAAAGAGCACATCCACTGCACCCCGAAGATTTGATTGTTGAAAAGCAGCTGGGGGAGTAGAGGATGCTTTTCATGGTAACTTTGTCTTTTCTCAACAGAGAAAATTGTCCAGTGATTGCAAGTCCAGTGATTCTCAACAGAGAAAATTGTCACCATACTTTATCCTAGTTTGACTTGCTCTGTTTTTGCAGAGGGTCACGAAACAAAGAGGAAGACTGCAGGCAGAGTATGCAGCCTGGAGAACAGGAGGGAGGTGTCCCCACCTAACCAGGTCTGGGTGGGACACCCCTGTCCAGATGAGCGGTGGCTGCATGACTTCCAGCGGGGAGCCTGGAGCAGGCTTCTCAAACCCAAAGGCTCTTGGATGGAGAGATGACCATGTGGGGCGAGGACTGCCCGGGACATGGAAGCAGGCGGCCTCACTCTGAGACTGAGTCTTACTTCTTTGCAATCCTGTGTCCCGTGGACACAGCTGTCCATGGCTTTCTGCCATTTCTAAACCACAGTGACTGATCCCCATTTTCAATTCACTGCTTGGTAGTTCGTGAAATCACCCAGCCTTTTAGCAAACAACTCCGTCTTTCATGCCTGAAAAACTGCATAGTCACCGGGAGAGCAAGCATCTCCTCATTCCAAGTCCCACAGCCCGCGGAGCAGCAAGGGGTCCAAGTGGAGCTGACATGCTGCAGAAGAGCAGAGGCATCGCAGGGAGGGACGGGGACAGGGGACAGGGGCAGAGCCGCATGTCCCCAGCAGGAGCTATTCATCTTAGATAATACTTGTGTGCAGAGCTGTAGGGGTCTAGCTGAGATTTCTGGCTACTGTTGACCTGAAAGCAGCTACGGAAAGTCCTGGTACAAGGCTAGTAGAAACCCTGGGTGCCTTGCAAATTTAGTCCATTTCTCCAATGATGAACACCAAAGGTACCCACAAATGTCGGTCTAGGATCATGTATGACAAGGCCTACTGACCTGCCTCCCCTGCACAAATTTCTTACTCCATCACGTGGAAAGTCTCTAACTAAACACAGCAGGGTCTCCTTGAAGGAGGAACTGAACTATATTTTTGATATTGTACCTATTGGATAGCCGAATATTTTATTACTATTAAAAAGGTTATTTATATTTTTATTTTTATTCTTATAAAGAATATTATAAAGATTCAACATTAAATAAAAAATATGACACAAACACAGAGAATGTCTTCCCTATTTGTAAGGGAAGAGTAGCTGACGTGGGGAACCAATCTCTGGATTTCCCAACTTAGTAGAAAACAGGATCCAAAATTTTATCTTTGTCATGAGAAAACAATAAGACAGATTAACACAGAGGACCTTTCTGCAAAACAACACGTGAATATGGGGAAGACAGGAAGGGGAGAGAGGAGCTGATGTCGTGACCAGTCCTACAGCAGAAGAGAAGCAGACCCCAGAGCTGTGCCTGTGAGGTGCAGGACCTGGCGGATCCTGGACCCAGAGTAAACACAAAGGCAGAGAAGGAAGAGGTCACTGGGGCCCGGGGTGGGAGGTGAGCATGGGCTGCACCTGAAGGCACTGACTTGTGTCTGCTCAGCCTCCCTGAGTGTGATACTGCCATGGGTCATGCAGGAGAAGGTCCTTGTCCTTAAAGGCATGAGGGCCGAGGCACCACGGGGTCTGGAATCACCTCTACAGCAATTCACACGCACCACACAGACCTGCACACGTACACATGTGTGTAGAGAGAAGGCAACTGGCCCAGGTGTGAGCAGAGATGCAGTGAGGTGAAGGTCCATGGGCGCTGCTTCCATTATCCTCGATCTTCTCTGTGGGTTTGAAATATTTCAAAATAAGGGGTAGAGGAAAAAAAGCATCAACACAGGCTTTGTAAATACCAAACAACAACAGCTTAGATTTAAAGAAAGTAAAAGGATTTCTTGTGGGGAGGGAAAGATGCACAGGGAAGGCACTGCTGATTTTTATTACGGATCCCACAGAACCTCTTGCTTCTGTAAGTTATGTGCACTATAATTTGATAAAAAGAGAACTTCAAAAAATTATAGTAGATGGGACTTTAAATTTCTTTATTATGGTTAAAAAAAGAAATAAAAATTATATTTAAGAAAATAAAAAAAATATTTGCTCTCAGTTTTGAGAGCATACCTATGAAATAAAGAATGAGAAATATGTCAACATAAAGTCATCTATATGTTCACTTGGACTCCATGGAGCTTATTAAATTTAAATATTTTTCCAATGAGATTTTAAACCACAACATTTTCAAATAAAATGTAATTACTTCACCTACTATTTATATGCAAGGCCAATAAATGCATTCAGAAATATTCTCGCAACAAACAGAAGTGTCACACTTTTCCTGATAGCAAAATAGGGACCCTTCATCAACGGTAACCTTATGAACACATTCATGGCCTCGTGAAGGGAAAATGCAGGATGCTTCTATTCTGCTCATCTTTATTCTCTAACTCCTCAGATATGAGCGGATCAGCAGTCTCATGGGCTGCTAATGAGCAGGTCACTGAGGTCAAGGACAGACAAAAGATGTGGTCCCCGGGCTCTCGGAACTTCGGGCACACCTGAGCCGTCAAGTCTCAGCTGCAAAGGGATCGCCAGCGTGTGGATGGCACGGTGTTGACCAGAGTACTTCCTCTGGGAGGAGACCCCAAGGACACCTTGAGCTGAGGCGTGCTCCTGCAGGGTGAGAGAAAGAGGGCCTCTCCAGACAAAGCATCGAGCAGGGGAGGTGTGTGGAGGGCAGCCCGAAGGACAGCGCGTTCTCCAGGAGCATGTGGCAGGAAGCTGAATGTATGGGGTGGGCTCTGACTGCAGGGCTTTCCAGATCCAGACACATGGGCCTGGTTGGACTTGGTGTGAGAAAAAAGGGTAGCCGTCCAGGTTTCCCAGGACGGAACGCCTGGATTGTGAGAGCTGATTCTGGCAAGAGCATATAAATATTAAGAAAGCATTAGTAGGGCAGCCTGGGTGGCTCAGCGGTTGAGCGCCTGCCTTCGGCCCAGGGCGTGATCCCGGAGATCTGGGATTGAGTCCCACATCGGGCTCCCTGCATGGAGCCTGCTTCTCCCTCTGCCTGTTTCTCTGTGCCTCTCTCTCTGTCTCTCACGAATAAATAAAAAAAAAAAAATCTAAAAAAAAAAAAGAAAGAAAGAAAGAAGAAAGAGAAGAAAGAGAAGAAAGAAAGAGAAAAAGAAAGAAAGAAAGAAAGAAAGAAAGAAAGAAAGAAAGAAAGAATTAGTAGCCCAATGACACAGAGTGAGGTCTATGTCCCTGTGTTTATGTCATCAGTGTGCATAAAAATGGTCATCAGCAGAGGAAGGGGCCCCACGGACGCCCCACAGCCCGAGCCCTGAAACCCGTGAGTATATTACCTCCCCTGGCAGGGCATATTTAAATTAAGTCAGGGCTCTTGAGGTGGGCAATTACCCTGGGCCACCTGCGTGGGTCCCCGCAAATCACTTGTGTCCTCTAAGGCCAGAGTCTGGGGGAGGATGTGACCCCAGAGTAGGAGGAAGAGGGAGAGGTTTGAGGAAGTGATGCTCCCCTTTGAAGGCAGAGGAGAGGCCGCGTGCCAAGGAACACAGGTGCCTCTGGAAACTGGAGGAGGCAGGAAAGTGTGTTTTCCATGGAGCCTCCGGAGGAGCACAGGCCTGCTGACACCCTGGCCTTAGTCCTGAGAGTCACAAGTTGGACTTCTGGCCTCTGCCTCCATGAGAATTACATGTTGGTTTGAGCCTCTAAGAGCGGTGATCTGTTGCAACAGCCATAGGAAGCAAATAGAAAGAGTAAGAGGACACTGTTTAAAATGTGTGTGTCTGAGCCTTACCCACAGAAGTTGGGAAGTAATTGAAATGAAGAAAATCAAACACTCCAGGTCCATGAACGATAGGACCCATGTGGCACAGATAACAAGGTTCTGAGAAGGGAGGAGGGGCTGTGCCAGATGCTCTGATTTCCAACCAGAGGAAGGAGCAAGAGTGTCATCTTCCTGCTAGAAGGTAGAGAGTCTCAGATGTGGCACTCTGCAGTGTGGTCGACCAGATACCTAAATGCTGGAGGCCTTGAGGGCTGTGGGTCCCCAGCTGAGCCCCAGGGGGTCACGGCGCACCACAGACCAGTGAGGTCACGGGGTAAAAACCAGATCTGGCTGTTGGAGGCTCGAGGAGGGAAGAGCAGGGCAGGCTTTGCCCCCAGGACTACAGACCAGTGACAGGAGGAGAGAGATGACCTGGCTAAGAAAACAGTGGGAGCAGGAGAGACCCAGAGACACAGGCTTTCGGGGCACAAGCGTCGTTGGAAGCGTTTTGTCAACAGTGTCGGCTGTGGCTGGTGGTTCTGGGCATATGCAGGAAGGACAAAGTCATTAATTGGGGGAACTTGGTCCAAGCCAAGGCAATAAATCTCCAGGGGGTTCAGTTTCCACATCTGCAAAATGAGAAATTGGGGTTAATGTCTAAGAGCTCATTTGCTCCAAAACAATACTGTGATTCTGTGATTTGACAGAAAGACCATTCAGAGCTGATGACGCCCACTGAAAAAAGAGTTTGAAAATACACTAGTAACTGCCTAAAATAATCCCCAAGAAAGAACAATTGGACTGCCCAGATTATAATATTCTCCAAGTTCTGGAAAATGTCTAGTTAACTGTAGCCAAGATGTCTTGACTGTCTTGGATGTCTTGGGCATAATTGTCCCCCCACTCCACTGAAAGCTTCAGGTTGAGAAGCCCAGCTGGTCCTGAGTGGGGTCCTCTGTGAACATCAGCTCCTCTTCTCTCCCTGCTGTGGGTAGATCCCTCGTCCCGTGGAAGTTCCCTCTCAGCCTTCTGAGTATCAGGTCAAAAGACCTTTTGCTCCCTATGTTCCCCAAACTGTGAGAACTTCAGTGTGAATGTGGTTTCAGTTTTCATTTGAGTATAATAAAGGGAGAAGGGTACTGGGTGATAAAATGTGATTTCTCTATGGATTCCCTCCCCTCCAAACCCCGTGGGGATCAGCACTCGCCCAGAGGTGGGTCGGTTCATCTGGCAGCACAGCTGTGGAAATGTCAAGCTTGTCATGACCTCCAGCCCGAGAAACAGGAAAATGAGGGCTTCTCCCCAAACTCACACCTCAGTAGCCAGAGCGTGAGGACAGAGAAGGGAAGAGCAGGGGGGTGGCGCTTCGAGGGGATCAGGCTCCTAGAAGTGCATTTTAATCAGAATTAAAAACACTCCCATCCATGTGTCAGCTCCTCAGCTTGCTAACAAAGCAGGAGGCCCATGCATTTGGTGGGATAACCTGTCCCCCGTGAGTCCGCCAGAGGAGCTGCCTGGTGTCTCTCTAAAATATAAATAAATAAATAAATAAATAAATAAATAAATAAATAAATAAATAACAGACTGAATGGAGGGAAAAGCTGTATTGTAAGCTGCGTGCAGCTTGTTTCCATGAAATCCCAGAAGGAAAAAGGGAACCCTCTTACACTGTTGGTGGGAATGTGAACTGGTGCAGCCACTCTGGAAATCTGTGTGGAGGTTCCTCAAAGGTTAAAAATAGACCTGCCCTACGACCCAGCAATTGCACTGCTGGGGATTTACCCCAAAGATTCAGATGCAATGAAACGCTGGGACACCTGCACCCCGATGTTTCTAGCAGCAATGTCCACAATAGCCAAACTGTGGAAGGAGCCTCGGTGTCCATCAAAAGATGAATGGATAAAGAAGATGTGGTCTCTGTATACAATGGAATATTACTCAACCATTAGAAAGGACAGATACCCACCATTTGCTTCAACGTGGATGGAACTGGAGGGTATTATGCTGAGTGAAGTAAGTCAATCGGAGAAGGACAAACATTGTATGTTCTCATTCATTTGGGGAATATAAATAATAGTGAAAGGGAATATAAGGGAAGGGAGAAGAAATGTGTGGGAAATATCAGAAAGGGAGACAGAACATAGAGACTCCTAACTCTGGGAAACGAACTAGGGGTGATGGAAGGGGAGGAGGGCGGGGGTGGGGTGGGGGTGAATGGGTGATGGGCACTGAGGGGGGCACTTGACGGGATGAGCACTGGGTGTTATTCTGTATGTTGGTAAATTGGACACCAATTAAAAATTATTTTATTAAAAAAAAAGGAAATTCTCTGCACGGCTGGATTGTAAGTGATGTTTTTCCTATTCACGCTATAGTTGCCTATATCTTCCATATAGAAGAGGTCACTTCTGTAATCCAAAAATAATTATAAATTTAAGAATTCAATTATTAGGTTGTGAGTTTGCATGATGTTGGGGAGAACCAATCCCAATGAGGGAACCAGTCCTGATGTCCACTCTGCTCACTCAGACTTCAGAAGCTCTCCTGGGGAGGAGAGGGAGAGGACGTGTATGTGATTAGAATCTTGCCACTGGCTTCCTGAGAACGAGAATTTAAAGATCCCTTCCAACAAGTCTTGCAGCTACGGAAATGGCATTGGCCCATTTGAATGTCAGGGGAGTTAGGAGACTCTCAACTCTAGGAAACAAAAAAGGGTTGCAGAAGGGGAGGTGGGTGGGGGATGGGGTAACTGGGTGACAGGCACTAAGGAAGACATGTGATGTGATGAGCACTGGATATTATACTATTGAGTTTGGCAAATTGAATTTAAATTAAATAAGTTAAACAAATAATGAATAAATAAATAAAACTAACTTTTAAATCTAAGAGAAAAAAGAATGTCAAGGGAAAGAACAGAAAGTAGAGGAAAAACCAGCTGGGGAAGGGGGGTGGGGATGGCCACCAACCTTTCTGGGGTCCCCACCCTGATCTGGGAAGTTCTCTGTTTGTGGATAGGGAACAAGCACAAACGATAGCTATGTTTGGCACCATTTTTTTTTTTTAAGATTTATTTATTTGAGAGAGAGAGAGAGAGCATGTGAGCTGTGGTGGGGGGTGGGGGCAGGCAGAGGGAGAGAGAAAGAATCTCAAGGAGACTGTGCTGAGCACTGAGCTCAATGCAGAGCTCAATCCCAGAACCCTGAGATCATTACCTGAGCCAAAACTAGGAGTTGGACGCTTAACTTAATGAGCCACCCAGACACCCCAACACCATTTATATTTAAAAATGCATGTGTGTCCCCACTGGGGATGTCACAGCTCGTGTCTTCTGTTTTCATTGTGCATTTCCATGTTTTCCATTTTTATGCATTGAGAATCTATCAGACATATAATCAAATAACATTCAAAATCATTCTGTAAAGATTCTTCAAGGGTCATAAATGGACTGGACCATGGTCTATGTGCCACAGATTTATTGAATGAACAAATGAATAGCATACTTAAAATCATCAGGTTCACAAAAAACTATTTAAAAATTCCATATCTTGATATGTTCAATCCATTTCTCCAGCAGCAATGAAACAACACTTCTGAAAACCTGGTCCCATTCATCAAGGCTGCTGTCAGTTTTGCTTCCATCCACATCTTCCTCTTGGGCATCCACTTTGGAAGAGTTAGGGGTTTTCCATTATTCTGAACTTGAAACTCTGTTTAATTTTAACATGGGCCAAAGAAAAAGTGGCAGGGTTTTTTTGTTAGTTTGTTTGCTACGAAGCATCTTTCTATACTTGACCGGTGTTAGAGTTTGAGTATAATAACTCAAAATTTTATTTTTGTAGGACTAACATTTTTCTACAACAGTAACTTGTGTTCGTAGCGATTTCTTATGCCTGAAGTACGGGTTACATTTGTCCTTCACTCCTTTGGTGATATTCTCATTATAGAGATATTCTGCGGTTGCTAAAATTCTTTTACGGAAACCCTACATTCAGATGCGTACTCCAGGATTATCACAGTCACATTCATGTGACTTCGTGCTCTAAGATTGCACTTCCAGCTCCTTTTTCTAAAACAATACCATTTTTCTAGGAAATGACCATTGGTCCCTTCCCCTAATGAAGGCTCACCCTCCCCGGAGTGGGAGGTGAAAATAAGAGAAGTGAGGAGTCACCAAGTCTTAGACCAGGAGCCATACCCCACTGGGGTAAGGTAGATATTCTTCAGGAGGAGGGGAAGCAGGGTTGCAGGGACTGGCAATTGGATATGGCAGCAAGAAAAGAAAGCAAGATATAGTGAACTTTTGAGAGTCTCTAAGACAGCCAGTAGCCAAGGTTAAGAAAACAACCCCAGCCATGGGCCCTGTGCCCCCCGCCACACTGTCCCTGCCCCAGGCCTCATCCCAGCATCCCTGACTATAATATTCCTTCTCCTTCCCTGACCCCATTGTCCCCATCCCATTTCAGTTGTACCTACAATTTAATTTCATCATGCATTCCTTACAAATCTGTGTGTATTCCTTGGCCTTCCCTGCCAGATATAAGTCCTTAAAGTTAGGAAATATTATTAACTTTATAAATATTTGTATCCCTAGCACAAAAGGAACAACACATGACACATTCTAAATTTTTTTGAATAAAGAAATGTGTAGTAAAGTGTTTAACTTTGCTCAAAATAGCTGTGACCTTTGCCTCAGCTGGTGGGAGGTAGTCTCTGAGCCCTTGGAAGGTCATGCTGGCTAGAGATGTCTTTTCCTCAAGACCTCTGGGCCAGCCACATAGTAGTACTATGATGAGGGGCAGGGACTTTGGGCCACACACATCAGGTGGCTCCCCAGAGGGAAGAGCCTGACATGGGCCTCATGGAAAGTCAGGCACACTGATGTGTTGGACCTCAACAAGGCTGGGGGCTCCCCCAGTTGGCAATGTTGGGTGTGTGTTGTCACATATGGATTCTGGGAAAGCCACCCTATCCTGACTCAGTGGGGATGACAAAGGAACCTCTCTACACTTATTACTTCCCTGGACCCTGTCCCAAGCACCTGCTCCTTCCCTTGGTGGATCTCAACCTGTGTCCTTTCTCTGTAACAAAATGGACTTTGAGCAGAACTATGGGTCCTTCTAGAGAATTATAAAACCTGGGGGTGGTCTTGGAGGCCCTTGACTTACAGTTGGAGTCTGAGAGGAAGCAGTCTTGGGGGGACTTCCCTGTCACTCTGAAATCTACCACTGGCTAACCTCACAGCAAGTGATAGGAAAATCTAATTCAGAGTAATTATTCAGTCTTTATAAAGTATTCCATCTGGTTATCTTCAGACATAAAAGAAAAACTGGAAAGGAAAAATAGAATTAAATATGTGTGTTGGTTTGAAGCAGTGATTCAGTTTTCATTTAAATTCAAGAAAAGGCATGTAAATAAAGCATAAAAACTTCCCTGTAAGAACAGAGGAGCTTCCTTAATTGGCAGAGCATTGAAGAAATAGTAAGAGTGATTGAATATAGAGTTTTTCTGGGGATAATAAAATTGAACAAGACGATATCCCTTAGGGAGAAGCTCAAATATTAAAACTTTAAAAGACAAGAAGTAAAGAACAATTCAATCTTCTAGAAAGAAGGAAGATAAGTGCCTAATGAAGAAAAGAAGCAGAATTTTAAATTCTGTTATTTTTATTTCTTATACTGAAAAAGGAAAATATGTAATTATTAATGTTTCTGTTACCTATTGAGTTAGAATATCTATAATTTAGAAGGTTTTTGGTATAAGCTGAAATCTTCACTTAAGGGGTAATTTTTAAAATCTGTCAAAGTCTCCAGTGTGTTGTGAGAAATATATTTGAATAATTTGCATTCCTGAAGAGTTAGTTGCTTTTTTTTTTTTAAAGAGTTAGATTTTCTGGGTGTCATTCACAGAGATGGGGCATGTGGCCTCTGGGCACCCTTTGTCTGGAACTAGCTGTATTGCATTCTCTCTTGCTCCCGATGAGCCATTCACAACGGGCATGCCAAAGGCCAGTCCTCGTCCATAGAAGGCATCACTATGAAGGTGCCAGTTGGGACCTTCCCACAGTCTGAATGCTTGGAGGCCTCTCCAAATGTACCTTCTTGGGAAACAAAGACACAGGTGAACCTGCATGAAGCAGAGATGGGTGATATGTGGGCTGGTGGTCCAGTTGGAAGGGAAAACTGATAAAATTAAAGCAAGAAGTCAAATCACCTGAAACATCAGGTAAATCAATGGCCTTGGTGGGCTTCCAGAAACATGGACTTTTTATGACACGGGAATGAGCTGCAGCCGTTCGGGAGGCAGCAGAGCAGTGTGGTCAATACCTCGGGCTCTGGTTAGAATCTGGGCTGGGAGGATCCTGGTCCTGCCATTTATTGACCTGTGACCTTGAAAAATTACCTAACATTTCTGGGCCTCCACTTCTTCATCCATAAAATAGAGCTTAGAATTATACCTACCACACTTCATTATTGCACAGTTCACTGTGATAACATGGTGAGTGCAAACCTTAGTAAGTATTATTCCTGAGACATTTCTAGGTCTAAGGTCATGTCTCAAAAGGGGAGGCATCAGAGCACCCTAGAACTGATGGTCGGCGCAAAGGTGAATCACCACATTGGGAGCAAGAGGAGCTTTTTTGAAAGTCTAAGCATCACATGAGGTTGACGATGACAACTGCAAGTGGATCCAGCATCCATGATGCCCTAGGTATGGCATGAAGGGACTCCACCTGTCATAGAACCTCAGACACTGGTCATGACCCTGCAAGGAGGTACTGTCACCTTCACTTCTCACTGTTGAGGATGGTACACAGACATTCTTCTGCTTCCCCCAAATCACACTGCTGCTAAGTAGAGAAACCAGAGTTAGAAGTAAAATATATTTGACTCCAGAGCTCAAACCACACTAAACAGAACTGAGATACATGAGGGTCAACAGTTGGTCAGGACCCAGATGAGTGAAGGTCAATATTGGGGCAGGACTCAGGGGAGTGAAGATCAACAGTGGGTCAGGACCCAGGTGAGTGAATGTCAACAGTGGGTCAGGACCCAGGTGAGTGAAGGTCAACAGTGGGTCAGGACCTAGGTGAGTGAGGCTTGACAGTGGGTCAGGACTCAGGTGAGACAGGGTTGAGAATGAGTAAGGACCCAGATGAGTCAAGGCCGAGATAGGCCAGAAATAAGGTCAAGCATAGTCCACAATGGGAAGGAATGATTGAATTCATTTACTATCTCATGACCTTTCTGGTGGACTCTATGCATCTTGACCAGCCATCAGTTTCACTCTGCTCTCAGGGTCAACAGAGGCCCATAGGTCTAGATCACAACCAGGTCATGTAGGAGGGAAGGGAAGGTCTCCTCCACAGAAGATAAAATTTGACAAAATAAGAAGACAATTGAAAATGGTCAACCATGAGTGAGATGACTGGGCCACCCGGAGCATCCTCTGTGATGTCAGGGAGCAGATCAGTGCACCCATGTGTGACATGGAGCCCGATGCAGAGGAGTCTCAGCAAGTGTCCTTCCCCTGGAAGAGGAGCACCTCCCACGGGGCATAGTCAAGCTAGAGAACCCTTTGGTTTTCATCATTATCTTCACTGTATAAAGCCAGAAAGTCCTGGTGCGATGGAGCCTCTCAGGTTCCAGGGCGCCCGCCGCCAAGGCATACCTGTGCTCACCCAGAACATCATCGTTCCAGCAAAACGCCAGATGATGGGAAGCGAAACGCAATTTCCCCTTTTCAGGGCAAAACAAAACAGAATGAACTGCAAGGGTTTTCCCCTCCCCCACTGATCCTCTTTCCCCAAACAAATTTTAGTTTGCTTTTGACTTGATGCTGATGCTGGTTCAGTACTTTTTCTTATTGAGAAAATGCAGAACTCGTTCGTCCTGTGGCAGGAAAACATCTGTTTCTTTCATTTTGTGGGAAGGAGCCCAGCCAGAAGCCCGGGTTCTCTGTGCTTTGCTACGTTCAAGACGACTCCGGCAGCAGAATGGGCGTCATGGTCCCCGCCAACTGCTCCGCGAGCAGCAGGGCGGTGGAGGTGTCGGTGGCCACGCTGCTGGCGCTGGAGTGCGTCCTGGGCCTTCTGGGCAACGTCGTGGCGCTGTGGACCTTCTTCTTCCGCCTGAAGGTGTGGAAGCCCTACGCCGTCTACCTGCTGCACCTGGTCGTGGCCGACCTCCTGCTGACCTTCTGCTTGCCCTTCCACGCCGCCTTCTATCTGAGACGCAAGACGTGGAGCTTTGGGCACGTGTCTTGCCAGACCCTGCACTTCCTGCAGGTCCTCAGCCGCGGGGTGGGCATCGCCTTCCTCACGGCCGTGGCTTTAGACCGGTACTTCCGAGTGGTTCACCCTCGGCTGAAGGTCAACCTCCTGTCCTGCCGGGCCGCCTGGGGGGTGTCAGGCTTCATCTGGCTGCTGCTGCTCGGCCTCACCCACCAGAGCCTGTTCGTCTCGGAGGCGGCCTGCCCCAACCCGGACCCCGGGGTGGACCTCTCCTTCAGCATCGTTTGGCAGGAAGCACTGTTCTTCCTGCAGTTTATCTTTCCCTTCGGCCTCCTCCTGTTCTGCAACGCCAGGATCATCAGGACCCTCCAGAAGCGCCTTCGAGACCCAGACAAACAGCCCAAGCTGCAGAGAGCCCGGGCGCTGGTGACGGTGGTCGTGGTCCTGTTCGCCGTGTGCTTTCTGCCCAGCTTCCTGGCGCGGATCTTGATGGCCATCTTCCAGGGGGCCGGCGGCTGCAGGGCCCTGGGGCCGATGGTGCACGTGTCCGACGTGGCCAGCAGCCTCACCTACCTGCAGAGCGTCCTGAACCCGGTGCTATACTGCTTCTCCAACCCCGCGTTCAGACACTCCTACCGCAAGGTCTTCAACACGCTCAGAGGCCGGGGGAGGGACACCGAGGCCCCAGGGGACATCAGAGACTCCTACTCCTGAGGCTGTTGGGGCCCCGGAGCACAGGAAGGGCCAGGAGCTGAGCGCTAGCGAGCACCCCCGAGGGTCGCGGGGGGAGGACACTCCAGGGCTGCGCCACCCGGATCAGGACCCACACCTGGGCACCCCTGCGGCGAAGATGGTCTGCAGATTTCCTTCAGCTGCTCTATGGGATCGGACAGCAGATGAGATTAGCAACAGAGCCCCCTCCCCACCCATGACCATGCAGGCTGAACGGCTGACCTGGAAGTAGGCAGCTACTGACCCCCCTCACCCCAGAAGGAAGGTGACCTCATGGGCCCGTCAGTCCGGGAGGTGAAGGCTGAGAGGGGCACTGTACTGCTCTCGCTGTCTGGTTGTGGTGAGCCGTCTGCTTTCACTCTGCTTCAGCTGGCAAATGTGGAAATTCTGCTTTCTCCCCACCTGCTGCGCAGACTTGTGATCACCAACCTGGGAAAGCGGGCCCGGGGGGCTGCAAGGCAGGTTCTGGGGGGGTGCCTTATTGTGTGCCATGCCGGGCTCTGTCTGCGACACAGTGCTTTCCAGTTTATACAATCCTGCGTCATTTGCATAGATGGTACCTTCCGTCAAAGACAACAGAGTTCTCTAGTTTATTATAAGAAACACATTCCTTCTAAATTTCTCAAAATTGCCTCCAGAATTTCTTCCTCAGGTGTGAATGTCTAAATGCTTTTGAAACGCACTTTGCTTTCCTGCTCTGAGAAGTCACTGTAGTGAATGCCTCGTGGAGAAATGCACCGTGCAAGGCACCAAGCTGCGTGTGAGTCGGTGGTTTCCCCTGACACTGGAGCCTAACTGGGACAGAGGGGCCCCTGGGGACCTTCCCGGACTGGTGGGCAGAGAGTGGGGGAGCACTCAGAGCCTGTGCACTCCCCCGAGCCCAGCCCCAGCTCCCCTGCATGGTCTTAAATTATGTCCCACATCTGGAGCTCATGATGGTGACAACAGAGTTTGGAAGACCCCTTCCTGATGCCCTTGTCTCATCCTCTGTTCAACGCTGGTGCTATGGTCTCCAAAAGGGACTCCCCAATATGCTCAAGGAGGCACAGGGTCTGCTTTGTGAGGAGGTACACACCTGTCACCTTACCCATAGCTGCACCTGCTGTGCCCACACGGACAGACCGCTGCTTTTCCCAGGGCTGCCCCATGCTCTCTGTAATATTTAGGGTTAAAAATGGTGACATTAGGCAACAGGAAATGGCAATACTACCTCCAGGATCTGTTCCTAGCAGGTAGGCTCCTTCTGAGAGCCAAATTTAAAATGTGAGTGTGTTCCTATTACGATGCTCTGCCTAACGAAGTCCTCCGAGGATCAAAAATGCTCTCAGTGATGGTGTGCTACTTTTTGCAGGGTTTATGTCCTCTCAAGCGAGTGGAATTATAGGGGCCTGGAAGGGAGATGTGACCAGACCAGATGATAATGTGAGAGGTTTGAATAAAATTCTCTGCTGTGAACACATTCTACACCGTGCCTGTTTTCTTGCCCTGGGCTTACTGCATGTGCAATTGTACATGCTGCTTTCTAAAAATCTAACGTTTTTCATATCATGATGAATTCTCTGTAGGCATTCTCTACTTGATCACCCAATAATCTGTCCAGATGTTTCTTACCATTTCTCTCAGGCTAGATATTCCAGCTACCCTCTGCACAGGTAAATCACACTTTGAACTCACACAGCCAAAAAAATTAAAATAAAATAAAATAAAATAAAATAAAATAAAATAAACTCACACAGCCCCCCAACAGACCTGGCTGTGGCTCTGCCCTCACAGGTGGGCCTACCTGGGCCACTTGAACAGGCTCTCAGCCCAGCACCAGGCTCTGCAAACCTTCCCAGCAGAGCTGTCTCCTGGCTCCTTGCTGGGAGAGCCAGCTTTCTGCAGGAGCTCAGCAGCTGGCTGCACTTCCTACCAATCCCTGCTCGTGTGGTTAGCCTGGCGACTGGGAGTCTCATCACAGTGCTACACCGGGGTCCTGGGCAAAGCCCCGGCCCTCCTCTCTGCTCCAGCCTGCACAGCATCGGGGGGGTGAGGGGGCGGGGACCAGGATCTTTTCAGGAAACCCTGATGCCTTGGCCAACTCTGAAATTCTGACTCGGTAGGTCTGGGGAGTCTCAGGGCACTCTGCTAACGTGCAGCCTGAGCTGGCCATCCCTGGCTGAGTGGCCACGGTCAGGGCCCTGGGGTCAGCCTCCTGCTGTGTCACTTCCTAGCTCTGTGACCTGGGACAAACCACCCCGCTGCTCTGAACTTCCCTTGTCTGTGAAATGGGGATGACACAATCCAACCTGTGGGATTATTATACAGTTTAAGGAAAATAACACAAGAACTGTTGAGCACGGAGCCTGACACATGATCAGCATCCCGCAGGTGTTACTCCGCTGTTTGCAAATGATCGGTTTACTCCATTAACTTTATTTACACCCTGAGCAGACTGTGCAGGCTTCAGGGACACAGCTTTTTACCTGTGCGCCCCCAACACGGGGCCCAGAGCAGGACAGGTGTTCAGTGGAGCAGAGGTCACAACATTCTGCTAACTCAGAGGTCTGCTTCGATTCTTTCTTCCCGGTGAATCCTTTCCAGATCTTCTATGAGCATTCTGTAGGCCTCAAGCTTCATTCTGCACACCTGTGCAAAAGGACAACTTTTCTGTACATTGGAAGGTTCTGGAGGCGTCAAGCACCCACCTCCGAAGATGTCTCTCTGGCATCGCATCCTCTCAGTCCTACCACCAAAGCCCCGCAAATTCTGCACTCAGACGGGTGTCCTCTTTGAAGACATACCAGGGAGCGAGGTGGTTCTTGTCCTTCTCCAAACTATTTTCTCTGAGTAAGGAAGTGAGTCAGAAGGAAAGTGTCAGTAGGCAGCAAGCACTAGGCCTCAGAACCACAACAACTTTGCTGTCAGTAGCAAGTTTTACTTTCTTTTCTCTTTTGACTCACTTCTTAGAATACAGCAGGTACACGGTCTCATCTGCGAGTCTTGCAAATCTCAGCGTCATCTGGAAGGACGGCCAAGAGTCGGAATTTCAATCAGAGTGATGAATTTCTTTCCCTTTTCAGGGGAAACTGCCAGTGTTTTTTAATACTGCTAATGTTGTCATTTCTTTTTCCAAAATCCAGCAGGCCACTGATGCCTCCTTGGCTAAACGTAAGTCCTCCGGGTGCCAAGCATCCTGCACAGATCATTCGAGTCGCTGTCTTATGACTTTCTACCCACCCTTTCTGGTCGAGCCCCTGAGACCCACCCCTTTAATAAAGCCCCCTGACAACACCCCACTTGTACCCCCAACACATTCTCCCTGCCACAGGCTGCCCTCTGGTGCTCACATGTGCTTTCCCCTCTGCGTCCCCTCCCTAAAGCTTGAAAAATGGCCATCTCTGCATTCCCAGCGCTGAGCACAGGGCCTGGCACACAGCAGACACGGGCTACATTTGTGGAGTCAATAATAAATACATGAACAAGCTAGCCTGGTTTAAAGTTAATAAATTAACTGTATTGATTACTTAATAGGTTTCTTAAAATCTACTTTGACATTCCGGATCCAGAGGCAAACTTAAAACATCCTAAAGATATTCTAGGAAGACACAAATACAAATGAAAACGAGATCATTTTTCATCTATATTAGAGTAAGCTTTTCCTCTGTATTTTCAAGTCACTCCTACTGCTAATCAAGCCAATGATTTTGATTGACTTAAGGTCAGGATCTGCCTGCGGGCTGGACCAGGAGCTGTGAAGTGTGTCGGTGACTCTCCGAAGCTTCTGGAACACACCGCTACTGCTCATGGACTCCTCAAGCAATGTCATCCTTGGAAGGTCTCCCGTTTTATTTTATTTTATTTTATTTTATTTTATTTTATTTTATTTTATTTTATTAAGATTTTATTTATTTATTCATGAGAGACACAGAGAGAGAGAAAGAGAGAGAGAGGCAGAGACACAGGCAGAGGGAGAAGCAGGCTCCGTGCAGGGAGCCCGACGCAAGACTCGATCCCGGGACTCCAGGATCAGGCCATGGGCTGAAGGCAGTGCTAAACCACTGAGACACCCTGGCTGCCCAGGTCTCCCTTTTTAAATTGTGGTAAAAGACACATCACATAAAATCTGCCCATTTAACCATTTTCCGTATGCACAGTCCAGTGGCAGTAGGTATATTCACACTGTTACGCAGCCGTCACTACCATCCATCTCCAGAACTTTCCATCTTCCCAAACTGAAGCTCTGTCCCATCAAACATTAATCCCCACCCTCCTACCCTAACCCTGGTGCCTACTGATCTCTTTTATGTCTCTGGGGGGTTGGACTGCCTGAGGGACCTCACGTAGGTGGGACTGTCCAGTGTTTGTCTTTCTGTAGCTGGTTTATTCCCACACCCACACCCCAGTGTCTTCCAGATGCTTCCAAGGCTGCAGCATGGCCAGAATTTCCTTCCTCCAAGGCCGAATAATACTCCCCATGGTGGATAGACCACGTGTTGTTTACCCATCTATTTGTGGGTAGATACCTGTGTTGCTTCCACCTTTTGACTGCTGTACATCATGCTGCTGTGAACATGGGTGTGCAGACGCATCTTCAAGATCTTGTTCTCAATCCTTCTGAGTATGCGGGTTCCAGGACTGCTGGGTCGTCCAGAACTGTAGTTTGCATTCCGTGAGGACTCACCACGCTCTTCTCCACATACGGGTTCCCCACTGCACGTTCCCACCAGCAGTGCTCAAGGGCCCCAGTACCGCTACCTCCTCCCCAATACCTGTGTCTCAGCCAGTTCTGCAGCAGCCACCCTCATGGGTGTGAGGCCAACAAATGCCTCTTTGAAAAGAAGGGGAAATCCTGCCCCAAGTTTCCCGACACAAGGGCCAGGCCAGCGGGGCGTTTGCTGTGTGGCCCCAGATCTCATACAATTTCCTTTTCACCAGAAGCATCAGCCAGAGGACCAGTGTACCTTCAAATTCTGTCCGAGGAGCCTTCACGTGGCTGGCAAGCCCAGGCCCTTCCACTCTCAAGAGGGCTGCTGAGGGGCCCCAGGCCCACTGCCCCGGCTGGCCAGGCCGGAGCCTGTGCCCCCTCCACATGGGGCGTCTGCACCCTGCCCTCCTGGACATTCCCAGGCCAGGCCTCAGGGGTGCCCCCTCCTGGAGGCTGCAGCTGCTCCTGCACAACCCCGGCTGTCCACCTCCCTTCCATCCTCCACGTGAGTAGTGTAAGGGTATAGATAGTCTACACTCCACACAGGGCACGCCGTGCTTCCGTAGCACAACGGGTTCCAAAATAGTAAACACACCAATGGAGCCTCAATAATAAGTACTGTCCGTTTGCAAAACCTGTGGGGTAAGCGAAGAAAGTACTATTTCCCCATTTACAGGTAAGCCCACCTCTCTGCAGGCTTAGGAGTGTGGCCAGGACCTCAGGTCGCCAGCTGGCAAGACCGTGACAGGAGCCTGGGCCTCTGGGGACCAGTCGGGGGTCTCCCCAGTACATTCTCAGCCTTGTGCCTTTCTCTGTGTGCTTTCACTGCTGACTTACATCTTTATTCTCCTCACACCCGGGGCATCCCTGCAACTGGCCCTCTGTGACAGAGATGCGGCATCTGCTAAGCACCACGGGCTCCATGCCCACTGTGGCGGGCTCGCTGAGGCCAGCACATCCCGGGCTGAGTCACCAGCGCGGCCCTGCGGTACCCCCTGTGTCCCCTTGCGAGCGGGCACCATCCCTGAGAACTGCGGTACCCTACGGCCCCATGGGTCCCCCGCAGGCAGGACGGAGATGCCCTCGGGGCGCACAGAATTCCCCGCAGGTGCGCATAGAGGAAACAGAGGGAGCGCAGGCGGAGCTGGGCATGGGAAGACACTGCACTCCTGCACACCCACTGGTGGTCAGCAAAGCCTGTGTGCACCCTGTGGGAACTGGTAGGAACTGGTGGGAACGTCCTGCAATGGAAGCATTCGCTAAAGGCTTCCAAAAGGCAGGCCAGATCCAGGCACCCGGGAGAAAGTTAGTGAGATGCTCTGAGGAATGAGCTTGGTGAATCCAGAGGCCAAGAGGGATGAGCTTTGGTAAATCCAGAGGCCAAGAGGGATGATCTTGGTAAGTCCAGAGGCCAAGAGGGATGAGCTTGGTGAATCCAGAGGCCAAGAGGAATGGGCTTGATAAATCCAGAGGTCAAGAGGGATGAGCTTTGGTAAATCTAGAGGTCAAGAGGGATGAACTTTGGTAAATCCAGAGGCCAAGAGGGATGAGCTTGGTAAGTCCAGAGGCCAAGGGGGATGAGCTTTGGTAAGTCCAGAGGCCAAGAGGGATGATCTTGGTAAATACAGAAGCCAAGAGGGATGAGATTGGTAAGTCCAGAGGCCAAGAGGGATGAGCTTTGGTAAATAAAGAGGCCAAGAGGGATGAACTTTGGCAAATCCAGAGGCCAAGCCCCTGGATTTCTAAGAAGGCAAAGGGATGAGCTCTGGCACATGGTGCTCCTCCAGCGGCTGCTCGCTGAGGACGTGTCCTGGGCCCCAGGCTGAGCAGCCCCTTCTTCCTGCTCATGCCCAAGGCTGCCAGGTCACAGCTGGTGGGCTCACCCCGCCTTCCTGAGAGGGGTGATGGAGACAGCAGCTGCCTCCGTGGGGGAATTAAGATGATTACAGTTAAATAGTAGAAGAATATTAAGTGAAAAGGAATCTTGCGAGTGCCAGAGATATTAACCAAAAACTCGTGCTGGGCTTCCCTTTTATGTATTTTTTTTCAAAAAGGACCATAACAAGGAACGATTTATTTAATATTCTAGTCAAGGATAACAGCAGGAATACTGGGCCCAAACTATAATCTTACTTTCTAAGCTAAACGGACTGAATACCACACAGTAGGAATTGGGTTCAGGGCATCACAAGCAGGACGGTTACCAGGTTCCTTCTTTCTGTCCATCTGCCCATTCCCCTCCCCACACATGCACCCTGGGGGTTCTGGTCTCTCTCCCACCTGCTGGGGAGACCCCGGGGCCCCGCAGGACCCCCTCTCCAGGAGCGCTCCTGGCCGCGGGCTGTGGCAGTAGGGAAAACCCAGCAATCTTCCCTCCAGGCGTCTGTCTGTCTGTCCAGGGAAGGAGCCCAGAATGCTTTCTGCATTTTCATTGGCAAAGGACAGTCAGTCTAATGGGTCACTTTGAATCCAGGGAGCTGAGCCCTGTGACATTCCTGCTGTCATTCCTACTGTGCATCTGCAGCAGCTGCTGAGAGGCAGTGCGTTGGGGAGACTGTGGTCCAGGGGACGGTCTGGGGTATAGCCCAATGTGTCTCAGGTCCAGACAGGCCCAGGGTGGGGGTGGGGGGACACAGCCAGCATGTGCCAAGGTCAGGAGAGGGAGGGGGAGGGAGGGAGAGGATGGGAGACGGAGGGGGAGAGAGAGAGAGAGGATGGGACAGGATGGGAGAGGTTGAGAGGGGGAGGGAGAGGGAGGGAGGGGGAGAAAGAGGGAGGGAGAAGCAGAGGACCCAGATCCGGGGGCCCAGCACAGGCGTCACCGACAGATCCGGCAGCAGAGGGCCCGGAGGGTCTCGGGGTGTGCCTGCTGTGTAGGCTGGTGGAGCCCCGCCCTATTAGTAACAGCCCTGCCCCCACGAGGTGCAGCCTCGCCCCTCCCACGTCCACCAATCAGTGTCCTATCCTGGCCCCTGAGGGCCTTTACCTTGTAGCCTCCCTTCTATACCCTTCCGAGTTTCAAGCACATTTTTCCAGTGCCCCTTCCTCAGTAAGTGCGATGGTTCCACTTCATGTGTCCACCATGGTGGCCAGTGGGTCCTGAGATGCTAGTCCAGGTGTCGTGGGAAGGTGCTTTATGGTTGTGATTAACATCTACAGTCAGTTGTCTGTGAGTAGAGAAGATGGTCCTCACTACTGTGGTGGGCCTCGTCCAATCAGGTGAGGGCCCTAAGCGCCCAAACTCTGAGGGTGCCCCCAGACTGAGAGTGGAAACCCTACCTGGGCTTGCAGCCTGCCCTCTGAGCCTCAGACTTGCTCACCCCACAGCCACCCGAGCCACGTCATTTATGTCAATCCCTGTATCTGTGTGTGTTACGCCGCGGGCTCTGAGCAACAAGAGGAAGACGGACTGTATGGCCTGCTGCCCCACGCTCCCATGGAGCAGAGCCCGGATGTCAGCGACACCTGTCAGGGCAGATTTTCAGGTTGTCTCTGCTGTCTCCTCCAGCTCCCCACTGACGTCCCCTTCCTGTCCTCCACACCTCCACCTGGGCTCGGTCCCCTTGGCATCCAGCGGCCCCCGCCCCCGTCCTTGGAGCCTCTCCCTCCCAACACACGCAGCACACTGACCTCCAACTCTGCTATTTGAGGACAATCCGAAATCTGCAAAGCTCGTCACTTGGTTTCTGTTTGTCATCAAGCCAGTGTCCTCCTGTCACGACCACACCACACGGGGCGGCACTGCTCGCCCAGCACTGCTAAACATGGGGATGCAGCACCGGCGCCGGTTTGTCGTCAACCTCTGGACGACCGCTCACACTGCTCTGTGATCATTACACTTGTGTGACACTTTTCATATTTGGCCAGAAGAAACAGCCCAGCCTCCCCACAACCCAACCACATCTCACACCTGCCTGGAGTAGCATCACCGATTCTGAGCCAAGTGATTTACTCAGTTAACACCCAACAAAGACATATTCAAACATCAGAACTATTTCTAAACTTAAAAGACACAGGCAAAAAAAAAAAAAATCTCTAAGCCTGAGCAGGAACTGGGGGGTGCAAATGCAGTGCACATTCACATTCTAGAGAAAATACACTTCTGAAAAGTGATTCCTCAACCGCCAAGAGCGCGGCTCAGGTGGAGGCCCTGTGACGTGGGGCTCTGGCTTCTAGCGTGCGTGTCGCTGTCAGGTGGAGGAAACTCCCCAACCCTGTCATGACTCACGGTTCTCATTTTTACTAGAACTTTGGTGTGATCGCACTTCTAAGTTTGAAGGCTCCAATCAGTTGCATAATACCCAACCTGTTAGTATGATTAATACGCCTGAAACACTTCTGTGATTCTATTCTTTTACCCACAACACATTAAAAGCAACTAGAGCTTTTATTTTGGTCTAAAACATGGTGTTAAAAAAATAATAGAACATGGTGTTGCTTTGATTTCAATCACCAGCATAAGACAATATAAGAGCTAGCCGCCTGGAAAAATGCACTGCTTATTTCTTCTGCTAATAGAAAGGTAAACACTCTGAAAATAAAGGAAGGAGACTTATAAAAAGGATGTGATGAAATTCACTGGAAGCCATGGTAACTCAGTAATCACATTACTTGAAAATTAAACTCCCATCCTGATGTCTAAGGGGTTTGGGGCGGGGGTGGGGGCGATGAAAACAAACAGGGTCTTTAGCAGAGAGGGAGCTAGAGTCTGGCATCCTCCGTGGGGGAGACCAGGGCCCCCCATTCCCATGAGGATGGGAACTTAGCATCTCCTGGTGGGAAGGGGCCTCCCAGGGGCTGACAGAACTGCCCATGGGCAGATGCTCCCCTCCTGGTGCTGCCCACCTCCCTCCAGATCCCGCTGCCTGGCTGCCCTGGTAACCATGGTAACCGTGAACAGCCTGGAGAAGCCTCAGGTGCTGGAGCTGCCTGCTGAGTGGCTGCGTCTCCCTCAGTTGGCAGATACTGACCGATTCCTTAACAACCAAGGGTGCGTGCACCGGGTGTGAGCATCCCGGGGAGGGGCAGGAAACCAAAGCTGTGACTTCCCAGGAGGATCCACATCAAACCTGAAAAGAGGGTTCTGAGTTTGCTTCTCTGTGAAATGTGGTGTTCAAAACAGGTCGACTGTATCCTTTATATCCCACATCTGTGCTCAGCTTATTATTTTTAACCATGGCTTAAAAATCAGGGGGTCAAGACTGTGCTGGACCCACGAGGAGCCACGGCCAGGGGCAGCTATGGGATGCAGAGGAGAGAAGCACTCAGACCAAAATGAACCTACTGCAGACGCCTTTGCCACTTTGTGGAGGATGGCAGGGCTTCCTCTGAAGGCAACCCCCTCGGGTTAGTGCCTGCCAAAGTTGGTGGGGGGTGGGGAGGTGGAGGAGAGCGTGGGAGGAAGGTGGAGCCTGCAGGGTGGGATGCATCCTTCGCAGGAGGAGACCCGCCAGGCCCAGGTGATGCCCCACGTAGACGGGCTCGGCCCTGCGATGGTAACGGTAGAAGGCAGGTGGGCTCAAACATACCTAATTTCTCGTCCACACTGGAGCCCCAGGGGTGGGCCGGCCAGTGGGAGCTGGATCCCAGGTTTCCCAGGAAGAGGGACACACTGGTACCCAGTAGGTCTGGCTACAACAGAGTCACAGGCTGAAGGCAGTGAGGTGTGCGGTGTCTATGCCGCAGTGAGAGATCACCCGTAGCCAACCGAGGACTTCGATAGGAAGGGACCAACAGCTGAGGACATAGTTCTCAGGGCCACACACATTTCCATAGTTGGGACCCCAGAGCCTCGGCTCCCGGATCCGGTGGTGGCTACTGTGTGACTCGCTCCACGTGACTGAGGGACGCCTCCATTGAGAGGCTCTTCCCAAAGGTGAGGCTACAGTCTTGAACTCCCCTCTCCGTGGCACTGGCAACCTTTAACAAGGGGTCTCCAGAGAGGACCCCTATGCACCTCCCGTCACTCTACACAGACCAGAAGCCGTAATGATTCTCCACGCATGCTGACCCACCCAAATGCCACGCTGCTCCCCTGCTGTCCTAATACTTAGGGGGAAACAAAGCAGATAGACCCAGAATGTAGAAAGCTAAGAAAATGAGTGTTTGATTTTAGAATTAATTTCTGATGAGTAGGAAATTATAACGTCTTCTTTAAAAAAACATATTCTTGGGACACCTGGGTGGCTCAGCGGTTGAGCATCTCTGCCTTTGGCTCAGGTCCTGATCCCCGGGTCCTGGGATCGAGCCCCGCATCAGGCTCCCTATAGGAAGCCTGCTTCTCCCTCTGCCTGGGTCTCTGCCTCTCTCTCTCTCTCTCTCTCTCATAAATAAATAAATAAAATCTTCAAACAAATCTATTCTTATTACTTTAGAACACCCTAAAAACTGTCCTAAAATGTATAAAGGACATGTAGATAGATAGATACTGTATTTCAAAATCATTTATAAAATATGTGCACATTTATAAACACATGTGTACACTATGACCAAAACAAACAAGCAAACTCCTGAAAACCAAAATAAAAGCAGTCATGTAGCAAAAAAAATAAGTAAATAAGAGCCAGTCTACTATTACATGAAATTAAAGACAATTTAGAAAATTGTAGCAATGCTGCAATCTGATTTAAATTTAATAATTATCATGAGGGGTTTTAAGGAATTTATTCATTCATGAGAGACACAGAGGCAGAGACAGGCAGAGGAAGAAGCAACTCCATGCAGGGAGCCCGATGCGGGACTCGATCCCAGGACCCCGGGATCACGCCCTGGGCCGAAGGCAGGCGCTTAACCCCTGAGCCACCCAGATGCCCCACATGAGAATTTTATACCAATTCTAGAAGTTACAGTAAAAGACTCATTTTGTATATTGCATATTTTGTATGTTGGGTTCTTCCTATAGAATAGATTTATTCACTACAAATAAAATTTCTCCATTAAAAATGCAAAATCTGAAGGCACTTATTTTTTTTTATATCTCCAGTTAAAGGGTGAAATGAGACCATCTAGAATCTCCTTTTTTATTATATGCCTCTTTCCCATAAGAATGCTCATTTTAACTCCTAGATTCCTCATTGCCCATTTTGATACTTTTCCTTTCGTTTATTTCCTAAACCAGAAAGTCTATCCCCATGTTTTGCTAACATGCTATCCCCATGTTTTCCATCCTTGGACATCCTAAAGCTGGTTTCTTACTTTGGGTGCAGGTTTGGGGGCGAGGGGTGCTTCCAACGTGTATGCGCCGCACAGTCAGGTCCTTTCGCTGGAGAACTTTCTTCGATTCCCACCTTGTTCCAACACCATCTCATCAAAGCGCAAAACAAAATAATCATTCAGCAAATGCTACTATATGTGTGCACCTATGCAGCATGCATGAGTCGGACGTCATATACTATTGTGTTATCGTAATGACGTCGAACACAGGGTAGAAACACAAAGTACACCACGCTGAGGTCAGAGGCACCTCGGTGCCTACAGACTTTCAGGCACTTACTATTTCCCACTTCGTCCGTTTGTGTTTGAGCGTGACCTTGAAGTGCCCCACGCAGGCTCGCTGCACCCCCAGGAGATGCTGGGAGCGGTCGGAGCCTGCACGCGCCGCATGCGGCCACCAGGGGACGGCAGCGCCCCGCCGAGGAGCCGGCCGCAGCCTTGCAGGCTCACCTGCCTACAGGCCAGGCTCCGGAGAGGGATCCCCCCAGGGTCAGGTTGGACTCAGGAACCCAGTTTTTTCTCTCAAAACGGAGCAGAGGAATGAAAATCCCTTATGCAATCTAGTAACCCTCTTTCCAAACACAGTGCTCTGAAACTGTGGATGGACCAGCACCCCCGGGGGTTGGGGGGCTCCTGGGTGGGATGCAGGGGGGGAAGCTGCGGCCTGGCCTGCCTCCCTGGCCGGCCTCTGGCCTCAGCTGGGGCCTCAGCTGACATCCAGCCTCTCCCTGCACCCTGCCTCCTGCCTCCTGCCTCCTGGTGAGCATCCAAAGGTCCTCACTCCCCTGAAGTTCCTTTCCCAGCACCCCTGCTCCCTCCTTACCTAGTAACAGAGTTACTGTGCTTCACAGTTTCCACAGGGAGGTGACGCGGACAGCCAGTGAAGGGCTTTTCCCCAGCTTTCTTCCACCTGCTTGTAACCACATGGCTAAGTTAAGGCCAAATGGCTGGAAGAAGGGATTCCCACAACTTTCAGGTTGTCCCATTAACGGCAAGGCCCCCTGCCACCTGCTTTCCCCTTCCCCTCTTTCTGTTGGCTGGGATAGAAATGCGATGGAGGGAGCTAGAGCAGCCCCCATGCACCAAGAGGACAGCCTGCAGTTGAGGACAATAGCCTCCTACTGATCATCTTGGATTGTCTACCTGGACTCGAAAAAGAAATCAACCAAGGATTAGGGAGGTACAGCTCTGGCCTCCAGCTACCTTATGGAGTTCCATAAATAAAACATCAGGAAAATTTTTATATTAGCAAATGCAACCAAAGGAAGAACGTAAGAATGCAAGCTGGCAATTTGCAGCAGTGTGACAGGTGTATGTACCGAATTGTGAAATGTGCAAAGTGCGGGTCATTCTGAGTGGGGCATCTGCAGCCTCCCCTGCTGTACAATCTCTGAGCACGAAGACAGGGTCCCTGTAGGGCAAGGAGCGGAGTGTAGACCATGTCACAGCAGTTATACTTTGTGGGGCAAGACCCTCCAAATATCTAACAGTAAATGTGGAGCATGCTCACTTTTCCCAGCATCGTGATGGAGGATGTGAGGTCTCCCAGAACTGGGTCACCACAGCAGAGGCCACCCTGAGTGCAGGAACCCTGCTTGTACACACGTGTGGGCAGAATGGGGTTGCACAGGCACCGCCACCACCGCCTTTTGCTGCCACAGCTGCCACCACCACACCAAATACCCGGAGAAGAGGGAGCAGTGGGTTAGGGCAAATCCCACCACACTGCTGCAGAGCCAGAGGCTGGGCTTCAGGAGGCTGGGACCGAGGGCCTCAGACTGGCCTCTAGAGTCCTGGCCTCCAGAATCGTGGTGCTGAGACTTCCTCAGAGGCAGGGCTGCCCCTGGTGGGTGGGTGGGTGGGTGCTGGGCCTCAGCCACTGTACAGGTTCAGCAGCAGGTGTGGTCTGACCCCAGACAGCCGCAGTCTTTTCCCAGCTTCACTCCATGAGGATGTGCATCCAAGAACCTGAGAAACTGGGATGGGAGTGGATATTTGGAATATATCTCCTTAGAAAGGAGGAAATTGCCTGGAAAATTTATTTTTTTTTTATTATTTTTTTTTTAATTTTTATTGATTTATGATAGTCACACAGAGAGAGAGAGAGGCAGAGACACAGGCAGAGGGAGAAGCAGGCTCCATGCACCGGGAGCCCGACGTGGGATTCGATCCTGGGTCTCCAGGATCGCGCCCTGGGCCAAAGGCAGGCGCCGAACCGCTGCGCCACCCAGGGATCCCTGCCTGGAAAATTTAACATGAAAACTTGCTCCACCTGCAGAAAACGTGGTTATGGACTGGAGTGTGTCCTCCAGATTCACATGTTGGCATCCTGGCCTTCAGTTCCTTAGACTGAGATTGCATTTGGAGAGAAGGCCTTTACAGGGGAAAGGGAAATGAGGTCATGTGGGTGTCCTTATAAGACAAGGTGTCCTTGTAAGACTGGTGTCTTTATAAGACAAGGAGGTCAGGACACACACACACACTGAGACGAAGCACAGAGGGAAGACCCTGCGAGGACAGGGGGAGAGGTGGGTGTCTGCACGCCCAGGAGAGAGGCCACACCTGCCCACACCTGGACCTCAGACTTTCAGCCTCCGGGGCTGCAAGACAGGGACTATCTGTCGTGCGAGCTGCTGCTCTGTGAGATCTTGTTATGGCACCTTCCCAAACTCATGCACTGGTACACTGTTAGTGTATACTCCATAGTCAGTTAGACCAGATTCTCTGTACATATACCTACCTCCAGAGTCCCTGGAATCTGCACACATTGTCAGAAATCTTAAAAGGATTTGAAAATAGTGTACTTTTCTGGCCTCCTTTTAAAACTGGGGCAGCCCGGGTGGCTCAGCGGTTTAGCGCCACCTTCAGCCCAGGGCATGATCCTGGAGACCTGGGATCGAGTCCCACATCAGGCTCCCTGCATGGAGCCTGCTTCTGTCTCTGCCTCTCTCTCTCTCTCTCTCTCTATGTCTCTCATGAATAAAAAAATATTATTAAAAATTAAAAAATTAAAAATAATAAAACTAGATTGTTCAGAAGCAAATAAGAACGCAGTCTGCAAGGCGATACTTAAGCACCTGTCATCTAGGTGAGTCATTTGCAAGGTGATGTTTCAATGCCTAAATTTTCACCTTTGTTGAGATTTGCATATAACAAAATCTCATTTATCCAGAAATAATTGAGCAAGAAAGACCACCTCAGCTGCTTTGTAACAGGAACCAAAAGAAATTGTCTTCTGGTCAGCATAAATAGTTGTGATCATATATAAACACACACAGGTATGTAGGTAATAAATGTAAGCACATGTATACAATTAATTTATTAATAACAGGCAAGTCCTACGTGACTGCCCCTAGGGAGACAGCTGTGACCAGAGCAGATAGCTGATTCCCCACCCATAGTAGGATGGCATTTGCAGAGGTGCAGAGGACGGGTTAATGGCAGATACAGGCAAGGTCCAGCCAGAGCCTGATGGTGGGAAGGAATTTGGGGAAACCAATTAAAAGTAGATACCAAACTGTTAAAGAACAATCTAGAGCCCCTTAATAAAGGGACAAACCCCACGTAGCTCTGTGTCTCCTGAGGGCATCAATGCATCGCTGCACTAGTCGCAGATGTGCCTGTTCTGATGCCCAAGGCAGCAAGAAACAACGATGATATTGAATGAAATAAAGTGCGTATCATATTTTAGAAACACTTTTATTCATTATGGCTGAAATTTTAAATGTGTTATTGCATAAAGAAGTAAGCTTCACTTATCTGAAAATTCAAATTGTACAGAAGAGCTTATTTCCAGCCACAATAAGCGACATATTTCCGTGCCAGCTTAGAAACACAAACTTATCTCCATAGGTCCTCTCAGCGCATCAGCGACCCTGCAAGGAGCATCTGGGTAACGTCCTTGTGCTCTGGTTGCTGGAGTCCATTGCTCACAGGTGTGTTCGGGATGCGCCACCTCTGGACACCTCGGTCTTCCGGGTCAGGGGACTGATTCTGGATGACAGTTCCTACTTCATACCCAAAATAGTTTCATTTTGCAAAGCCAAAACTATGTTTCAAACATACAGACTTGGAATCCTAAGATATCACTTTGAATTTCATAGAGAGATGCAGTTAAAGCTTACAAGAACAATGGAAAGTTTCGAGAACGCATTCCTCAGGGTTAGGCATGTCAGTATCTTTGTAACTCACATTAGTACCTTCCTAATACATGCTTGCATTTTTGTAAAGTCTGGGTTTCTTTTTTTTCCTTTTTTTCCTACTTATGTTCATATGTTTACAAAGCACTCTCAAAACTTGAGTCCTAGGAACTTTCTAGAAGCTGAAGAGAGTTGTTAAAATCTGATTCCGTGATTAACCTCAGACTTTGGGTAAAACCACTTTAAAATCAGCAGCAGGAGGGGATGGTCCTAGGTCCTTGCCGCCGCCTGAAGTCCTTGGCACCGGGTCCGCTCTGTGCTGCCACTGCTCTCCTCTGGAAGCGGAACAGAAGCTCTCGCTGCTCTTGCTGTATTGCCTCAGGGAAGCCTCTTTGCACTTTTTAAAGAAGGTAATTTGAACAGCTTACACGCTAAACTGCACCATAACCCCCAATTTCACTATATTTGTCTAACAGATGTTTATTAAGCCCCTGTGTGTGCTGCATGTTTGCTGTTTGTGTGCATCTTCGTGGAACTCTTGTCTGCCTGATTTTTGGAGAAGTATTGCTTGCAGAGAACATTTTCTCAAGGCAATAAAGCAAACAGCAAATCCTGATGGCCTGGTGCTGCCCCATCTGCCTTATCCACGGGGACGGTCGACACCAGTGCTTAGCCAGCGTCCTCCTGTCTGTCCCCCATACCCCCGTGTTGCTTTTCCAGCTTGGGTGAAATGTCTCACCTTCTGCCGAAAATGAGCTGAGTGGGGGCTCCTACGTGACTCCTTTTCTGTCCTGGTTTTCTAAACCCTGCGAGTTCTGCGGCGGGCAGGAGAAATCGTGCTCTCAGGCTGCTTCGTGAAGATTCCTGAAAATGTCCACGCGTGTCCGCAGTTGGCTGTGATCGGGCCGTTCCCAGGGGGCCTGCTCTGGGGGCCAGGCGGAGGGCACCCCGGGGGCTCTGGCCTGCGGGAGGACAGGGCCCCTGAGTCCGATCGGGGCCACGGGCTCCATCCCGGCCGGTCACATGGTGAAAGACGACGCGTTGTCATTGTCCACGGTCTCACTGTTCTGCCTGGAGATGAAAGTTTCCGAGTGCAGCCTGGAGCACGAGAAGCCCGGCGCCTTCTGCCTTCGCCGCACGCACCACAGGTCCTTCACGATCTTCAGAAAGTAGCTCCTGAACTTCTGTCCGATGAAGGCGTACAGCACGGGGTTGAGACAGCAGTGCAGGAAAGCCAGGACCTCGGTGACGTTGGTGGCGTAGGCCAGCAGCTTCTGGTTGTGGCAGAGGCGGTTCATCCTGCCCAGCTGGACGGCCGTTACGAGGAGCACCATGTTGTGGGGGATCTGGCAAGCCAGAAACACCAGCACCACCGCGATGATCACGCGGATGGCCTTGTGCCGCTTGGAGTTCTGAGCCTGCACTAGGGTCTTGACGATAAACATGTAGCAGAAGATCATGAACACCAGCGGGATGAAGAAGCCAAAGAGGAGCTGCAGCCCCAGCATCAGCAGCTTCCACTTGATGGGGTTCGAGCCCTCGTGGTACCGCGGCTCACACACGTCACTGCCCTGCACGTTGTACTTCTGGTTGAACATGAACGTCCAGCCGGAGATGAGGACCGACACCACCCACACCACCAAGCAGATTATCCCACGGTGCGCCAGCGTTCTGGACCGCAGCCGGAAGGACTTGGTGGCCTGCACGATGGCGATGTAGCGGTCCATGCTGATGCAGGTCAGGAGCAGCATCCCACAGTTGAAGTTGATGGCGTAGATGCCCTTCATCAGCTTGCACGTGGCGTTGCTGAAAATCCACTCGCCAGTAGCGTGGCTAACGGCCCAGAATGGGAGAGTGAGGACAAACAGTATGTCTGCGATGGCCATATTCAAGAGATACACATCTGTCATGGACTTGGCTTTCTTATAAAAAGCAAAGGTGACCACCACCAAAATATTGCCCAGGAGGCCAAAGACACATATCAGGGAGTAAGCAATTGGCACAAACAGCTCAGAGAATTCTCTGACCTCTTGCAAGGAACACAGTAAGCTGTCATCATCAAGTAAATAATCCAAACTGCTATTACCCGACCCCAGATCATCATCGTTTATGCTGAAGACACTGACGGCATCCATTGCTTCCTGGAAAGCGAACAAAGGAAGAGTTAGTCGTAGCATAATCTGCAAGTAGCACAATTGACCGAAATCACACTCCCAGCCAAAATAAAATAGATGCTCACCCCACTCATCGTGGTGCCTGTTCTCGGCAGAAAAGGCGGGCCTGGTGCAGAAGTGGGTGGTCACTCAAGCCCTCTGGCAGAGGGGGAGGGGGAACGTGGGTCTAAGGAGGAAAGAAAGCAAGATACACTGTGGATAAGTATTCCCAGGGAGCTGGAGAATCACATTGCCAGCATTCCATTTCACTTGGACACAGAAAATGCACAGCGTGCTATTTTACATGAAAAAATTCATTTAGAACAAGGGTCAGCAGCCTCTTTCTGCAAAGGACCAGACAGCAAATATTTTAGGCTTTCCAGGCCATATAGTCTCTGTCCTGACTACTCAAATCTGCCGTGGTGGCTTGAAAGCAACCATAGACAACTTCACAAATGAGTGGGCTTAACCAGACCTGGGTTGCCATGGCTATAATTTGTCAATCTCTGATCTATAGCATAGAGAAGGGTGATAGCAGCAAAACCACAGATTCAAATCTGCACAGAAATTTTGGTACAAAATTCAATTTAATTCCATTCAACAAGACCCCACTGAACAAAATCTACAGAACTGTAGGTGTGTCTAGAACACTTATCACTTATAGTCCTCACCTGTAAGTAGTTTATGATTCAGTATTTTTCACCCAGCTGGGCATGTGAGAATCTCTTGTAGAATTTTTTAAAGTTGGAACATGCTTGGAACATGTTGGAACATTCTCAAGATATACTGAATAAGATTCTCTGGATCAAAAGGCAGTAGGAATATATATATATATATGTGTATATAATATAGTAGCAATATATATATAATATATGTGTATATATTATACACATATAATATATTATATTATATATTATGCATATACATATATTATATTAATATATACTATACAGTATATGATTCTGTATTATATATAGTATGTTATTATATATCTTAATTATATAATTATATATAATTATTGTATATTATATTTCTTAAATTAATATACATATATTATATGTATATTATATTATATGTATATTGTATTATATAGTATATATTGTATTAATATATACTATACAGTATATGATTCTGTATTATATAGTATGTTATTATATATCTTAATTATACAATTATATATAATTATTGTATATTATATTTCTTAAATTTTAATATATATAATAATATAATATTTATTATTATATATTATTTTATGTATATTTGAATTTCTTAAAAATCGCAGATATTGCCAGCGTGCACTCAAGTTAACAAGCACCAATCTGTTGGGGCAGACACATCATAATCATCAGAAACCAGACTGCAGGAAGAAAGGGCAGGACTGGCATGGTTCAGGATGGCTTTGTGGGGACGGGCGCCCTGGGTCCCTGGAGAACAGGCATGTGGCAGACAAAGGGATGGCAGAGAAGGTGATCAGGTGGAAAGGAACAGTGAGTACTGAGTGTTGGTGAAGCAGCAGTGTGGCCAACCCCTCTGGTTCAACTTGACCATTTTCAGACAAGTCCCATGTAACAAGTGATATGCTGGGAATGTCAAGAAGGGGTGATGCACGGGCCTCATAAAGTTCTCCAGGAGACAAGTAAGGATGGAGCTTGAGTCTCAGAGGAAAGGACTCTGAAAGCTAGCATTGGAAACAAACCCAAACAGTCATGAATTCTCTTATTCTCGTATTCAGGCATTCTTTGTTATTTGGTGTTAGCTTCCTGCTTTATCATCTGTCCCTCCCCCCCACACACACAATAAAATCCCTGGCCTAGAATTCTAATCATCATGTTAAATGTGTATTTATTCTTTCTCCTCCCCCATCCTACCCCTCAGCCCCACCACGGGGCTGGCAAGGTCAAGAAGAGGGAGGGACAGTAGAATTACAAGCCTCAGGGGCACAGGCAGAGAATATACCATGCTGCGTAAAGTCAGTCCTTACCCCACACGGTCAATTTTGATACCTGACATTTTGGGGAGGAAGTCAGTATAACACGAAGCTCACCCTGAGGATTTTTTGAACATACTTCTCAGATCACTTGATTCTCATTTGGTTGCTTATACAGTCATGAGTCAGGTGGCCCCAACCCCGTTCCGTCCCTGATGCCTGCAGCCATCACTTAGAGAGTGAGTCTTTGCTGCCTCTCAGCCACTAGTCTAGACATGACACTGGGGGCAAGGGAGTGGGGAATCACCTGTGCACTTGTGCAGTCACCTGCAGGTATACCTCCTCACTGAGGGCTTTAGGGTGTGCAGAAAACCCATAGCATACAAACCAAGATTTGTATTACAAAATCATACGAGGAGATAAACATATCAATTAGATTATCAGATGAAATGTCAATCAAAATAGGACTACAAGATTTACCATTCCACCCATGACAGATTAACAGAAACCAAATGTACCCTGCTACACTTAATAACCAGAAAAATTGTGGAATATATTAAATAACAGTTTTCAGATATTGGGCAACAGAGGTCACAAAATTATGGTCCCTGACAATAAGAGATGAGGTGATGTGGGCTATCACGTGAGCTCTGGGAAGCCCCCAGCTCACATGGAAGCAGTTTCCACAAGGACACAGGACCAGGGAGGTCAGGGCAAGGTGAGATATGGTAGAAGAGGGGCTAGACACAGAGAAAGGAGCGGAGCAGCAGAGAGGTGTCCTTGAGTGGAGGCAATGCAGGAATAGTGCAAGAAAGCACAGACAGAAAGAGTTCCCTCCCACAAAAAGAGCAGCAGCATCTTCTAAGTCACAGGACACTGGACAGCATCCTTAGAACAATATCATTTTGGGAGTGATACACCTAAAATAACCCTACACGAAATGCTACTCTGGGCACACCATAAGCTTGAAAGGAAGTTTCAGATGCTCCATCGGATTCCAATAACATAACTAACACTCCAGGACAAAGCCCAAAATCATTTATTTATTTATTTTTAAAGATTTTATTTATTTATTCATGAGAGATGCAGAGAGAGAGGCAGAGACATAGGCAAAGGGAGAAGCAGGCTCCTTGCAGGGAGCCTGATACAGGACTCGATCCCAAGACCCCAGGATCATGCCCTGAGCCAAAGGCAAACGCTCAGCCCCTGAGCCACCCAGGCATCCCAGCCCCAAATCATTCAAAGACATGCAACCAAATCCAGGCTTAAGCCATGTAAAATTCATGTCAGGCACCCAAACAAAAATTTCTAGACACTGGAGGCTGAATGTGTCTCCCTGAAATTCATATCCTAAAGCCTAATCCCCAAGGTGGGGACACCTCCCCTTGTAAATGTTCTCATAAGAAGAGACATGGAGAGCTTGTTTCCTCTCTGTCTGCCCCCTGCCCTCCTGAGGACAAGAAGACTGAACCGTGGCAGGTGGGGGGGAGGGGTCCTCGCCAGACACTGGGTCTGCTGGCACCTAGATCTTGTACTTCCCAGCCTCCAGGACTGTGAGACATAAATGTGTCCTGTTCAAGCTCCCCTGTTTGATGTAATCTACTACGGTCACTCACACAGGCCATGATACAGATGTTTGAAGAAACAGGAAAATATAACCCATAGTGTGCACAAAGAAACAGAAGAATGGCAGATGACAGAAAATCTGCCCTGGTAGCTACCATCAGTATGCTCCAGATGCTCAAGAGGGTAGAGGAAAGCATAAATACAATGAAGAAAATGATGCACGATATAATAATAAAGACTTAAATAAATGTTCTGTAGATGAAATGTAGAATATACATAAGATGAAAAATACACTGATGAGGATTAACATACACACACCAATTTTAATTCTACATTCTAGCAACATTTGGGATATTTGGCAATTGAAACTGGAAAAAAAAATTATAATAGCACCAAAAACAAAAGAAACAAACTACTTAGAACCACCTCTTAAAAATCAATACAAGAGGGCAGCCCAGGTGGCTCAGCGGTTTAGCGCCACCTTCCACCCAAGGAGTGAGCCTGGAGACCCAGGATCGAGTCCTGCGTCGGGCTCCTTGCATGGAGCCTGCTTCTCCCTCTGCCTGTGTCTCTGCCTCTCTCCCTCTCTCTCTCTCTCTGTGTCTCTCATGAAATAAATTTTAAAAATCTAAAAAAAAAATCGATATAAGATTCCCATGAATCTTGAAAAGTATAAAACATTGCCAAGAGAAATTAAGGTCTAAAAATAAAGCAAAGATATCAGGTTCAGGGTAATTCAACATTAAGATGTTGGTTCTCTCCAAATTGATCTACAGATACAACACGATCCAAATCAAAATTGTGGCAGGATTTTTGGAAGAAACTGACAGACTGATCCTGAAATTGATATAGAAATCCAAGGCATGGGGATCCCTGGGTGGCTCAGTGGTTTAGCGCCTGCCTTTGGCCCAGGGCGTGATCCTGGAGACCCGGGATCGGGTCCCACGTCGGGCTCCTGGCATGGAGCCTGCTTCTCCCTCCTGCTGTGTCTCTGCCTTTCTCTCTCTCTGTGTGTCTATCATAAATAAATAAGTAAATAAAGCTTTAAAAAAAAGAAATCCAAGGCATTTAGAAGAACCAAAACAATTTTGAAAAAGAAGACCAAATTATAAGATTCGTACCATCTGATTTTAGAGACACACTATAAAGCCACCAGAATCATGAGGGTGTGGTATTGGTAAAGGAATAAATACATAAATCAATGGAACAGAGTAGAGTCCAAAAATAGACCTACACATTAATGGCCAACTGATTCTTAATTCAGGTGCTAGGGTAGTCCAATAGGGAAAAAACAGTCTGTTCAATAAATGATGCCAGAACAACTGGATGTTCACAGTTGATCCTTTTTACTCATGTGACAAAAAAAAAAAACCCACCTTGAAATGAATTCTAGATCTGAATATGAGAACCAAAACAGTCTAAGGAGAACAGAAGAGGAAATCATTGTGCCTTTGAATGGTAGAGATTTCTTATCTAAATTGCAAAAGGCAACATGTAAAAAAGAACAATAAAAAATTGATAAATTGTAATTGATCAGAATAAACTTTTGCTGTTTGAAAGACACTTAAGAAAATGGAAAACAGACCATAGAAGGGGGAAAATTTTTTGAAAACTTGAATCCGATCCTGATTGTATCTAGACTATACAAAGAACTTACAATTCAACGTCAAGAAGACACAACTCGGTGAGAAACAGGCAAAAAATCTGAGGTCAGTTCATCAAAGGAAATCCATGAGTGGCAATTATGCAGAAAAAAACATGTTCAATGAGATTAGTCATTAGGGAAATGCAAATTAAAACTGCAGTGAGATGTTTCTCACCCACTCGATGGCTGAAAGTCAGAGGCAGACAAGAGTCACTGATGAAGACTGGAACCATCGAAGCACTCGCGCTCCCACGGTGGGAATACAGTCACGCAGCCACGTTGAGAAGACAACAGGGCGATGTCGTATTACGTCAAACATGCACTTAACCATGTGAACCAGCAACGGATTCTTACGTATTTAGCCAAGAGAAATGAGATTGAAAGACTGGTACTTGAATGTTCACAGCAGGTTTATACTTAATGGCCCTGGATTGGAAGGGACTGAAGCTTCTATTAGCCAGTGAATAGATAAGCGAATTGTACCATCTCCGTATGATAGAACACTGCCCGCCAACCAAAAGGAACACAGTACAGATGTGCACTCCAGTGTGGGTGATTCACAAAAGCATTTTGCTGGGTCAAGAATCCAGACATAGAAGACCATGTACTGCGTTATTGCATTTATGTGAAATTCTAGAAAAGGCAAAACAAGAGTGGTGGAAATCAAGTCAATGATTGTCATGGGTCAGGGATGAGAAGAGTCTGGCTGAAGGGGACAGGAGGACGTTTCCGTGGTGATGGAGACGTTCCACAACAGGATTGTGATATTGGTAAGCATTGGTCAAGACCTATCGAATTGTACACTTCAAGGTGGTGACATCCATTGTATGTAAATCATACCCTGTTAGAGCTAATGAAGTGACTGCATACAGTTCATACAAACGTGCCGGTTCAGAGAACAGGTGCCATAGGTCAGAGTCCTCACCAGGGACTGAGGGGCTGTGGCAGGTTCGTGAGGAGGGCAGGACCTGGCACAGCCCCTGAAGGAGGGAAGGCACAGACTGGGGTAAGAGGGGTGCAGGTGAAGGGCGGGGGTGGTAACAGAGTAGCCAGGGAAGACATGTCTCAGGGGCTGTGGCTCCTGATGGACGGACCACATGCCAAGCCCCGGGGGCCATACAGGCTTCCCAGTGAGAGACAGTTAGGTGGGTGGGACACGGCGACATTCGATCACACGGAGGCAGGTGGCTGATGAGGGAGCTGGCCCCAGCTGTGGAAAGGAGACACCCCTGTGAGCTGTGTCCTCAGCCCCCAGCTGGAACCTCACTTCAGAAAGATGATTTCTTTAGACATCCTGTGACGTATGACGGCTTCTGAATTCAAATTTAATTCCGTTCAACAAGCATTTACGAACTGTCTGTTGAGGATGACACTGGGGGTACAAAGATGAGTCAAATGTAAGCTCCAGCATCAAGAAGCTCTCGGGTAGACCGATCGTCATAAAACCATGCAACGCGAGCAGCAATCCTGAGAGGTCCAGAAAAGCAAGTGACTGGCTCCTGGCGAAGAGAAGACCAGCGTCCAGATAGGCTTCGTATTAGGTGTTGGCCTGAGGAGCTGGGGGCAGCCCTGGGCAGGGGTGGGGGCGGGGCACACTGGCCAGGTTGGAAGGCACATGGTCTCTGCACCTGCTCACTATGAACAATCTACAAATCTGGATGGTGGTCAACTTAACGCTGTTGTGGTTAAGAGTCAGCGTTCTCAATATAAAATACTGTTGTCAAGTTTACGTGGATACCAGTTATTGGAAGTGATTCAACCTGCCCCAGACCACCACTGTTACCACAAAAATCATCCCAATTGTGTTAAGGAAATTATATCGGCATCTGGGCCACCACAACCGTACATGTTTAGCTCAAACAAATTACCCCAGATCTTGAGTAGCAAATACCACTTTTTGGAGAAAAAATAAATTCTGGACTTTTTTTTTTCTACAAAAACTGAGATGGCAAAGTCATGAAGGCATTTTTGAAGACCTTCTTCATGGAACAGAGGTGAGATGTGCTATGTCTTATCTCCCAGAGTTGGCAGGAGCCTCAGGGAAACGTCAAGCCTGTCCGCTCCTGGCTAAGCCAACAAACCCACAGTCATGAAGCTTGCCCCACCTTGTTTTTAAAGCTCATCAATCTCCCTCTCTCTCTCTCTCTCTCTCTCTCTCTCTCTTATATCTTTGTTATCACCACCAATCTTACCAGGTCCTATTTTGTAGTCATTCGATCACATATAAAGGCACTGGGCTCAACTGATTCTTAAAATTGAACTTGCTTATCTTTGAAAGTCAACTATTTCCCACAGACGGGAATACAAACACGTCTACAGAACCAGTTGGTATGAAGAGAATCTGTGGGACGAACTGTCCTGAATTGTCCTGGGGAGGAAGTGTCGAAGCCTCTGAAGGGAAACCATGAGGACAGCTGAGAAATACTGCTCTATTCAACCTGGTTTTGCAGAGAAGAGCCTTCTTTCCGTCTACTCAGCTGCCTTGAGTCAAGTGTTGACTGTTGCTGCCTCAGGGCCCCACGATCACTGCCTGCCTGAGCTTTAGACCCTCACAGACTTCTGGCCCCCTGGGGCCCATGGGGTCTCACAGACAGCCCACCTTGCCATTATGGGGTCCCACCGGAGAACAGACTATGTAAAAACTCTCAGAACTCGTTTGCAGAAAGAGAGAAGATTAAGGCCTCTGGTGGAGCCACACATCTGGTGTTGATGCCAAGCCGGATGCTGACGTGGGTTAGGAAGGGTGCTCGGAGAGCCCAAGATGGAAGTGCTGAGCGCTCGGTGGGTGTGGCCCGCCAGCACTCCAAGCCTGTTTGTCACGGTCACTAGCCTGCAGAGCAGGAAGGCATTGTAGACATTGCAAATCTATGATTAAATCTGAGATTTGTAAGTCATCAAGATGTGCAAGTATGATCGAGGGGAAAGACAATTAGGTGGTTTACTGGTTGGGTGACAGCCCAGTAGAAGACGCTTACTGGCACCATGCTGTGCTCTGTCCTCAACCCTGTGCTACCTGTTATTTGTATTAATGTTAAGGACAAAAATAGAGGAGGCAGGCTCATTAGGTCTGAAGATGATAAGATGCCTACAACTATAATTATTATACTGGACAGCAGAATCAATATGAGAAAATTCTGGACAGAAACAATGGGTCGAATGTAATGCGATAGAATTCAGTGGGGAAATTGGAGGTTCTACACCTGGATTTGAATGGTCAGTTACACAGATACAAAATGAAAGCTTAGCAGCAGGATAGATGTTAAGAGTTTTATTTGATAGTCATTTCACTGAAAGACGACTGAATCTCTACAGCAGGTGCAGCACCCGCTAACCAAGTGTCTTAATGAAAGGTCCCCTTCATGTATGTCATATCTCCCCACCTGGAGCACGTATTGTTTGCGCACTTACTAACAGACACACTGTACATGACAGGGTCAGAGTGTGCAGTCTGCAGAATCAGGGCCCCAGGGATGTCCATACCCTCGTCCCCAGAACCCGAGAAGACATGCCTTTACACACCAAAAGGGACTCTGCAGATGGGACTGAGCATCTGAACCTTGAGATGGGGAGATAACCCTGGATTATCCAGGTGGGTCTAGTGTAGCTCTGAGTCCTTACAAGTGGGGGATCTTTCCCAGTCGAGATGGAGGAGGGAAGGGAAGAGATTTGAAGCATGGAAGGACTCAGTCCATCATTGCTTTGAAGACCAAGCAGTGGGTGGCCTCTGCGAGCTGGGAATGGCCCCCACAGACAGCCAACATGAAAAGTGGGAATCTCAGCCCGACAGCCCCAGAGCTGAATTCTGGCCACAATTTGAGCAAGGAGACAGATCCTCCTTCAGAAACTCTAAAAGGAACGCAGCCCTGCCAAAGCCCCCGTTCCAGCCTGGTCAAGACCTGCCTGGACTTCTGACCTACAGAGCTGTAGGGCACTCGGTCTGTATCATTGAAGCCGCTGACTTTGTTATGACAGCAATGCAAAACTCAAACAGCGCTCGGTAAATGCATCCTGTCAAAATTAACTTGCTTTCTTTTTAGGCCAAATCAGTAAAACCATAAGGTTTAGAATGAGATAGATGGTAGTTCCACTGACTCTGCTCTGGTCAGACGTACTCAGTAATGTTGATTGTGCTATGGGAAACATGAGCAACTGGAATCAGGTGAGGCCCAAGGGCCAGGTGGAGAAGCCACCACTTACTCACTTTGCATCCAACTGCCAGTCATCTTGCCTAAAAAAGAATGAAAGTCAGGAAGGAATGAGGTCATCAACTAACCTGCAAGGTTTATCATGTGATGAAGGGTCTAGCCTTACACTCCCATGAGCAGAATTTACATAGACAGATTGTGACCTAACAGCAGAAGAACAAGTGGACCGTTTAGCAAGAATGGCACTGGCTCCCCTCCCCTTGGGAGAGGCTTCTCTGTCAAGCACGGGTAGATGAGTCTTTACTGAAAATGTGGCTGTGAGGTGGATCAGACCCACTGAACCAGAATTTCTAGCAATAGAGCCCTTTGGAAAGGAAGGCTTACCAGGAGGCTGCACGTCCCTCCTCCCAGCTGGGGCCCAAGGGACCCTCAACCCCGGACCAGCCCTCCTTGGAAAGATGCTAATGGCATTTGCCGTGGGACGGAAACCTGAAGGTCCCTATGTAAATGTCTAACCATGCTTTTCAGCAGACTATACCTATGCACCCACAATCAACTGCATAGAAACTGGATTTTATGGAGTGGGAGCGCTGGCCACTGTCGGATAGGAATTAGGGACCCAGGGACCTTCTACTTTTATGATGGGTGGGTATAAACTGGGGACCTTTGAGAACAACGGTTCTCACATACACTCTCCACAACACTTCGTGTTAATTTGTAACTAAAACCCACTGGCAGTGAACCCTGTCTTGTGGTTTGGGGCTCCTCCAGGGGAGGTATGTTTCCCTGTGCCTGGTGCCCGCCTGCGTCTTCTGAATCCTCAGACAGGTCTGATGTCAAGTGAGATGTGTAGGTCCTGTGGGCATCTGCTCTGACCACTCAGCTCTTGGAGTGCACACACTGTCCACATTACTGTGGCCCACATTCATGTGTGGAAACTGCTGTCCTGAGCAAATCCCAGAGCATCAGTATAGACCAGCATTTAAAAGTGAGTTTCTAGGAAGGCTTTGGGTAGAAAGAAGGGAGGGATATTGCTCCGTGGTTACATATGTTTGAGAAATGCCATTACCGCATCCTCCTCTTGGATACTGACACAGCAGTTTCTTAACAGTGGCTCTTTGGAGCCCTGCTTGCTTGAGCAATCCCAACTTCCCAGATCCATTCACCCACAGAATAAGAGCCGGTGTTCTTTGGAAAACACTTCTAGAAAAGCTGACCCAGAGGAGATATCCATTAATTCATTCATCTCAAGAGAGGGCTAGGTGCCAGGTGCAGACACTGTTCCCTGTGATAGCTCAGTCCCGGCCAGGGCCAGCATGCAAGGGTGCCCCGAGGTGAGTGGGTAACCCATCTTAAGATGAAGTCACGCATGCTGGCGTCCTCAGTGCCTAGCCTGGCGTGTACCTAATCACTCAGAAATGACGGGAAACAGAAGGATGCAGGCCTGCAACTAACTCCTGAGTGATTCTCTTCTCATAGCAGGCATGCTTGGAAATGAAAGTCCAATCATGCCTTCGTGGGCTTCCTTCCTGTTTTAGAGGCACATTAATGATAAGTTAAATCTCTTGTGACTTTTGCATTTAGGGTTTGAAGCTGGGCACCTGGATGACTCAGTGATTGAACATCTGCCTTTGGCTCAGGTCATAATTCTGGGGTCCTGGGACCAAGTCTTGCATCAGGCTGAGGGGAACTGGCTTCTCCCCCTGCCTGTGTCTCTGCCTCTCTCTCTGTGCCTGTCATGAATAAATAAATAAAATCTTAAAAAACAATAAATAAAGTTTGAAGCCTTATGAACATATTAGGCTTCTAAAGGAAAAGCAAATGTGCCAAACCCCAAGATTACATGTGCACATGTGGTAAATGTGAACACCCTGCTTTTCGTTAACATTTCAAAGATGTTGTTGCCACACATAAATAAAAGCATTACTTTTAAGAAAAAAATGAATATTACTTAGAGTGACACTTTTAAAATAGTGATTAAAATATTCACTTATACTTTTATTGCAATGAAATAATGTGATTTCCTAATACAATTTTTCTTAGATACCACAGGCAAAAGAGTCTCAGAAATTAACAGTTTATCAATTGAGTCATTCAAAAATGAAATGAACAGGAGCACCAGAGTGGCTCAGTTGGTTGGGTACCCAACTCTTGGTTTCAGCTCAGGTCATGATCTCGGGGTCATGGGATCAAGCCCCATGTCAGGCTCAGTACTCAGTGCAAAGTCAGCCTGAAATCCTGTCTGTCTGTCTGTCTGTCTGTCTCTCTGTCTCTCTCATTCTGCCCCTCCCCTCCACACTTCTCTCTGTCTCTCAAATAAATAAATAACTCCTTTAAAAAATTGAAATGAACATCTGGTAATACATGCCCTAAAAACCAGACCCAGCCTAGGAAGCCATGGAAAGGGTGCCAGCCCACCCTCTACAGCTTAGGAGAAGCCAGACAGTGGTCCATTCACCCCAAATGCAAGTGGGTTCAGCACCTCTGTTTCTGAATTCTGAGGGCTTTGGGAATTCTTCAGTCTTGACCAGAGGCAGATGAGAAACATTTCAAGTTCTTAGGAGCAAGGGTCCTAGCCGGGAAGAGTTAACTGATCCAGGCTCAGGCCAGCTGTGCTCTGCCGGGACCTGGAGTGGGTGGCGTCAGCCAAAGGGGCAGCAAGAGGGAAGTAGGAGCCCCTAGAGAAGAGACGAGGTGCTGAGAAAGCAGAAGGGGCGGCCAACAGACCAACTTCAATCGTTTGTCCTTTGGCCAATAACAGATTCTACCCAAGAAAACCAAGTATGCCAAAAACATTGAGAAGACTTACCAAAGTACTATCAGCAAGGAAAACAGTTAAAATTTTAAAGTTGATAACAAGGTTAGCAGTTTGTTAAAAATTAAATGAAAGCAGAGGATTTTAGATCTGTGCTTACTTTCATAAATAGTGACAACCCTATTCTGAACAAGAACAAATATGAGTGTGCATGTGTGTCATGTGTGCGTATACACCTGTGTGAATACGTGTACGTGTAAATAGGTTATGTGTGTATCAATGCATGCATGTATTGCTATGTGTGTGTGTTGTATGAATGTGTGTGGTGTGTGTGTATGTTGTGTGCAAATGTGCTTGTGTGTATATTGGTATATTGGTGTGTGCACATAGGCGTGTGTGCATGCACTCGTGTGTGAGAGCACTGTGGGGGTGTGCTGTAAATTAAGCTGTCATTGCCTCCTGGACACCGAGGTCGCTGCTTGACATCTGTTATCTCTCTTAACAAAAACCCGTTACAGTAGACGCTCTACCCATTTCACAGATGGAAGACTAGAGGACTGTTCGCTCTTACCATCCTAATTCACTTTGTCGCCGTGGGATCTTCCTGAAGCGGCTGTGAATTCCCAGAAGATCGTAAATAACATACACATATTAAAACCTTATAATCGGTATCAGTCTCTTATACTGCCACGGCAGACATTCAATAAATGGATGTTTTCTCAGTTCATTTGAATTATAGGTGCACAGTGTTTTATCCTTTTTTAGCTATACATCAGCCAAGCTGAAACTCTAGGCTGGCTTCCTTCTGCTTTCGAATAAGAGCAGTTAAGAGAGAAGCCAGAAGGTTTTTTCCAGTGATTTGTATATAGGTTTGTAAATTTTTTTTTCTTTTGGTTTTTATTGCTTCTTTGGAAGCTCACTTTTACATTTTCTATTTTTGTTTGCAGAAATCATATTTTTAATTCAGACTTTGCATTTATCTCTTGAAGATGCTAATCTCCACAACCTCTATTTCTGCTTTGGGGGAAATCTACTGCAGACTCTCTTAAGATAATTACGTCTTCTTTTGTGGCCATGAGATCCTGATCATTATGGCATTTGCAACCATTATCAGAGCATTTTCTGTATTGCCCTGAGTCTCATAAAAATCTCCACCTCATCAATTTCTCTTAAATAACACCTTACAAGCTCCTTTCCATTCAACCCCCAGCTACTCAAGATGCGCACTTGCTATCTACCATTGCACAAGACCATTTTTTGCGTTGGTTTCAAAACATTTCTCAGCCTAGTTTTTATTCTGTATACTTAGTTAAATAAATGATTGCATTTCATTCAAGACCACTGCCCTGTGGGTATTTAACTGTATGAAGAAACAATGCCCAAAAAACATCCCCCAAGCTCTAGTGCAAGATGGTGAGGATAAAATCACTCACTGCACACTTGGAGGAAAAGCGAGATTCTTGAAAGCATAGTCCTGTTCCTGTTCCTAAAACCAGAAGGACAATGTCTTTGCAAAAGCAAGACTGTTTTATCAAGTGCATTCATCAGGCCTGCATTCTGGAATTCCTAAGAGTCAAGCACCTCCACTTCTGACACCCCCTTGGACAAGGGTATCCCAGAAATGAAGATGCTTGTGAAAGAAGCGAGGGGCTGGGCCATGCTCACCTTAGAAACGCTGTGCTCCGACGGGAGTTGTCCTGCTGTGCTCCTCCTGGAGATGCTTCACGTCACCACTGTGATTCTCTTTACAAGATGCAATTTCTGATAGTCATTAAGAAAAAAGCAGTGAGAGACTAGAATTGGCCAGACGCAAATTGCTGAACTACCACTTCCTACTTAAAAGTAACGCCTATTTGTCCAAATGCAGAAGGTTAACTATATATATCCTGTAGGGTATAAAATAATCATATGACTCCCTGGAAGCGGAGTCACACCCATTGGGGAGCTGAGCAGAGGCCAGAATTCTGGGTGGCAGTGCTCCTCAGAGTGACTTTGAGCTGCTTTTCTACTCATGGCAATGATTTGTGCTCAAATCTTCTCACTCCTTTGCCTAATCATTTCCCACGAATGAGGACACTTTGCAAACCATGTGGACATGTTTGGGAGCAGGTACATGAGACTGTGGTTAGGGCAGCCCCTGGAGCCCCTGTGCCTGGATTTCCCCAAAAATCTGTGCACCCACAGATAGGCTTTTGACCCTGTGGGGATGCCACAGTTCCTTCCTCTGTAAGATAACGGCCACGTGGTTCTTGCCTCAGCATATCCTTAGAAATACAGGGTCCGTCACTGTGAAGCAGTGAGAACAGTGAGAGCAGAGAGAGCATGCTCTCGACAATTATTAACTATTATTATGTGATTGAAGGTAAAAAATACAAGTCCTTAAAAGCTGGGCAAGTGATCTTTATGAGATGGCAGGTGACAGATCTGAGTGCCCTGATGTTAGATGTAACAACTAATGATTCACTTGGGGAACTCATTTTTAGGTGGAAGTGGTTTAAAAAACAGCAAAAAAAAAAAAAAAAAAAGGAAAAAAGGGGAAAGAGTTCTGGAACCATAAAGGTGTTAAAGATGTTGATCATCATACAATGTGTTGCTGTGAATCGAGTTTTAGGAAATACCAAAGGCTTTATAGCAAAGGGACCCAAAGATCCATAGCACCCAGGCCCAGGGCAGCTGGCACAGCCAGGCCTATGGAGCCTGCATCTCTGCTTCCTTCCTGAGCTCCCTGGGCACCCACAGCCACTTGGGCCTCACCCTGCACTGCCTGCACAGATGCTCATCAGCCCTCATGCCTTCCTCTGGACCCCAACCCTGACTGTCCCTGTGCCTGGGCGAGTATGAAACATGGAGCCTGTCCCCTTGGCGGCTTCCCTTGGGGACAGGCCGGCCGCAGCAGGTCTTTTCCTGGCAAAACTGCTCATTCCCTTCGTCCAGCTCCATCCCCTCCTCCAACAATCTGCTTATTCTGTTTTTTTTTTTTTTTCCCCTTAGCCTATAGAAGAAAAGTCTTTTTCTGTGTGATCCTGAGCCACTCACAGACCTTGTGGTCACAGGGATCCCCACGTCATGGTCCCTACCTGACAAGAGTCCTTTTGAATAAAAATCCCTCCTCTGTACTAATCCTGAGGTATTGCTCTTTGGCAGAGCTCACAGTGTCTATGGATGCAGGGTGCCCTGTCCCCTGTTCTGTTTGAGGGGAACACCTCCGTGTGACTTCCCCCATCACCCCTGCCCTGTGGCAGGCGGAGGGTTGGGTGCAGAGAAAAGGGGAACACCTCCGTCCGCGTCTGCCCTCCCTCACTTCATCATCATCCCCCCTCTTCACCACCTCCTCGACCTCTGAGGTTCTGCTTCTTGCGGTGGGTGGAAGCTGCTGGAAGGGCTGCAGACTGGGGGGCCCCAAAACCCTCACAGGGGAAGATGCAGGCCCCCTGGGGACCTGAGGAATGCATGTATCCTGCTCTCGCCACCTCGCTAACATCTCCTTTGATGGTCTGGTTCAACAGGCAGGTTGGAAAGTAAGCCCTTTGGTAGCGATTACAGCCCTGGACCTGGTCTGCCCTAAAGAAAAAAAAAAGGAAAAAAAAAAAAAAAAAAAGGAAAGGAAAGGAAAAGAAAGGGAAAAAAAAAACAGATCTGACTGTGCTAAGAATGCCCCCTCCCTGCAATGAGCTAGGAACCGGGAAAGCGGCCTTGTGCACCTGTGGCCAGGGCAAGGGCACCTTTCAGAAGCAGAGAGCAGGGAGGCCAAGGTGGGAGAAGCCTCCGGGGCCTGGCCTCCTCCCCTGGCCTCCTCTTCTGCCCCCGAGGAGACACGGATCAGCAGAGCATTAGGTGCAGCCGCTGAACAGCTCGGGGCCCAGCCTGTCACCTTCTCCTTCAACCACTCCAGCTCTCGGGCCACCGCCTGGGGAACTCACTGGCCTGCACGGTGCGTGCTGTGCTCCTTGCCCAGTGTTCCTTCCGTATGTCGGAGCAAATCCAAATGATACGGTGTCCTTAGGCAGCTCAGACCCATTTTGTGTTCATCTCTCTAGAAACTGGCCCTTATCAAAAACCCCGTGGAGTCTCACCCTCACGTGATCTTCTTCAAATTTAAAATTGTGTTGCTCATTTGCATAGACATTGTGAGCTACGCAAAAGCAAAAAATACAGTATGCGGTTATGCAGGCCATAGAAACAATCTTGTCAGTAACTGTGAACGTTTATTGAGAACAAAGTCCGATTGCAGTTTGGCAAATGAATATCCTGTCCATAAGGAATTGTGTTCGATTGTGGGGCTCTGTCTGCCATGGTATGAAGATGATGGGTGAGGTCTGAGCTGACCGGGGACGATTTGTCCCAACTGCTGGATGTTTTGGCCGGAGGATCCCCCCACCCCCGCCCCAAAATGAAATACAGAAGCAAGGCTTTGGCCAGGCAGACACAGCAGAGTCTACAAACTGGCTCCCTTAGGAAGGAAAAAGTTAAAAGGACAAAAAGGTTCTTGGGAAATGTGTCTAATTATGAATAAACAATTTCTTAAATTAGAAGAGCGATAAGATCATAAACATCTCAGCGATGGCAAGCAACAATTGGGTAAAGGAAGTTTTCTAGTCAAATTGAGTTCCTCATGGTGTTTCCTTAAAAGGATGACACAGGATTCAGTATGCTTTCAGCTTTGTGGATAATTTCCAAAGATGATTGACACACAGATGGTCAGCATCTGCCGAAGACCCTGGGGCTGTAAGAGTTGATGCCCCTTCAACAGTTGGGGAGGCTCTTGGCCCTTTTTGACTTAGCAATTCCCATTAAACCATTCCGCTAGCCACTGTGCAGGTCCACGACACAGGCATCTGCAATATTCCTGAGAAACACGCCTGAGTCTTGTTTCAGGTGGCCAGTGTGCTGGAATGTCTGAAATCTAGCCAGTCCTGGTGTATATCCTGTGATGGTGCTAGACAGGAAGGAGGCCACTTTCTTTTTGTTTACGCCTGATATGGTATACGGTTCACATGTCAAAAGGTAAAATCTAATTTCCATCTTCTTGAAACTAGATTGGACTTGGTGGCTCGCTTGACCAATAGGATAGAATAGAATTTATCTGGGATTTCTGTGGTGGGGTCACAGAAATGCACCTCCCCACTGGGCCTCCTGGGATGCATGCTTCCTTTGGGGACCCAGTGGAAACCACAAAAGAGGAGGCCAGATGTAGACAGCCTGGCAGAGAGTTCTGGCAGGGATCTCTGACACCAGCCAGCCCAGTGGAGCCTTCAGATGAATCGGGTAGCAGCTACCCTCTGACAGAAACTGCACCAGAACCACTCACCTGAGCCCAGTCAACCCCCAGGCCACAAAAGATGATGAGGATGATGATGATGATGATAGTAATAATAGTAATAAATCATTGTGTTTGAGCCACAACTGCAAATGGCTTACTAGCAAATAAGCAAATAACTGGAATGATTCACTACTTTTCATCACCCTATACCTCTTCTGAAATCATAAAGTTATATTAAAAATGGTTAAAAATTATAACAAAACATACAATTTGAAAGAAGAAAGAAAGAAAGAAAGAAAGAAAGAAAGAAAGAAAGAAAGAAAGAAAGAAAGAAAGAGAAACTCCCATACCCAAGAAAGGCAGCAGTTAGAACAGGTGCTGGAAGTGGGGGGATGGGAAGGGGAGGGAGGGAGAGATCTAAAATGGTAATGTTGTTGGAAAGGTAGGAGTGGGAGACATTGAAAATAGGGCATCCAACGTGGCAGTGGTTTGATCCAAGCCACCTTGACGTACCTCTTTTCTTCTATACAAAAATAAGAAAATGCTACTCATCAAATTAGGTCAGCAAGTTCCCCAGTTAGAATAAAAGTGCATTTTATATGGGGAATTATCAGCTTTGCTGACATCTCAAATTTTGGAATTTACAAAGATTTCAAGCTGTATGTCCTTCATGTTCACTGCCCGCTATAGCTTTGGGCCTGCAGAGTTTTGACACTCTATTACTCTCTATGCCCTGAAGTATCTGGCCTGGAAATCATACTCCTAAAGCCACCCCAACTTAATTTGCCTCTTATAAGTTCATATTTTCAGATAACTACCACATGTGGGATACTATGTACAGGTACAGGATGCAATTTATTTTCAGCTTTTAAGAAACTTACACAGGTGGAATGCAGAGACAAATCCCTGGTGACACCAGCACTAACGGGTGTGCCAAGGCTGAATGTGATTCATCACTGAGAAGATGGTATTGAGAGGTGGAGAGTTCAGAGGAGGGAGGGAGCACATGCTCCTGCTACTGCACCAGTCTGAGCAGTCTTTGTGAAAAAGGGAGGGCTGGTGCTCAAGCAGGAGGGATAAGGAATATGTAGCCAGGTAGCCTCAAGAGGCAAACAGCAAGAAAAGCACAGACATGGGTTGGAACGTGAGAATAAATGGAGGGATGGGACAGCAGGGGAGCTTTGTGAGTTGTGGAGGAGCAAGTTCACGGAATTGACTGGAGAAGAAGCTATACGATGCCAGAGTCACAGAGCAGAGGGAGGAATGGTAGTCTAAAGATGAGTACCTCGGTGCTTTGGCACATACCTTGACATTTCCCTTATTCTGTGAAATTAATCCTCACAAAAGATAGGTGAGGTGTTGTCAAACTGAAACTCAGAGAAATAAAGCAACTTCCTCAAATTCATACGCTTGGAGAGTCAAGGCTCAAAGTCATATCATCTGATCCCAAAGTTCATGCATGTCAGGGAGATGTTTTGAAAAATTAGTAAGAAACAAGACAAAGAAGGAAGTAAAATGATGCCAAATTTTTCATCTCAATGGGACAGATAAGAACTGGAAGGTTATTTCTAAGTTTCTAACATACTCCTGTGGAGAAGTTACAGACACTGGCTGAGGGCGAGGAAAGGAGTTTCACTTAAGGTACACAGAATGTGAGGAAATGAAGACCTGTGTAACTAGAGATTCTTGACATGACTTCAGATCCATCCCAGCCACATATTAGCTGTTTTTCAAGTTAATCTCTGGGGTCTGTCTCTTCAGTGATAAGATAAAGATCAGAGATTTATGAAGGACTATTGCGAGCTGAAGGCACAGAAAGTGCATATCACCTACAGTATTTGGCCCATAATAATAGCTGATGGTGGTGATGGTGGTGATGGTGATGGTGCTGGTGGTGCTGGTGGTGCTGGTGGTGATGGTGGTGTTGGTGATGGTGGTGATGGTGATGGTGGTGATGGTGGTGATGGTGGTGATGGTGGTGATGGTGATGGTGGTGATGGTGGTGATGGTGGTGATGGGGGTGTTGGTGATGGTGATGGTGGTGATGGTGGTGATGGTGGTGATGGTGGTGATGGTGGTGATGATGTTGTTGAGTCCTAAATGAGGAGCTATAGCACAGATGCAAGGATAGTTCTGCACAGAGAGGTTATAATTGAACTCAGAGCAAGAGTTGGTTGAGCATCCAACTCTTGGTTTGGGCTCAGGTCATGATCTCAAGGTGGTGGGATAGAGCCCTGCATTGGGCTCCATGCTCAATAGAGAGTCTGTTTAAGATTCCCTCTCCCTCTCCCTCTGCCCTTCTCCCCATGTGCTTCTCTCTCTCTCTCTCTCTCTCTCTCTCTCTCTCTCTCTCTCTCAAATAAATAAGTCTTTTTTAAAAGTTTTCATTATTCACCCTAGTGGTGAGCAGACAAGCACCTCCAACCCCCACACGGGATCCATGGGACCCAGTTCTGGGTTCCCAGCAGCGCTGGGTACAGATACAGGCCTCTGGCACAGCTCCCCCCTCCAGCACCCGCAGCTCTGACTCAAGTCACTGTCTGCTCAGCCGTCAGGCACAGCCCACAAGTGCAGAGGATCTCCAGGCCAGGGTGAACCAGCAGAGGACCCCTGAGCCCACAGGGACGGGGCTCAGCCTTTCACACCAGCCTCGACCTCCTGGCTCTCCCTGTGGAGCTACTGGGATCGGGGTGGCCGGCCACCCTGGTTTCCCAGGGAGTGGAAATGTCAGTGCTGAGACCAGCACCGTCCTAGGCAAACCAGGAAGGGTGGTCATCCCAAGTGTGATTGAAGTCACGGCCCCAAGGACTCATGGCTGGCCTCGTCCTCAGAGTTACCAATGGAAAACTTGGGCCAAAAGATATGAAGATGGTTCTGCTGAGAAACAGGAGCAGTTCTGAGGTCATCAGGCTGCCCGGTCACGGAGCACGTCCCCAGACATCCCATGCAGTGGAGTCAGGAGACTGGGCAGAAAGAGTCTCCTGCATCCTGTGCCTAAGAAAAGGAGGGCTAAACTCAAGATTAATGTGACCTAAAAAAAAATGGGGTTTAAAGCTCAGACTCCAACCACAACATCTAGAGTTCAGTGTGAAAAGTTATGAGTTTTCATAAGTAAAAGTGAGAAACTATGACAAAACTGTGTTGGGAACACAGCCTGGGATGGAAGACACTGAAATGGGGGTACTGGTTGCTGGAAAAGTTAGAAATAGAAGAAATGTCATTTTGCTTCAGACACTTTGTGCTTTCCACACATTTAACAAAAATAAAACAATTTCTAAGAACAGGGAAATGCCTATTGTAGCAACTACTACAGATACCACTGCTAGAAAAATCACACCTTCTAGCTATTTCCTGCCCATCCTCACTGAGTGAGTGATCCTGTCATTGCAGTTTCTTTGTCGGTGTCCAGGACGGAGAACGGGCTGCCTGGCTTCGAGTCCCAGGAAATGCCGGGATGGCTGGCCAACCCCCCGCCCCCCCCAGCTCAGCACGGGGCAGCTAGAGAACATTGGATTTTTGATCCAATGAGACAATCAACCAAATAGCTGTAAGAAGCTCTAAAACTAACTTCCAACTCTAAGCACTGGTCTCTCTCGGGCTTGAAAATACCACAAAAGTCTTCCAGGAGGGCTCAGCTGGTTTCAGCAAAATACAGAGCGAGGATGACAGAGGGCCTCCTAGCACCTGCTCCAGCAGGTCCAGGCCTGGAAGGACGGCGAGGCCTGGGAGGCCCGGCTCCGATCCCCCAGCCACCCCGCGAGCCACCCCGCGAGCCCGGGGAAAGACACGCAGGGCCCAGAAGCACTGGGGGCCGAGGGTGGTGACTCATTTCAGCTGGGTTCACAGAATCTGAAAAAGCTCAAGCTGACAAAAAGACCGAAGAAGACTGACTGGTTTTACCATATTTGCACTTAATTATACACACAAAACGGTGGACGGTGACTTCCCAAACATCTCTGCATCCCCAGAAAGAAACGTGGGAAAGCAAATTGGGACGTCTGCTCAAATGATCTTGGTGCTCGATAAGCCCCCCATCAACCCTCAAGGTGCCTTCCCTGACCCTGGGAAGACGTCACTGCCTCAGCTCCTCTTGGCGCTCACGGCGTGTGATAGGGGTCGGGTGCCCAGCACAGGCCAGGGGACCTCACGGAGTCATTGTGCTCCCCGGTGCCCCAGATTCACTGCCTGCGTTCTCGCTCTGAGGGCAGCACCAGGCTGACAGATAAAGGAGCTACAGAAATGACAAAGGATGACATCAGGACAGATGGTCACAGGTGGCTCCCTACACCCCCCACACCCACACACGCCCTGCACAGACACCCCCTACACACACACACCCTGCACACACACCCCCATATACCCCCCCACAGACCCTGCACAGACACCCCCTACACACACACCCTATACAGACACCCCCATATACCCCCCACACACACCCTGCACAGACACCCCCATATACCCCCCACACACACCACATACATATATACACCCCCACACACACACGCCCTGCACATACACCCACCCACACACACACACCCTGCAGACACCCCCTACACACACACCCTGCACAGACACCCCCATATACCCCCCACACACACCACATACACATACACCCCCCACACACACACATCCTGCACAGACACCCATTTACCACACTCACCATCTACACATACACCCCCACAGACACTGCACAGACACTTGCCCACATGCCCCCACACACCCCTGCACACATACTTCACACAGACACCCACACACACACACCTCACATGAATACACCACCCCCCCCACACACACACACACCAGCCCCTCCGGGAGCACAGCAGGCAGCTGCTTCGGTGGTTTGGGCCTGACAAGGGCCTTGCTCATCTCTGCCTTGTGTTCAGGGTGTGGGCAGCAGCCGCAGCCACCCCGTGACACCTGCCACTCCCTGTGCACTGTCACCTGTGAAGCTCCAGGGGTGAAAATGCGGATCCTGACTGGCAGGCTGGCTGGGGCCTGGGATCCTGCATTCCCAGCACTGCACTTGAGCACGAACGATGCTCAGAGTTCGAGGTTCATGAAACTCACCATCTGCTCACCGTCCGCTCCCCTCTGGAGTCTCAGATGGTGGGGCGCAGGGAGGAGGGGGGCGCGGTTGGGGCTGGCAGGAGCCTGGAGGGCTCACAATCTCGAAGCTGTCGAAGGAGAGGGGTGCTGGGGGAGGGGAGACCCAGGGGCCACACCCACCTCCATGCAGGACACCCCAGACCCCACATGGGCGAGCCCTGCTCTGTGACGGGGACCCTTTGCTGGATGAGGCCCTAGGGCACCCAGGGCAACCATCACCCAGCTCCCTGGCAGCTGCACCTCCCCAGCCACAGCCCCTGCTTGTCACCTCAGCATTTCTTCCCTGAATGTCCCCTCTCCTGCCCACCCTCTTTCACACCCACGCTCTCTCTTCGTGCGGTTCTCTCTGTCTCTTCATATTTCCATCTCCTCATTCTACTTCCCAAACAGAGAAAGCTGGAGAGGTTAAAAGGATTGTATCCATTTCAGGAACCCTCGGTCCCCTCCGGTGTGGAGTCCCTTCCAGCCTGTGTCCGGTGGTCAAGTGGCCTGAGCACGGGACGAGGCCCTGGAGGCTGAGCCTGCTTCACCCCGCAGCTTGGCAGCCCAGGGAAAGCTACTCTCTATCAATTTTCAGCTAAGAGCCAGGAGTGATCGGGTGCAGATTTATATTTTAAAGTTTGAGACCCAATCTATGAAATCCCCAAACAGGCCTTCTGGTGAAATCGCCATCGTCCAGCCCTGCCTCTGATGCCCTCTGTGGTCCCAGCTACAGACGTGAGCATTTCTCCTCTGCACCAGTGATGTCCCAGATGGGGCGTGGACATGGCTCACATACTTGGGGCCCCTTGCTCATCTGCATTAAGTGACCCCAGGTCCAGCATATTGAGTCCTCCTAACTCTATCCTTCCATCCCAACTTTTAATGGCAGCCTGTCCATCCACCTAGTGCACTCAGCGTCAGACAACAGCAGGTGAGGCTTCGGCTTCCAATAAGCTCTGGGCTGAGGAACCAAGCAGCCCCACTTATTAGAATCGCACCCAAAATCAGAGCCAGTACCTCTGAGTGTGCACCTGAGGGTCTCCCCTGGGAGCAAAACTCACAAGGCTCAGGGTATAGGCTTTGTGGTCTTTATTTTGGTCGCAGTCTCTTTTGGGGTTCATTTCCTTTCTCAGTGCATCTTAGAGAGTTTGTATTATTAGATAAGAAACCTCCATATGAGGGAAGGCTCATAAGGTATAAGATATTTAATAACAGCAAACATAACACACGACTAAAGCCAGTATCTCCAGTACTGTCACAGCTGTGTCAATATTGTCACGTAAATGTGGTAACAGTATTTTTTAAATGGCTTCGATTCATTAACCCACAGCGCAGTGAAACTCATTGCCACCCATTTATCACTTTCACTTGGAAGATGATGTTATCACAAGAGCATCTTCCCATGAATTACAGCACGGTGAGTTCTCTTGACCCAGACCCAGGAGTACGGCACTGTGGATACGTGCTCACACACAGCCTCACACGCTCAGCTCCCCGGAGCTGGCTCCAGGCTCGCCCACCATCACCCTGCTGGCCAGCACCCGGCTCTCTTCTCCATCCACATGGGACTTGCTCCTGCCCTGCCCCCTGACCCTTCCCTGCACTTCCACATCAGCCCCTCTCTCACTCAGCCCCCCACCTCCTCTGTACCCCATCCATGTGTAGATGCACCAGCACACTGTCCTGTAGCACAGCTGATCCCATGGCACGTGCAGTAAGGTGGACAGACGGTGCTTGGCTTGGGTTTAGAGAATCCGGATCTCTCCATTACAGTTATAGATGACTGCTCTATACAGATGATTGCTCTTTCAAAGGTGGCTATTTTTACTATGCTTTACTAGGTTCCTTGCAAATGCTACAGGCCTTTCAACATACGAGCCACCATGCGTCAGGTCACAAGCCTGAAGGTCATATTTAGATGAAGGTCCTCTCATCTGTGTGAGACGGAAAGAGCACAAACTCTGGAATCAGACAAAACTAGAACTCACATCCCTCCCCTGCCATGCACTGATGGTGTGACTTTGTCTAGCTCCTGAATCACACCTGCCTCCCAGGACTGCCATCAGAACCCCCTAAAATAACACACGAGAAGTCTCTAGAACTGCATGCAGCACCTAACTGACTCAATAAAAGCGTTCTTCTCTCTCCCCAAGGCATGATCAGAGCTGTCTAAATAAGTGTTCCATCAACATCTCACTTGATAATATGAACGTTGCAGTATTTCTTTTACCCTCAAGGCATGAAACCGTTATTAAGATCACACAGGTACAATGCTTTCTAAATTCCAAAACAAAAAAACTTACCAATAAAGAAATAGCTTTTTGTTCCACAAATGAGCAGCCACTGAGTTTTTCCTTTAATTTTCAGATTTCCTAAATCTTTGGATTTCCCTTCAGCCGTGTAAATGCCCTGGCCTGCTCCTTGCTGTGTGAGAGTGTAGATAGATGCTGTGCCACTCCAAGGGCTCCGCACTTTGGATGTCCTTATGCTCATTGCTCAGGAACCTTCTCAAGTGAATGCTCTCTCATTCTTTGCCCACAGGCTGGGTGCTGTGGTGAACTGCCTCACCACAAGTTTTATTCCTCCAGCACATACTTCAGATTGTATAAGGGTAACAAATAAAGTGGAGGAAGGAAGACAAGTTTATGCAAGTAGGTCACTTGATAATTTCAATTTTAGATATAAATTCTTTTTGTTTCAGAATTATTGGTCTGTGGAATATTTTTTTATTCTTCTCGGAAATTCCAAATCAATTAGAATGATTCTAAGGTTCTCTGAAAAGCTCCACACAATACTGAATGAACTTTATGATCAACTACCCACATTCCTATTCTTAAAAGAATAAAAAACCCAAAAAAAATATGACTAATGCTTTTATGGTAAAAATATAACTAGAGAACCTGCATGTCACAAATACTGTGGGCCTGTGACCATCTCCGAAAGAAGGCATAACCCAGTTGTAAAGGAGAAATCCCACCCAATTTGTTTCACTAACCTTTTTTCTACAGCATGTGGCTATTATATCATAACCTGACCTATTTAGGAGCAGCAGAAACCTGGGTTTTCTTAGCCCTAGTGCAACTGTCAAAATTCAGTTTGGGAATAGCCCCTTGTTTGAGAGGTAATCTGAGTTACCTTCTCCACCTCTCTAAAATAAGCAATATTTGGGATCCCTGGGTGGCGCAGCGGTTTGGCGCCTGCCTTTGGCCCAGGGCGCGATCCTGGAGACCCGGGATCGAATCCCACATCAGGCTCCCGGTGCATGGAGCCTGCTTCTCCCTCCGCCTGTGTCTCTGCCTCTCTCTCTCTCTCTCTGTGACTATCATAAATAAGTAAAAATTAAAAAAAAACAATAATAATAAAATAAGCAATATTCAAGCTACAAATGCCCCAAGAAAGGTCTCAAATTGGCCCTTGATACAAAACACAAGACTGTTGGGAAAAGTGACAACATACATCTCTGGTTTGTCCATTTCCTTTCTTTTTCATGGGATCATAAATAGTACTGTTAATATTAATTAACATTTGTGTAATACATATCAGAAGGTATTTTCACATTTATCATTTTGTTTAATCCTGGGAAGTCATTTTGGTAAAGTATTTTACAAGTAGAAATATTTCACAGATGGAAGGAAACTAGCACATAGAAATGTTAAGTGATTTGCATGAGAGCATATAAGTAAGAAATAGTGGATTCAAAACGTAAGATCTGGCTCTTCTAAGTCCTCCTTACACCAGACCCCAATTTATTTGTTCCTTCAGCAAACCCTCACTGAGCACCTACTGTGTGCTTGGCACTTAGTTTATAGGCAAAAGAGTTGTAGCAGTGAATAAAACAGACAAAATCCTTGACCTCATGGGATTCACATTCCAATCATGGGAGCTGGACAATAAACAAAATCAATAAAAAGATATATAGTATGATAGAGGGTTACAAGTGCCTTGGAGACACATCCAGGAGGGAGGTCAGATAGAGATATGGCTGAGAAATTATAAGTAGAATAAACAGGGAAAGATTCACTGATGAGACAACACTTGAACGGAGCTCTGAGAAGGGTGCAAGTGAGCCATGTGTTTACCAGGGGAAGGAGGATTTCAGGATGAAAGAACAGCAAGGGTCGTGTCCCCTGAGGCAGACACCTACTTGACATGTTCAGAGCTCGTGTAGCTTCAGTGAGCCAGGAGAGGGCACTGGGAATGGAGTCAAAGAGGCAAAGCGGTGATGGAGCTGTGGAGGACACAGGTCATGGAGCTGTGCGGTTCATGGTGATGACTTTACCTTCCTGTCGGGGTGAGATGGGAGGCTAGTGGGAGATTCTGAGTGAGAGGATCTCACTTATATTGTAAGGAGATTATTCTGGTGGCCATGTTAAAAATAGATGAGGGACAACCGGGGCAGGAGGGTGGGGGGGGCGTAGGGATGAGGACAACTGTCCCAGTGAGATATGATGGGTCTATTTTGGAGATAAAGTCAACAGGATTTTCTGACAGACTGGACATAGTGTCTTGAGAGAAAGGAAAGCACAAAGGATAACTCCAAGGTGCTTGATAGGAACGATGGAGAGATGACGTTCATCAGTATAGTGGGAAATGTTGAAGAAAATGCAGGATAGGGGCAAGGGAGACTATCAGAAAGTTGGTTAGGGACTTGAGAAGTTAGGTAACAAGTAGACCATCCCAGGGGCGACATCTAGCACACAGGTGTTTATTTGAATCTGCAGTTCAGAGAGAGTACTGGGCTGGAGGTGTACTTTGGGGGGGGGGGGGCAGTCATGAGCTTATGAGGTCACCCAAGGAGTGGGTGTAGATGGTCAGGAGAAGAGCCCCAGGGCCTGAGATCTGGAAGACAAGTGCAAATGTGTTTCAAGAAGGAGAGAAGAATCAACCATGTCAATGCTGGCAGATCAAGCAACGCAAAACTGAAAAAATTGACCACTAGACCATTTAGCAGCATGCAAATCATTGCAGCCCTGACAGTTTTTGTTGAGTGGTGTAGAGAAAAAAAAAAAACTGACTATAAGAGAGTTAAAGACAGGAGAGAATACATTTATCTCAGGAAATTTGCATGAGGGAAAGAGCTAGGCAGTAGCTGGAGATGGTATCAGAGTCAAAAATATTTGTTAAGATCCAAGAAATACAGGATGGGTTTGCATATTGGTGGGAATAGCCCAGTAGAGAAGAAAATGTTGACTCTGCAAGAGAGAGGGAGGGAGAAGTGCTTGCTCTCCATCATCGAGTAGACCAAGGCAGCTGGGCAAGAGTGGAGGGAGGGGCTGGACTGGGGCGGGGAGGGGGCAGCTTTCCCACCCGGGAGTCACAGGCAACAAGGCAGGGGGCAGGTGGGGGTGGGGGTGCGGACGTGCTTGTTCAGGCTTCTTCCTGACTGTTCCTCTGTTCTCAGTGAATAGGAAACCACGTCATCCCCTGAGAACAAAGATGGAAAAAGAGATGTCAGGACTTTGACAAGAGAGGAAAAGGGATGAGGCAGCCATTTAGGGGAAAGGATAGAAGATCCTCTGTTGCCAGGCACCACCAGCCTGCAGTCATACATTTGAAGTGACACCAGCCACCACCATTGTTTGCTACCTTTTTTCTAGACATATTCCGTTATGTGGGAGGAGAGTTTAATTCAAGTGGAGCTGTGGTTTAGCCAACTGAGTAAGACAGAGAATGTGCCAGTTGGTGGAGAATGTGTGCAATAAAACTATTATACTGCCTCCTAACCACTGCACCCAGAACACCCTAGGGATGGCCCAAAGACAGACTAGTTGAAAAACATGGTAATTCCATCTTGGCTCCTTTAAAAACCTATGATGGGGGCACTTGGGCGGTGCATTTGGTTGAGCGTCTGACTCTTGGTTTCAGCTCAGGTCACGACCTCAGGGTGTGAGATCGAGCCCCGACATCGGGCTCCTCGCTCAGCATGGAGTCTGCTTGAGATTCTCTCTCCCTCTCCCTCCTGCTCGTGCTCTCTCTTTCTCTCTCTAATAAATAAATAAATCTTTAAAAAAAAATCTGTGATGGGCTCTAACACCAAAAACATTTCAATATTGTTTTACCTTTTATTAATTTTGGCCCTGCCAAAATTCTCAGGGCCACTGATTATTGAATTTTGCTGTCATCTATAAAAGCAACACCTTTTTTCACCCTAACTTACTTTTCTTATGCATCTAGTACATTCTAATACTCTGATATTTAGCAAACAAACCTGTGTGCAATATAGTGATATCCTTGATGATAATAATTACCCGTCAGACAGTTTATACTGCATATATATTTCAGAAAGGGGAAAAAAGCTACTTTAGCAAAAGCTATCTGAAATTGCTTATTCATTCTTGGGCAGTAAATAGATTGCTTATACTAGCAATCTTGGGGTTGCCTGCCCTTATTGATATGGAAAGCTTGCTAATGGCCGCTTTTAGACCTCAAATATAGGCCCAGAGACTTACCTGGGCTGGGCTTTGGGAGACATTATTCTGATAAAATAACATGAATTTGGGAGCAGAAACTTCCAGTATCTGATTTTAGGTTGCCCTGGCTTTTTCTGTGATGTAGCCAGCACTCCAGAATCCTCAAAACTTAGGGAAAACATTGCTAGATACATTAGACATACATTAAAAGTGCTTGATGGAGATGAAGCAAAGAAATGGTCTTGAGAATTCAGCACTGAAACCAAAATTACTGTGGCTGGGGGCCAAGAGCAACATTAGAAACCCAGAGACATGAGCACAGCAAGGCTCTGAGCATCCCCTGGACGTGTCCTGCCACGGCCCGCATCACAGTGAGCACCCCCATGCGCTACAGATAGGCGAGAAGTTGGAAGGTGATTTTGAGTTCTTCTCCACTGGGATGGCTTACTTGACTTTTTACTGCCTGGAATAATAGGGTTATCTGAGCACATGGAAATAAGCAGAACTAGTCTCACCTGAAACCCAAGGTCCACTTCTAGCAAACCCCAGACTAAGATCGTACAAACTCGTAAACAATGTCCTGAGAAATGTATGCTTTTATTGCTTTAATATCTTCATTGTTTTTTTCAATACATACAATAATATTTCCAGTTAAACATTTTGTTTTGCTTTGTTGAAATACATAACTATAAGGATGCCAAATGGGACTCTGACAGAGTGAGCCACAGAGCCCCGTGGCAGTGAGCTTCCTTAGTGTTTCTGAGGAGACCAGTGCTGGTCACAACATCCATTTATTCTGAAAGAATAAAATGGGCCCAATTTCTGCCTCCTACAGCCAAACCGAGCAATGTCGTAGGATGCCATTATTTTTATTTTTTTTTACATTTTTTTATTTAAATTCAATTTGCCAACATATAGTATAACACCCAGCGCCCATCTTATCAAGTGCCCCCCTCAGTGCCCATCACCCAGTTACCCGATTGTCCCACCCACCTCTTTTTCAACAACCCTATTAGTGATAAACAACACTTGTGTTGCAAGGAGAGGGGCGTGCTGCTATGTGCGGGGATTTGGAGATTCAGCATGAGAGTGAAGAATGAAGGCTCTTCTGATCCTCAAGGTAACAGCTTCCCTTCATGTGCATTAAGGTCTCATTATTTAGAACTGTTGCCTCCCAGCACCCTTCATTGCATATTGAGTTGACATAATTATTGCCTAAAAGAAAGTTCCAGTGATTAGAACCAAAAGACTCAAACTTTCACGTGCCCTTTTGCCCTCCCACATCTCCTAAGAGAAAAGGGCTGATGCAAAGTCTGAGTTAAACCCTGAACAAGCTGAACATTGCCATCCTATCCCCAACATCACCTCCATACCTGCCAAGATTAAACCTCTAAACACGTGTCACACCTGGGCGTTCAGCTTTTCGGCGCTGTCTCCTGTTTGTCATAGTGCCTTGGAACCAACACAGGGTCCGATGGAACAGAAAGTTAAATCTCGGGAAGAAACGAAAACATTAATTGTGAAACAGAGCAGGTCCCCAAATGTCTGATGCTGCAAGGACAACTGTGATGAAAATGAAATGCTGCCTCCACGGTCTGCACCGTCCAACCACCGAATAGACTTTTCCCATGACTGGCTTTCCATGAAATAATTTCTCCCAAATGCACCTTCGTGTTTCTCTAGTTTGCTAAGATTCCATTTTTCTTACCAGCCTCATGTTTTATAGCTGTCAGTGGGCAGAAAATGTCAAAGAAACCATTTGTATGGTCTGTGTGCATTTGGCGATCTTAACAGAGAAGTAGGGTAGGGATCGGTTGATGACACAGAGATGAGAACCGACACCTCCTCGATCAGCGCAGACCCATCCCTGTCCTGCTGTCAGATGCCTCCTGGCTTCTCTGGTTGTCCCACTAAAGCCATTCAGGGCAGAAAGGTCCAGGGTACGCTCACGTGGTATGCTCAGTTCTCAAGGGCTCTTTCGAAATCAGACTTTCCCTGGTCTCATGACCTTGACACCTGACACTGTAGATTACAGGACGTTCCTTAATTTGGGTTTGTACAGGGTTGCCTTCTGACTGACACGGGATAGGCCTTTCTGGTGGAAACATTGCAGAAGTGATGTTGTGATGACGCACCTCACGGGGTCCCAGCAGGTGATACACAGGGGGGTGGGGGGGATTGTTCCCCGGGCTCGTGTCGGTAGCGATGGCAAGATGCAGGGGGGTTCTGGCAGATTCCAGCACCGTCAGGCCTTTCTTTCTCACTTTGGAATGAGTACGTATTTTAAGAGGAGAAGCCGTGAAGCTGTAAGTGTCCCTACCCTCATCCAACTGCCACCTGCCAGGTCCAGCACAGCTGGTGTTTCCTGCATCACTTACTACGAGCTTCCAGCGGTGATTCTCCGCTTCACCAGCCCTACTCCGCCAAGAGGCTGGCATGCTGCTGAAAGCTTCCTCTCTTCTCTACTCATTTTTGTCAAAACAGGCTGATGGGTTCCTATTTTTCTCAGTGGGTTATTGCAAACTTTGCTATTATTTTATCAGTATTATTATTTATTTTGGTGTAAAGTCACTGCAGATCCAACCAGTAGGAGCCCCTTCAAGCTGGCCACTGTGTCCTCTCAACAACAGGTCACCGTGTGAGCACTTTTTGCTACAGCCCACCGTGCACGTCGGCAGACCCAGCCCTGGAACCTGGAATCAGCCCGGCTCCCTTCTGTGGAGAACGATCTGTTGAAACTAGTCCCTGGGCTCTAGCGTGTTCTCTGCTACAGAGGTGTCTGCTCCCAGGCACTCTGGCCGGGAAAGCTGCACACACACACACACACACGCACACACGCACACACACACGCACATGAGTGCACACACACACATACACATTTACCTCTGTACTTGTATCTGCATCTACCCACATTTGTTGAAACAGCTCCAGTTTTAACTTAGCACTGTAGGGTTTATTCCAGTCTTCTCCTTTTCCATATTTATAATTTCTTTCTTTGACCATGAGAAACATGGCTTCTATAACCCTCAAGATATTTACCTATTTGACCAACCTTCCCTCTGTCTAAATCACCACTGCCATCCTGGGTAGCTACCCTCTGCCCTTGCTTTGGTTCTGATAACCCACCCTGGGCTGCCGTCCACACTCCCACACAAACAACCTCCTTAATCCACTTGTATTCTGGACCATGTGTCCATACCTGCACCAAGTATCCACGGCCATAGCCCCCACCCTGGGCACTTGAATGTTAACTTTTCATGTGAGTAACTGTAAGCTGGGCTGCCGCTCATAGTTGCATAGGATGTACACTGAACAACCCCAGAGAGCACCATCTGAATCACGGTGTGTAGCGTTTTCGACACTAGTTTCCTTTCCTGGCTCTTCAACCTTCTGCAGATATTTACTAACATATCAGCATTTATGAAAATATGTCTTTGAGAGTAAACTCATGAACATCGTTTCCCTGCAAGCACTGTTGAAACCTGCAGACAAACAAAACTTTTCTCAAGTATTTTTCTCTCACTTAGTCAGTACTTACCAAGTATCCGTTTTGTCCTAGAATATGAGCCTTTTGTTAACATTTATTAGGATTTCAGGATTAACTAGGATGTTCCCAAGTCCCAGTCTCTTCATTTATTCTCTAGAATCAGAATGTCTTCCAGGACCGTGGCCTTTGGCCTTTGGGACATTTCCTTGGACATACAGAAAAGACAGAAATGACTTTTGTCCATGACTAGTCCTAGCTGCTGCCACTGGAAGTCACCAGCCATGTACTCTCTAGGCAACCTGGATACAGCCTGTTTTTCTTGTTCACAAATGCTTTTGTCTCTTGTATTTCTCCCTGAGTCCCTCATTCGCTTCTTGGGGGCCACGGTTTTAACCAAACAAACCCGGTGAATGTTGGTTGTCACTGGAAATGAGAGGCCCCTGCAGACACGCACACGCATGCACACACACACACACACACACACACACACACGCGCGCGCGCTATGTCCCACACCCCTCCCCCACCCCCGCCCTGGCCAGCTTCCTCTTCTCTCACTGGACGGGGCAGGTGCTGAGCCCGGCACCCAGCTCTCCTGGGTCCTGCTCCTGCTGCCCCGTGCATAGGGCAGAGCCAGACCCATCACAGCTTTGCTTCCCTCGGTGACACAAGACTCCAACCATTGACATACTTATTTTCTGAGTCTTGAACTGGCCCACAGTGTAGCTTTTGTAGGAAAAATAGAGACAACATGCTTACATGGGGCTCTAGGAAGACAGTTAGCTGAGGGCATCACCTTTGAGCCAGCAAGACCCCCGGGAACAAGCAGCTGAAACTTCCTGATGGTTTGTTGTGTCTTCAGGTGGATGCGTGGCCCCATGGGTGAGTGACAGTGTGTGCAAGTGGTCCCGGCCCACGTTGAGGCACGAATGTGTGCAGATTGGAGCCACAAGTGCATCCCAGAGACCAACCCTCCCCAGTTTCTGAGCCCTGCTTCTCCATAAGGGTGGAAGTTTTGCCTGGACACAAGGCCCTGGGAGCAAAGCCCTATGTCTGCACGCCAGCCTCTGGGGCATCCCGCATGGCACCCAGCGGCATCCCTTGTGGCAGAGTGACAGAGCTCTGGTTCTGGGGCAGTTGAAGGTCCCCTGATGTGCACCTTTTGCCCTTCTTCTCCATCTGGCCAACCACCCCACGTGGTGAACAGAGGGCCTGGCCCCAGGGACAGGGGGCGGCAGGGCAGGGAACCCTGGGCCGCATGAGGACCACCGGTCCGGGGCCATACGTCCGCAGAACTTGAGAAAACAGCCCAAGACCAGCTGGCTTGAGACTCTGCTGCTTTCAGTTTTCTGCATGTGTGAGACCGCTCACTGCCCCCGGATACAAGGACAGAGGAGAACAGAACCCAACGACAGCCTTCCTGGGGTGCGATCAAGCATACAGGGACCCGGGGACAGAGTCCCGAGAAGCAGCCCAGGGCATGGACTTCCAAGGAGGCGAGGTCAGCAGCCAGACTCCCGCACTTCCTCCAGAAGGACAGGGCAGCAAAGTGGGGAGGAGCCAGGACATGGTTGGGGGTGAAGGATGTGAGCAAAGGAACAGAGGGAGGACACCCCAGGTGGCTGGGGAGGTGGGGTGGCCAGATTAGCACCTTTTGTCCCAGACAGGAGACAGCAATAAAGAGGCTTCAACTCTGCCTTCTAAAGCCTGAATCTGATGTGTGGGACGTCGTGCTGACCCACGTAAGGAAAGTCAGTCCAAGGTGTGAAGATTGTAAACCAGCAGCATCCTCGCCCTTCCCACTCCCCTGAACCTCAGGGTCCCTGAGCAGCAGTAGGGAGGGCTGGAGTCTGGGAATGAAGAGCAGTGAGGACAGGAGACAGCCCCGCCAATGACACTATCAGGCAAAGCTGGAAGGATGGGAAGGCAACGGGTTTTGTGCAACGTCACAATACCCTCGGGTTGTGGGGGTTGTAGGAGAATAATCCCCTACATAGGACATTAGTCACAGAGTCAGCCACGCCAAAGAGCCGGTCAACACCACGCAGGCCACACAAGCAAGATCAGGCCAGTCCCAGACAGTGAGAACCATCCACAGAGGACTCTGAACATTGAGCCAGAGGCCTTAGGAGCCCCTGAGGACCATGCACGGGTGCGCAGGTTGAGCACTGCTCTGTATTAACAGCCGTGTGCTGGAGGCAAGATGCCAATTGGGTCGAGAGGAACAGATGGTGGGTGGACGAGCTAAGCAAGCTGCTGCGATGGGCTGGATATGTGGGCGAGGTGAACGCCACACATCACCCCAAAATATGTCTCTTTGACCTGTGCATTGTTTTGAACGGAAGCCCCTGACGACCAGCAGAGGCAGGAAGAAGTCCTAAAACATGGTGCAAGTCCTCCTCCTGGAAGGAGCACTCCCCCCACTCCCATCGTGGGCAGAGGAGGACTTAGCAGTTCCATCCGTGAAGGAGGCACAGGCTGCATAACGAACCCAACTCACAGCCCTCGTCCCCACCCTTTCCTGGTCATCTCCCTACAATGTGACCCCCACCCCCCGCCCCAAAGCCTCCGCCCCAACCCTCGTGTTTAGTCCCACAGTGTCCCTGCAATGTCCTAACCAGCCCGCGGTGACTCATCTCTGGGTGCTCCCGGGAAGCACAATGCCATCCCAATAAACTTTTAAGTGGAAACCTGAGCTTGCCTCCATGAACATAACTTTTGGGTCAGTGGTCAGTCCTGTTTACAGGGCGCCAGCTGGAGAACCCAGGCCGAATGAGCAGAAGGGACAACTGAACCCAAAACTTGACAGGCCAGCATGATGCTCAGGTGGCAGGTGGCAGTCTGTGCCGGCACGCGGTGACAAGCGGGGGCCAGAAAGGCAACCCTGCCCTGGGGGAGCAGGCTCCTGGGGAGCACCGAAGAGGGCTGCTGGGTGTGGGGCTGCAGGCTTCTCCAGGGGTTACCCTTGAGCGGAGCGTTGGAGGATGAGGGGATCGGCCACCTCCCCGGGAAGCGAGCCCGGGGGGAGAACATTCTGGGGGACCTTGCAAACCAAGCCCAGAACATTACAGGGAACCCCAGGAGCCAAGCCCGAAGGCCAGGGGGGTGGTTCTCCAGCTACTCCTGTCTAGACTCCCACGGGGCCTTACTGCGTGTAGGAGGCTCGGGGGGCTCACAGGTGCAGGTGCGGGGGCGCCTGGTGAACATCTGTCACATGTCCTTCTACGAGTAGGAACATGGTTCGTAGGAGGAGAGTCAAACAGAGAGTATTAGGGAAGGTATTGACCTTTACCAAACTTTCAAGGGAGATTATTTTCACTTTTTAAATGAAAACCTGAGCTTGCCTCCATGAACATAACTTTTTATATCTGGTTTAAGACCTGGCATGGCTCTGAGGAGCTCCTGTGATTGAGACATTTCAGCAGTGATTTCTGCTGAACGAGCTTGGGATAGAGGCCAGCCGCCCCTGACCCCAACCAGGGGTGCTAGGCTGGGGTGGGGGTGCTGGGAACGCAGGTCCACAGAATCAGGATGACAAGTGTCCTGCTGCCTGAGGGTATCGGAGCCGGAGAAGGATGCTCACAGACCTGGGGACCACAGACGTCCTGAGCTCCAAAACGAAAGGTTGGGAAACAAGCCCTGAAGACCAGTCACCCGCCACCCAGACATGCGTTAGGAAGTGCTGCTGTGCGGCAGCCCAGATGGCTCAGCAGTTTAGCGCTGCCTGCAGCCAGGGTGTGATCCTGGGGTCCCTGGATCAAGTCCCACGTCGGGCTCCCTGCGGGGAGCCTGCTTCTCCCTCTGCCTGTGTCTCTGCCTCTCTCTGTCTCATGAATAAATAGATAAAATCTTTAAAAAGAGAGAGAGAGAGAGAACATGCTGCTGCATAAATACTCTTGGAGCACTTAGAAAAGAGCATGGTGGACGCTCGGAGCTCACCACCAAAAAGCCACTTCTTTTCTCTAGTTCTTGAAATTAAATGGCAGTGAAGCAGGAGAGCTGGGTTCTTGTCCCAAGGAGTTGGAGAATGAATCTCGGGGACCAAGGACACTGAGTAAAGTGATCGAAGTTTATTAAGCAAAGCCACAGAGACACTCTCAGAAGTGACAGGGGTCCCGACGGGGCCCCCACAGACAGTCCTTTAGAAGCGACCAGGGAGCCTGTGGCCTTATCATCCCTGTGACGTCTTGGTGTGAGGACTGCTGATCACATCTTTAATGGCTTCCTGGTTATTCTTTGTTGGTCACAGATGACTGTCATAAAAAAAGACCCCCTCCCCACCCACACCCAGGGCAGGGTGGTCTGGCTCGTTCCCTTCGCTCTGGATTCCTTCCACCTCAGCATTTTTTGGGGATTTCTGTAAGCCTGATCCCATAGCCCCCTACCTCTCTCTCCCTACCTGTCCCCCACCCTCCCCTGTCCCTCACTCGGCAAGATACTTAACACCTGCAATGTGACCCACTGGGCCAGGACCCCCCCTCGGAGTGAATGCATGTATCACCCCACATAACTAGCTTGGGGGCTTTTTTGGGGAGAATCTTTAAATTCTACTCTCAGCAAATTTCAATTATACGATACAGTGTTATCATCTGCAGTCGCCACGTTAGGCATTAGATCCCCAGATCTTATTCATCTCAAAACTGAAAAATCGTACTCTTAAAAACTACCTACCCCTCTCTATTCCACACCCCCCCAACCCTTTCCCCCAGGCAACCACTTTTCTGCTGTTGCTTTGAATGCAAAAAAAGGTTTTTTGCCTTTCTCAGGTGTGGCTTGTTTCACTTAGCATAATGCCCTCCAGGTTCATCCATGTTGCCACAAACAACAGGATTTCTCTCTTTTTTAAGGATGAATAACATCCTATTTTATATATATGCCACATTTTCTTTATCCACTCTTCTGTTGACACAGGTTGTTTCTATATCGTAGCTACTGTGAATAATACTGCTATGAACATGTGAGTACAGGTACCTCTTCAAGAGAATCATTGCACCCCCTTTGTTTTTTTTAAGATTTCATTTATTTATTCATGAGAGATGGGGGGCAGGGGTGCAGAGACACAGGCAGAGGGAGAAGCAGGCCCCATGCAGGGAGCCCGATGATCATGGGTCCCCAGGATCACCCCCTGGGCTGAAGGCGGCGCTAAACCGCTGAGCCCCCCGGGCAGCCCTGCCGTTGGATATATACCCAGAACTGGGATTCTTGGATCACAGGCTAGTTCCATTTTCAATTTCTTGAGGAACGTCTGTCCTGATTTCCAGAGTTGCTGCACCAGTTCACAATCCTGCCAACAACACACAGGGCTTCCTGTTCCCCACATCCTCGCCACCATTTTGTTACCTCTTGCTGTTTTTGACAGTGGACACCCTAACAGGTGTGAGGTGACATCTCATTGAGGTTTTGATTTGCATTTCCCTGATGTTGAGTGATGTTGAACATTTCTTTATGTACCTGTTGGCCATCTGTATCTTCTTTGGAAAAATCTATTTTGACCTTTTGCCCACTTTTCAATTGGGTTTATTTTGGGGGTTTTTTGTTTCTTTTTTTTTTTTTCTTTTCTTTTCTTTTCTTTTCTTTTCTTTTTTTTGGCTATTGAGTTGTCTAAGTTCCTTGCATATTTTAGATATTAACTCCTTATCAAATACATCGCTTGCAGTTATTTTCTACCACTTATTGATTGCCCCATTGATGGTTTCCTTCACTGTGCAGAGGTTTTCGTCCAACTTCTTTATTTTTGCATCTGGTGTCAAATCCAAAAAATCACCACCAAGACTGATGTCAAGTGATGTTTTCTTTTAAGAGTTTTATGGTTTCAGGTTATATGTTTAAGTTTTTAATCCATTTTGAGTCGATTTTTACGTACGGAGTAAGATAGGGATCCAGTTTCATTATTTTGTATGTGGCTGTCCAGCTTTCCCAACACCATTTATTGAAAAAGCTGTTGATTCTTGGCTCCTTCGTGGAAAATTAGTTGACCACATCTGCGTGGGTTTATTTCTGGGCTCTCTATTCTGTTCCATTGATCTCTGTGTCTGTTTTTATGCCGATACCACACGGTTATGATTTATGTGGCTTCATAATATAGTTTGAAATCAGGAAGTGTGATGCCTTCAGTTTTGTTCTTTCTCAGGACTGCTTTGGCTCTTTGGGGTCTCTTGTGGTTCTACACAAATTTTACATTGCTTATTCTGTTTCTGTGAGAAATGTCATTGGATTTTGAAAGGCATTGAACCTATAGATGGCTTTGAGTACTATGGACATTTTAACAATGTTAACTCTTTCATCCCATGAGCAGAGACTATCTTTCCATTTACTTATGTCTTCTTCATTTCTGTCATCAATGTCTTATGCTTTTCAATTCGTAGATCTTCGGGCTCCCGGTGCATGGAGCCTGCTTCTCCCTCTGCCTGTGTCTCTGCCTCTCTCTCTTTCTCTCTGTGTGTGTGTGACTATCATAAATAAATTAAAAAAAAATTTTTTTTTTTAAAGAATTTTAAAAAAAGGGATCCCTGGGTGGCGCAGCGGTTTGGCGCCTGCCTTTGGCCCAGGGCGCGATCCTGGAGACCCGGGATCGAATCCCACGTCGGGCTCCCGGTGCATGGAGCCTGCTTCTCCCTCTGCCTGTGTCTCTGCCTCTCTCTCTCTCTCTCTCTCTCTCTCTCTCTCTCTCTCTGTGACTATCATAAATAAATAAAAAAAAATTTTTTAAAAAAAGAATTCAATTTGTAGATCTTTCACTTCCTAGGTTACATTTATTTTTAAGAATTTTATTCTTTTTTATGCAATTGTAAATGGGATTGTGTTCTGAATTTCTTTTTCTGGTAATTCATTGCTGTATATAGAAATGCAACTAATGTTTGTATATTGATGTTGTATCCTGCAATTGTGCTGAAATTGTTATTAGTTCAAATAGTTTTTGGTGGAGTGTTACAGGTTCTCTCTATATAATTTTATGTCATCCTCCTTCTTTTTTTTTTAAGATTTTATTTATTTATTCATGAGAGACACAGAGAGAGAGGCAGGCTCCACGCAGGGAGCCCAATATGGGACTCGATCCCAGGGCCCCAGGATCATGCCCTGGGCTGAAGGCAGGCATCCCTGTCATCTTCCTTCTTACTTGATTGCCTTTTAATTATTTTCTTGATTAATGGCTCTGGCTAGGGTTTGCAGTACTATGTCAATAAAAATGGTTAGAGTAGACATTCTTATTTCTTACCTTTGGAATAAAGCTTTCAATGTTTCAACACTGAGAATATTGTTAGCTGTGGGTTCGTTGCATATGGCCTTTATTATGTTGAGATATGTTCCCTCCACATCCACTTTGTTGAGAGTTCTTTTCATGACAGGATGTTGGATTTTGTCAAATGCTTTTTCTGCACCTATTGAGTTGATGATATGATTTTTATCCTTCATCTTGTAAATATGATGTATCACATTAATTCATTTGCAGATGTTGAGCCATCCTTGAATCCCTGGAATAAATCCCATTTGATCATGATGTATGACCCTTTTAAGGTACTGTTGAGCTCATTTTGTTAATATTTTGTTGAAGATTTTTGCATCTACGTTCATCAGGGATATTGGCCTGTAATTTTCTTTTCTTATGATGACTTTGTCTGGATTTGGTATCAGAGTAATGCTGCCTCATAATATGAGCTTGGGAATGTTTTCATATCTTTTACTTTGGAAAAAATTGAGAGGATTGGTAGTAGTTCTTCTTTAAATGTTTGATAGAATTTCACCAATGAAGCCATCTGGTCCTGGACTTTAGTTTGTTGGGAGGTTTTTGATTATTGATTCAATCCCCTTACTAGTAATTGATCCGTTCAGATTTTCTGACTCTTCATGATTCAGTCTTGGGTAGGTCATATGTTTGTAGGAATCTATCCATTTCTCCTAGGTCATCAAATTTTTGTGTATAATTATTCACTGCTGTCCTTATGTTCCTTCATATTTCTATGGTATCTGTTGTAATGTGATCTAATGTAATGTAAATTCCTAATTTTACTTATTTGAATCATCCTTATTTTTCTAACTGAGTCTAGCTAAAGTTTTGTCTATTTTGTTTATTGTTTCAAAAAATCAACTCTTAGTTCCATTACTCTTTTGTATTGCCTTTTTAGTCTCTAATTTATGTCTGCTCTGATCTTTGTTATTTCCTTCCCTCTACTAACTTTGGCCTAGTTTGTTCTGCTTTTTCAAGTTCCTGAGGTGTAAAGTTCCTTGAAGTGTAAAATTTGGCTGTTTATTTGAGATCTTACTTTTTACTGACATATGTGTATATCACTATAAACTTCTCTCTTAGAACTGCTTTTGCTGCATCACGTAAGTTTTAATACATTGTATGTCTGTTTCTCAATATACTTTTTGATTTCTTCTGTGAACCATTGGCTGTTCAGGGGCATGCTGTTTAATTTCTACATATTTGTAAATTCTTCCATTTTCTTCTTATAATTGATTTCTAGTTTCATACCATTGTGATCAGAAAAGATGCTTGATAGGATTTCAATCTCTGACATTCATTAAGACTTGTTCTAGGATTGCCTGGGTGGCTCAGTCAGTTAAGTGTCTGCCTTCAGCTCAGGTCATGGTCCCAGGGTCTTAGGATCGAGTCCCACATTAGGCTTCCTGCTCAGTAGGAAGCAGGGAGCCTGCTTCTCCCTCTCCCTCTGCCTGCCACTCTGCCTACTTGTGCTCTCTCTCACTCTCTCTCTAATAAATAAATAAAATCTTTATTTAAAAAAAGACTCATTTTAATAAACAACATATTTTGGCCTAACATCTGCTCTATCCTGAAAAATGTTCCATGTGCACAAGAAGAATGTGTATGCTGCTGCTGTTGGGTGGAATGCTACATCTGTTAGGCCCATCTGGTCTAATAGTAGTGCAATCCAATGTTTCTTTATTGATCATTTGTCTGGATGTCCCTGTTATTGTATTGCTATTTCTCCCTTCAGCTCTGTTAATATTTGCTTTATATATTTAGGTGTTCTGATGTTAGGTGCATAAGTATTTACACTTGTCATATCCTCTTGCTGAATTGACCCCTTTGTCATTATATACTAACCTTCATTGTATCTTGTTACAGTCTTTGGCTTAAAGTATATTTTGTCTAAGTATAGCTACCTCTGCTTTTTTTTTTTTTCATTTGCATGGATTATGCAAACCTTTCACTTTTAGTCCACTTCTTTCTGTTGTAGGCAGCAAATAGGTTTTATTTTTTTTTAATTCATTCGATCACTCTGTGTCTTTCGATTGAAAATTTTAGTCCATTTACATTTAAACCAATTATTGAGAGATATAGATTTGTGCTGCCATTTTGTTCACTATTTTCTGGTTGTTTTGTATTCCTTTGTTCCTCCTTCACTTGCTCTCTTCCTCTGTGATTTGATGATTTTCTGGAGTGGTGTGCTCATATTCCTTTCTCTTTATGTTTTGTGTATCTTCTATAAGCTTTTGCTTTGTGGTTACCACAAGGCTTACATAAAATATCTTATATTCATCACAGTCTATTTTAGGCTGATAAGATCTAACTCTGAACACATGCCACACACACCCCCACATGTTATTCTTTATGTCACAGTTTGCAGCTTTTAATATTGTGTATACATTAACAAATTATTGTTATTATAGTTATTTTTAAGGCATTTATTTATTTATTTATTTATTTATTTATTTATTTATTTATGTGAGACGAGAGCATATGCACAAGTAGGAGGGAGGGACAGAGGGCAAGGGGAGAGAATTGCAAGCAGACTCCATGTGGAAAGCAGAGCCCAATGCAGGGCTCAATCTTACAACCCTGAAATCATGACCTGAGCCAGAATAAGAGTCCAATGTTTAACCAACTGAGCTACACAGGTGCCCCTGTCATTATACTTATTTTTAATACTTTGTCATTTAACCTTCATACTACAGTTATAAATGATTTACCAACCACCCTTCGAATGTTAGAGTATTCTGAATTTAACTACACATTTACCTTCCCGGTAAGTTTTATACTTTCATATGTTTTCATGTTACTAATTAGTGTTCTTTTCTTTCAGTTTGAAGAATTCCCTTTAACATTTCTGCCCTAGTGGTGATCAATTCCTTCAACTTCTGTTTGTCTGGAAAATGTTTTATTTCTCTTTAATTCTAAGGGACACCTTTGCCAGGTAGAATCTTCTTGGTTGGCAGGTTGTTGTTTTCTTTCCATGCTTTAAATATATTATCAATAAATAAATAAATAAATAAATAAATAATCCCATTCCCTTCTGGCCTACAAAGTTTCTGTTGAAAAAATCTGCTAGTGACATTATGGGGTTTTCCCTTGAACATAGCAAGTTGCTTTCCTCTTGCTGCTTTTAAGATTCTCTTCTTGTCTTTAATCCAGTATAGGTCTCTTTAGATTCACTTTTGGGGGACCTGGGTAGCTCAGGGGTTAAGCACCTGCCTTTGGCTCAGAGCATGATCCTGGAGTTCCGGGATGGAGTCCCACATCAGGCTCCCTTCAGGGGCCCTGCTTCTCCCCCTGCCTATGTCTCTGTGTGTGTGTGTGTGTGTGTGTGTGTGTGTGTGTGTGTGTCTTCCATGAATAAATAAATAAAATCTTTAAAAAAATAGATTCACTTTTGGAACTAAGCTCCCTGGATCTGGATGTTTGTTTCTTTTCCCAGGTTAGGAAAAGTTTTCAGCCATTACTTATTTGAATGAGCTTTCTGCCCTCTTCTCTCCTGGGACCTCTATAATGTGTGTATTGGTCCATTTGATGGTCTCATATGTTCCTTAAGCTATCCTCACTCTTTTTCATTCTTTTTTTCTTTCTTTTGCCCTTTGAGTTCCAATGCCTTGTTTTCAAGTTTGCTGATCCTTTCTTTTACTTGATCTAGCCTGCTGACGAACACTTCTACTCAGTCTTTCAGTTCAGTTATTGTATCTCAGCTCTATGATTTCATTTGGTACTTTTTAATATTTTTCTATCTCTTTGTTGAAATTTTCACTTCATTCATACATTGCTCTCCTGACCCCTCTGAAGTCTTTAAAACTATTTTGAAATCTCTATCAAGTAAATCACTTACCTCTTTTATTTTTTATACTTATATTTTATTTTATTTTTTTTTAATAATAAATTTATTTTTTATTGGTGTTCAATTTGCCAACATACAGAATAAGGGTGGGGGTGGGGGTGAATGGGCGATGGGCACTTACCTCTTTTAAATTAAGATCTATTTCTGAATATCTATCTTGTCCTTTGTTTGGAACATATTTCTCTGTTCATTTTCCTATACCCTATATGTTGGTTTCTGCACCTTGGATAAAACAGCCACCACTCCTAGACTTGACAAGAGCAGTCTCATTTAGATGAACATCATCATCAAGCCTGGTCCAAGCCCCTAGTTTGTTGTCTCTCAAGCCTCCTTCTTTGTTTTGTCCAAAGCCTTTTGTGATTGTCCAAGCCTCCTTCTTTGTTTTTAGTGGCTTCCAGTAGTTGAAGGTGTGCCAAGAACCATCATCATCCCAAAGGGGAGGATCACAGTCAGTACCTAAAGGTAGGCTAACTAGAAACTATAACCTCAGGCAGCAGCTGGGAAGATGCATAGTTAAGTTCCTTCTAGGGAGAAGCTTGGAGATGGGCTTGTTGCTCTTTGCTGGCCCTGGGTGTACAGCCCCTGGTAGGAGGCAGAGGACAGATGAGAATATGTTGCTCCTATGACCATTAAGAACTGTTTGTTTGGTATAGTCCTGGGAATCATAAGTGCACATGTCATTGGCTACTGGGGACAAGTGATCTGGGGTTCTGTCCCTTTGATGGCAGCCTCAAGAGCTAGAAGCCACACTTGTGTATAAGCATATTCCAAGGAGACACTGGCAACTAGGTTTTATTATGGGAGCAGGCTGGAGGGAGAAGGGATGAAAGGTATCTACCAGCTTCTCAGTCTCTAGGGAATATTTCAGCTAGCACATTGATGCCTACTAAGTTAGAAACATGGCCCTTGGATAGGAACTTTCAAAGTATGCAGAAAAACCCCTTTCAGGGAAAGACTGGGAGATAGTAATTTTGCCTGCTTTCTCTGTGCTGTTTGGGGGGATAGCCAAGTGAGTACTTACTTGCCTGCTGATAATTTCTTCTCTGTATGCCATAGTCTTGTTAGTCTCATGAATACACATCCCATTGGCTTTCAGAGCTAGTTGTTTGGGGGTAGGACTCTAGATATGGGATCCAAACAATTTGCTCCTCAGGGGGAAGTTAGGAGTTGCAGTTCCCTCCTGATTGTATGATATTCAGCCAGGGGTAGAGTTTATGGCCAAAGTGTATCTCAGCCTTTCTTACACAATTAGATGTGGGTATTTGTTCATGTGTCTCATGTGTAGGAGTCACCTAGGCAGTTTCTGGATCTCTTTTAGAGAGAATTGCCCTGTGGGTAACCATAAATTTGGTGTGGCCGTGGGAGGAGGGGAGCTCAGGAGCCTCCTATGTCATCATCTTAGTTGATTCATGTCTTGTTTCCATTCTTGATGTGTCAGTTCATTGGTGCATTGGGGAACACCTCTCATTCTGCAGATCTCAATTTTACCTCCCATTCTTTAAATCTGGATTTCCACATATGTATGATGATCTTAGCAAAGCCCTTCACAAAAATTCTTTTTAAATCCTTCTGGATAAAATGGTAAAATGTAGGCTGAATGACACTCTAGGGCAGATTCTTAACTGCCAATGATTGGATCATGGTACAACCAGGCATGGTAAATCATTTTCTCCATGTGAAATAAATTGATGAGTGAAATGTTATGGGGTTGTGGTATTGCTCTTGTGCTCATCAGAATTACTTTAAATCAATGAGTCTGATGAAAATAAGGAATAGAAGCTTATCCAATTTGCTGAGATATAAAATTTGTGAGGGATAATGAAATAGTCAAGATAACGCTCAAGATTCCATATCATTTGATGTGGTTGGAACTGAAAGCAATAAGATACAGAAAAAAGAAAATTATAAACATATAGGCTAGGAAGATACTACCTTGAGTGATGCTGTGAGACATACCATGAGTCACATGTACATTTTTGAATTTTCTAGTAGTCACATTTTAGAAAGGTCAAAGGAAACTGAGGAAATTAATCTTCAAAGTATTTTTTAAAGATTTATTTGTTTATGTATTTATTTAAGGAAGGGAGAGAGAGAGCACAAATGGGGGGACAGAGGCCGGGGGCTAGGGAGAATTTCAAGCACCCTGAGTTGAGCACAGAGCCCTATGCAAGGTCAATCTCATGACCCTGAGATCACAACCTGAGCCAAAACCAAGAGTCAGATGCTTAACCAACTGCACCAACCAGGCACCCCAATCCTCAAAATATTTTAACTCAATATCCACAAACTATAATCATTTAAACATGTGATTACATGTAAAATTTATCAATGAGATATTTTATCTTATTCTTGTATGAAGTCTTCAAAATCAGGTGCGCATTTGATGTTTATTCCAAATGCTCCGTTGTCCTGTGTGGCTATGAGCTACCATGTCGGGCAGCCCAGGCACAATATTGGTATATGTAAAAATTCTGAGATGAAAGTAAACCAATCACTGCTTTGATATAGATCCCTATAATAAATAATCCAGTCTTGGATGGCTGGTAGTGTGGTGTATCAGTTATCTCTTGCCAAAATAACACTGCATAAAAACAACCCTAAAACCCTAGTGGCATGGGACACAGACCTTTAGTATGGCTCACAAGTCTACAGGCAAGCTGGGACCATACAGTCAAGGTGACTGGAGTGACACAGCTGTCTTCAACCAGCAGGTGAGCCACTGCTGGTGGCTGGACTAACATGGCCTCACATGGGATAACCCATCTCTGCCCTGTGTGCCCTCCCATCTTTGCCAAGCAGCCCTGCCTGCCCTCAGGATGGAGGAATTCTCAGGGACTAGACTCAGAACTGGCACCAAGTCCCTTTGCCTCATCCCCTGACCAGATCAGTCTCAGGTGAAGGCAGACCCTCCAGCTGGGAAGACGAGTCAGCCTCCTCACAGGAGGCTTGTGAGACCACATTTCAAAGGAAAGGAGTGCTGGGCCACTCCCTGGGGCCACAGGGGCCACCAATCTGCCTCTGGTGGTGTCCGTGCTGACCAGTGGGTCGTTTCTTCCAGGCTTGGGCACTGCATCCTACGTGTGATGGGAGCTGCACTGAGGAATGTGGAGGCTGAGCTCCTGGGACAAGGCCCCCTTGTAAGGAATCGTAGGAGTTGCATATGTGTAGCCCCCAAAGAACAACAGTGCAGGGAACAATGTGAAAACTCTCTTCAGATTGCGGTGAACTGTCCTGGGCAAGAAGCAGCCTTGTTCTCGGTTCCCCTAATATCTTCTGGGGGTTTGTTACACACCAGGAAGTGTGCTGCATGAGGAGGCTAGTAGCATAAGGGAAGTTCCAGCAGATACCAGTTCATTCAAAGGAGAACTTTCTAACAAATGAGAGGACTCGTTACTATCAAATAATTTACCTGCTGCAGTGAATTCTAAGAGTAAAAGTACTTAAGCAGAGGCAGTGCCATGGGGACTCCTTCCCCGGGGTGGGTCACGGACCTGCTTCTCATGGACCTTCCAGCCCTTACCTCTACACACTGGTCTCCCAGTTGCAGCTGGTTGGTTTGTGGAGACACAGCCTATCACCCTTCTGTGCACAGACCCATCTAGACTTACAAAGTGTTCCAACCACAGACATAACAAGCCATCTTAAGACGAGCCCCAAGTTGTTAGGTATCCAGCAAACTGTTTTGTGACACCGTAGGGTGGGAAAGTACAGAATGGTTACGTGACTGAAGCTCACGTGGCACAAGTGGATGAGCTAGAAGTGAAACAGAGCCTGTGGGTGCTCATCTGTGCGGTGCTCACTATTCCCGGCACTGTCAAACCACAAAGCCAAACAGAATGCCTGTGAGCCCATCCTTCTCCTGTGGCTGATTAAGTGTATTCTTTTACGCAGAGAAATAATTTAACTTTCGCTGAACTAAAACAAAACAAATCATTAGCAGCCCCAGAGTTAGAATTCGGGACTGCAAGAGTAAGAACATCCTACTGAATCGTCTGTTTCCTGACAAGTACAAGGAAATTCCTACAACTCCAAGGAATTGGAGTTGGGACTGCTATTCATGGTGGGGACTGCTATGGAAGACACAGCTGGAGAAGCTGCTGGCCAAAAGCGGAGAGCCTGCTCCAGGGCTCAGGAGAAACAGTAAAAGGTTCTGGAACAGGTCTCCTTGGTCCTCAGAAGTCATGGAAGCATAGAACAAGAAGGCCATGGTGGCCAGTAGTACTGAGAACTTTTCTAGCTGACTTGACTAGGGCTGCCCTCTGATTCAATCTGCAAAACTGTAAGAGTCTGGGAAAAAGGTGCATAAATCTGCGTTCAAGCCAGAGGCACCCCTACAAGAAAAAAAAAGTTAAGCATTACTAAAATGTCCCTGATGATTCAGGTGGTCTCAACTGAAGGTCACTGGGCAGAGGACCATCAAGAGCCCTGGGAGAAATAGGTCATGAAGAAAAGAAGACCAACAGGTGACCAGGACGACAAGCTCTCAAACAAGATTGATCAGAGGCCCTCCCTCCCCCAGTGAGCTGAGCACACCAGAGAATAGCACAGAGCTTGTGCAGGGCACAGGATATACCCTTGGCTCAGTGGTGGCGCCAGCATCCTTGGGAAGACCCCTCTGGCCTGTACAATGTTCTAGATGAACCATAGCAAGGCTCCATTCCTCTCCCTCCCACCATGGGACAGAAGCAATGACAATAGAAGACATGCCCCTGTGCATTCAGGCTAGGGGATGGGTCAGAGCCTTCACGTCTCTCAGTAGCATCTTGGGAAATGGGACAAGCCCCTCAAGGACACCCTCCCAGGATTCTGGGGAGGTGGGGGGACAGTCAGGTGTAGTGGGGCTGCAAATACAGGAGCAACAACCAGTGCTGGGTTTTCTGCTAATGTGGCCGGAAGAGTGATCAGGAAGTTACTCTGAATATTCAAAGGCCTGACCAGTGGTGGGCCGCCAAGTGTTTATCAGCTGGCTCTTAGAAGATAAAGAGGCCTGCTCATAGCGCTTGCCAATTCCTGTGGTGTACGTCTCCTCCGCTGGCCAAGGCGAGCGGGGCTGGGGGGAGATGTAGCATGTGCCGCGGACTCCAGCCCACCAATGCTCGCCACCCTGCAGCGTGGAGGGCTTTGAGGACAGCGCACACAGAAGAGTCCATTCTGGATGATTCTATGGACAGAAGATACGCCGCGGTGACCACACACAGATCAGGGGTTGCTTGCAGCAGTGGGGGGAGCCGGAATGGATAGGAAAGGAAAATCTTTTTTTTAATAATAATAAATTTATTTTTTTATTGGTGTTCAATTTGCCAAAATACAGAATAACACCCAGTGCTCATCCCGTCAAGTGCCCCCGTCAGTGCCCGTCACCCATTCACCCCCACCCTCCGCCCACTTCCCTTTCTATCATCCCTAGTTCGTTACCCAGAGTTAGGAGTCTTCATGTTCTGTCTCCCTTTCTGATATTTCCCACACATTTCTTCTCCCTTCCCTTATATTCCCTTTCACTATTATTTATATTTCCCAAATGAATGAGAACATATAATGTTTGTCCTTCTCCGATTGACTTATTTCACTCAGCATAATACCCTCCAGTTCCATCCACGTTGAAGCAAAAAAAAAAAAGAAGAAAGGAAAATCTATTTTGATTGTGGTTGAGGTGACACTGGTATAACTCTGTTATAACTCATTGAAAGAACCTTGAAAATGATGGCTCAGTCAGTGACACATCTGCCTTTGGCTCAGGTCATGATCTCACGGTCCTGGGATCGAGCCCTGCATCAGGCTCCCTGTTCAGTGGGGAGTCTGCTCCTCCCTCTCCCTCCCTGCACCCCTACCCCATGCACCCACTCATGCTCTCTCTTACTGTCTCAAATAAATAAAATCTTAAAAAAAAAAAAAGGTTGAATTTTAAAATATGCAACACCCCTCTCAAGCCAGTGAAGATACCATTAGGCTGATTTCTGGTAGTGGGCACTGGGCTGCAAGGACATTCAGGGGTGACTGTCCTGACACAAAGCTCCCTTCCCACAGCAGGCGGGGTAGAGGCACCACACAAACCTACCCCCTGTCCCCACCTGTTGTTTCCCACTGGCTACTCTTTCTAAATTCTACTGGAATGATGACAAACAGGACATGTCAGGCACCTGCCTGGGCCCCTCACCTCCTCTGCCCCCGGCGTCAAGGTGCCCTGAGCTTAGGTCCCGTAGTACAGCTCCATCCAGACCAACACTTTGCACACTGTCTGTGCCCTGAGACTCCTTGTCCATTACCCACAGAGGTCTCTCGACAAAGCACCACCACTTGGTGGCTTAAGAGAACAGAAATTTATTCTTTCACAGGTTGGGAGCCCCGAAGCCCTAAATCAGGGCTGGTTCCTTCTGAGGCCCCAACAGATGGAACGTGCCATGCCTCTCTCCTGGTCCCCCGTGGCCGCCTGCAGTGTGGCATCCGGGGCTTGCAGACACACCCCTGTCTCTGCCACCCTGACCACACTGCCATCTCTGTGTCGCTTCATGCTCTCTCCTCTTATTAAGGACACGGTTTGAGGGTGAGCTGGGCGTCCCACCCTCCAGCCAAGACTATTCCATCTCAAGACCCATAACTCATTCAATCTGCAAAGACGCTATTTCCAAATAAAGTCACATTCTGAGGCTCCAGGTGGACATGAATTTGAGGAGACACTATTCCACCAACCACACCTTTCATACTGTACCCCCAGTACAATCCCTCTCTGGAACCCCAGACGTCAAGCTTCCAGCTCAGAAGGATCTCATGTCATCCTGCCTCACCCTCAACTCCTCTTTCCCAGACTTAGCTCTGCACAGTCCTGCTCGGTTCAGCAACACACCCTCACAGGCCCTCAGGCCACTAACCGCCCAGTCATGCCTCAGACCCAGCAGCAAATCCTCCTAGATCTCCCTTCCGAATTGAATGCACATCCTGTACCCCAAATCCAGCGGCCTACCCATGTTTCTCGCCCAGCTGGTCTCCTGCCCGACCCCTGTCCTCTGAGGTCTGTTCTCCACCCAACAGAAAAGTAGAATTTTAAAATCATTCCAATCATGTCCAATCATGTCTGCATTTCATTCAAATTCTCCAAGGGCACCCCAAAGATATCAGAATAAAACCCTGCATCTTGCCTATGCCCTACAGGGCTTGCATGGAACCTGCCATCTCCCTCCATGTTCCCACCTCTTCCCCACTTTGTTGACACCAGTCACCCTGGCCACCACTCAGCACATCCCACTTCAAGGACTTTATCCTCACTGATTCTGTACCAGGAATGTCGATACCAGACAACCACAGGACTGACCCCTCCCTGTGCCCAGTGACCAGCGGATGCTGGAGCTTCCCTGACCACCATTTACAGTAACTTCCCAGCTCCGACCCCATTTCTGGCTCCTACCTTGCTTTATTTTCCCCTGCCTGCCATGTTGGCTTTCTTGTGGTCACGAGTGTGCTAACTCCAGCAGAGAAGCTCTGTTTTGCTCACTGCTGACTCCCGGTCATCCAGAACAGGGTCCAGCCAAGGGTAGGTGCCCCAGAAATACTTGCCAAGGGAATGAAGGAATGAAATGGTGATGGACATGGAAAGTTCATTAGAGTGTGGGTTTTATAAAAGCTTATCTCTTTTCTGCAACAATCTTCAGACCTGATCTCCTGTGTCAGCCCCTGGTTGATGCATAGATCGGGGTAGATCACCACAATCTGGGGCAAGCCGATTTTGTGATTTGTCATCTCAAAAGGGGAAGAGGTTTTAAGTTGAAAGAGAAAAAAAGGTAGGCAGCCTTTATATGGGACATTTACACGAACCTCAGTGGGGCCAGGCAACTTCCTTTCCAACTTCTCCTTGTTCTGGACTGCGCTGCCTGTTTACCACTTCACCGGAGGCCGTGGAGATGCTACAAACATCTTGTTAAATAGAGGGTCTTGGGGGATGCCTGGATGGCTCAGCGGTTGAGCATCTGCCTTTAGCTCAGGGCGTGATCCCACAATCCCGAGATCGAGTCCCACATCGGGCTCCCTGCATGAGCCTGCTTCTCCCTCTACCTGTGTCTCTGCCTCTCTGTGTGTGTCTCATGAATAAATAAATAAAATCTTTAATAGATAGATAGATAGATAGATAGATAGATAGATAGATAGATGATAGATAGATAGATAGATAGATAGATAGATAGATAGATAGATGGTCTTAGTTTGACAGAACACACGAAGATGCCTCTGGCCGTCAGACAAATACATTTCAGGGAAATGAATGGACTCTCACACTGGGCTATATTACTTTTGACTTCCTTGTAATGTTGGAAGGCCCCCTCAGTTAAAATACTAAAGAGTACAGGCCTAAGACATGGAGGTTAATTATACACGGGACACGGGAGACGTGAGTGCCGCGGCTCGGTTCTCAGGTCTCGACTGGAACATGATGCCATGAAATGTAACAACCCTTGGGATCAGATGAGTATCTGAATCTTGACTCAACTGCTCATTGACCGGGCTTCCATCTCCTCTGGTGTGAAGTAGGGGGACACAGCCCCTCACGGGGACACGGGGACATGCCATGGGTGGTACAAATTGAAGAGCTACAAGGCGGAAGAGCAGATAGGTCATGCCCTGGCCACCTGAGGAGGTGGATGGCCCGTGTCTGAGTGTTATGGTGATCCAACTTGTCAAGACCAGAGAGGCCTCCAGCCAACAATGGAACCATGGCTCCAGGTCACTGCTGCTGACTTTTGGGAACCAACTCTTCAGAAAGCTGGTATGAAAATTACTCATTCGGGTATAAGGTTGGCAGAAACACTGTGTCGGTCAGTGCTTTACATACAAGAACCCCCAAAATGGAGGAAGTGGGTATGGAGGAACAAGAAAAGAAGGAAAAAAAAAAACCCCAGCCACAGAAGTGGGGTGGCTGCCCCTCTTCCTGCCACCTGGAGGAAAGACACACCTCGTTAAGGAAACGCTGGGCTTTCTATTATTTTGATTATTTGGCAGAGCCTAACCCCACCTCCCACCCCCCAGTGAAAGAGAGAAAATCCTCTCCTTGCTGTTCCCCAAAGGGAAGGCGTTGAATCTGGGAAGGGGCCACCCACTCCGGTTTCCAAGCAGCAGTGTCCTGCCCACGCACCCGCCATACACACACACTTGCCAAGGAGCCCGTTTCCATCCAGGGCTTCTAGCACTACCGTGCCCCCTCCCACATTTCCTGTCCATCTTCTGACCCCTTTTCTTGGTGACTTGGCCCAACACTAAGGGTTACATCTCCTCCATCTTCACCTCTAGACCACAGCCATGGTTGACTCAGGAGTGCTTGACCACCTTGTCTAGGCAACGGAATATGCCGCACATGTGACCCCAAGCCAAGTGGGTCCCTGGAAGGATGCTACTCGTCTGTGGCCTATGTCCAGAGGAGAGTGGGCAGTGGGATCACGCGGTGCCCCCAGAGGCTTCTGCTATAAACCACACAGAGGCCCACACCGAGGCTGGTGTGCTTGGCTGCCCGTGACCCACAGTTTCTATGGGTCCCTGGTTCCTGGAGAGGAAGGCCTCTGGATTGTCAAGAATATCCAGTTGTTCCTGGTGATTCATAGTTCTCCATACAGACCCCCTAGGGAGGCAGCCTCTTGTTAACAGGGCAGGTTTTCTTGGTGTCCATCCAGGCTCCTGACTCCTGTTCACTCACTTGCCACTGGCCATCCCTGAGTCAACTCAGAGAACTGCCCGGAGGATGACCACACACACAGCTGCAGGACACGCATCCACAGGTGCCATGTCTTAGGCACACCTAAGACAGGTGTGGGCATCACACTTCTCAGGCATGGCACCCAGAAAGTTCAACTTTTTAAGGAACACTCAAGAAGTTCTGGCATTAGCTAGATTTGAGAACCACTGAATTTTTAAAAAGATTTTATTTATTCATGAGAGACACAGAGAGACAGAGACATAGGCAGAGGGAGAAGCAGACTCCCTGAGGAGAGCCTGATGTGGGATTTGATCCCTGGACCCTGGGATCACATCCTGAGCCAAAGGCAGACATTCAACCACTGAGCCACCCAGGCATCCCCAAGAATCACTGAATTAAATGATAAAAAGTCTTTTTTCCCCTCAACTGTGAGTCTCAAATGACCCTTGCCCTGCTTAAACCTTTCCAGGTATAACAATGTTCATTGTTGATATTACCAACTGATCTGAAATTACTACTTTAAGCCTAAAACCAATCCAAAAATTTCTAAATATTCTCATACTTTAGCAGTTGACATTTACATTACACTTCCACCTTCTCCCTCCCATCCCACTGTAATTATTTCCATGTATCCTACATCTCCAGACATTAGAAAATCCATTTGCTATTTTTGCTTTAGTCAATAATCTTTTTTTAAAAAAATAATGATCAGAGAACCTTTTTTTAAATTTTTTTTATTATTATTTATGATAGTCACAGAAAGAGAGAGGCAGAGACACAGGCAGAGGGAGAAGCAGGCTCCATGCACCGGAAGCCCGACGCGGGACTTGATCCCGGGTCTCCAGGCTCCCGCCCTGGGCCAAAGGCAGGCACTAAACTGCCGCGCCACCCAGGGATCCCCCAAAGAACCATTTTTAATATCTACTTTATTTTTACTATTTCTGGTGCTTCCTAGTTCTTTGTGTAGATCCTAATTTTTATCTGATGCAATTTTCCTGCAACTCAGAGAACTTCCTTTCACACTTCTTGTACCACACTGGCCTGTTGACAATGAGTAATCTCAGGTTTTGTCTGAAAAGCTTTCATTTTTTGCCTTCAATTTGAAAAATACTTTTACTGGATATAGAATTCTGGGTTAATGGATTTTTTTCCTTTCAGTACTTTAAAGGCATCACCTTATTATACTCTAGATTGCATAGTATCTTATGAGAAATCTATCCTATCTATATCCAATAGCTTTTCCCCCTCTGGATGCATTCTCTTTTTTAAATTTTTAAGTTTTGTTAAATCAAGTTGATTTTTTAAAAAGTAAGCTCCATGACCAACGTGGGGCTCAAACTCATGACTCCAAGATCAAGAGTCCCACCCTCTACCAAATGAGCCAGCCAGGCACCCCTACCTTCTGGATGCATTCTATATTCTCTCTCTCTCTCTCACTCTCTCTGTCAGTTTTTAACAGTTTTATTATGGCATGATAGGTGAGTTTTTATTTTACTTGGGTTGGTTTTTTGTTTGGTTGGTTAGTTGGCTTTGGTTTTGGGTTTTTTTGTTGTTGTTCTGTTTTGTTCTGGGATTTTTATACATATACTGTTAAGGTTTTCTGAACTTCATGGCTCTGAGGTTTGTTGTCTTGCATTATTTTTGAAAAATTCTTGGCCATGATCTCTTTAGTTTTTATGCTGTATTCTTTCTCTTTTATTCTGGACATCAGTCACATGTATGTTAGATCACTTTACATTGTCCCATGACTCTCAGATAACTTGTTTGCTGTTGTCACTCTTGTATTCTGTGTTTCACTTTTTATGATTCTGCTGTTCTGTCTTCAAGTTCATCCCTCTTTCTCGAACTGAGAGTAGTTCACTGACACACCTGCCAAAGGAATTCCTTGTGTCTTCATCAGTTTCTATTTGTGGCATTCCTATTTGTCACTTTCTTACTGATTCTACCTTTCAGTGAAAATGCTCTCTCTGTTCATTGCTATCTACCTCTCCTTCTAGATAATTCAGCATTCATTACGGTTACACCCTAAATCCCTGTCTTAGAGCACCAGCACCTGGGTCACTTCCAGTTCCAGTTCTGGTGATTGCTTTATCTGTTGCTAATTAGTTGTTTTTGTTTTTGTTTTTCTTTGCTTTGCTTTTTTAAATAACAACTTTTGATCGACTGCTGAAAATCATGTATAAATAGTGGAGACTGAAGGAAGTGGTTTCTATGCTCATTAAAAAAAACAACTCATTTTGTGTGTGGGGGGGGGTTGTGCGGGGCAAGATAGTTGTTGATCAGTTAGATGTTGAACTGGGTTTGAGTTTCACTTTGGTTTATATCATTACCTTCAAAGCACCACAGGCTCCAGAACCCTGCAGAGATGGGCTGCCTCGCACACAGGGCTGGGGTGCTGGAGGGATTCCCTGGGTCCCTGCTCCAACCCCCACTCACAGCCTTGTCTGGGAGCTCAGAAGCTCCTGCCACTCAGGATCCCTCTCCTGCTAGGCGCCTCCCTCAGAAATAGGCAACTCTTGCTTATTAGTCCTACGCAGCTCCTGGTGGTGGAAGTAGGGATTTCCTGATGCTGTTAGGCAAACCCTGTGAATCTGGGCCTTGGGAGGAGGGTCTCATAAGCATTCCTGCTCCTCTTTCCAATGGAAGTCAATCTCAGCCTTGTATTTGTGGTTGGTCTCGGGAGGGACAGCATTCCCTGTCCGTTTCTCTGCTGCACTGGGTTTTGGGGTTTGTCCTGGGATGAGAAGCATGATTGTCCTTCTCTCCATAGTTCAGGGCTTTTGCTCACTGGCAGAGAAGGATGATGGGGAGTTTGTGTCTGTTTATTTCACAAGAGCCACGATGACCTCATACAAGCCTGTGCCACTGGGGGTGGGGGGTTCTTTCAAGGCCTCTGCCCCACCCCCAGACTCTCTTGGGCAGGCCCATAGAAAAGAGCCTGCAAACAAGTACAAACCTTCCTGCATCCTAGGCCTCCTGCTATTTGAACCTGACCTGCTGGCCCAGGTTTGGTCCATAAGGATTCTTTAAAACTGGCTGCTTTGTCCTTACCTACAGTATGGCAGCCACCACTTTCTCCTTTCTATGCCAGGTTTGGCCTAGTTCATGTGTCCCAACTCCTTTCAATGGGGCTTTCCTTTCTTTGGAATTCAGCCCATGTAGTTGTCTTGCAGATGAAGCTCTTTGAAAGTCTCAAGAAAAGCTGTGAGTTGGTGGGTGACCTGGAGTTCTCCCTCTTTTTTAAAGATGTTATTTATTTATTTATTTATTTATTTATTTATTTATTTATTTGAGAGAGAGAGCGAGAGCGTGAGCTGGGGGAGGGGCAGAGGGAGAGGAAGAAGCAGACCCCCCAATGAGCAGGGAGCCCCTGCAGGGCTTGATCCCAGGACCCTGAGATCATGACCTGAGCTAAAGGCAGATGCTCCACCGGCTAAGCCACCCAGGTGCTCTGACCTGGAGTTTTCTTATAGCCAGGATGAGAGTTATTCTCTTCTGAGATTTCCTACATGGTAACAGAAAGCAGATGTCCAGTGGTTGGCATTTAACACTAAACACTTGTGTGACTCTGGGGGCTATGGCCAAAACACTGATCTCCTTCATATAAGAAACTCACATTTTAAGAATGTGTCCATTTCCTCATCCTTGGGGCTGGGTGAAATCCAGAAGAGCCCTAACTAGGCCAAGGAGGTGGCACACTAAGGTCATGGCTGAGTGGAGCAGGAAAGGTGCGCAGAATCGCCTGATGAAAGCAAGCTAGACCATGTCCCAGGTTGGCCAGAGGCTGAAACGGGGGCTGTCTCTCTAAGTGGAAATATGGTCTATATGAAGCTGTTGTCTCTTCCTTAAATGTTTTGTTATCAGCATCTCAGTGACACAAATTATATATTAAGCATAATTATATATTAAGCATAATTGCTATTAGGAGCAATTATATTCAGGTTTTTATTTAGAGATAAGATCACTTCTCCAGGCTCCAAATCTAGATCTTGATTTCATCATTGGTTCCTAGAAAAAGCAATTCCTAAAACCCACTTTAAATTCAACCATAAAATGATGAATCTTATTTTGAATTTCTCCTGGGAATCAAAAAGTGTCATCTCTTCTGATATCCTATCAGCGCAGGCTTTCACTGAACGTTGATACCATTTTACAGGTAAGTAGAACTGGTGATTCAAGTGTCTTGCATTTCTATTAAGTCTAAGTGATAAAAATTGGCATTCATCAATATTTCCAGCTCTCTGCCTTCTGAGTATAGTTGGAGTAGATTGCACTCCTCCATGCATCATCACTCCCAGTTAGGAGCTGCTCCGTGACTTGCTTTGGGTCATACAATGGGACCAGAGGAAAAAGATTGAAATCTGGGCGAGGCCTTTAAGTCTTGTGGACTGTGCCCTGTTCCCTGTCCATTTGGGAGTGCCTCGGACAGAAGGCAGTGAGGGACAGACCTGGGACAGACACATGACATGGGTAAAAAGTGGGACTATTTGTTACTATAGCAGAATCCAGCCTACCCTGACTAATGTGTCTGGTTTATCTTAAGGGACAGGTTTGGAAAACTCTAAAGGTAAACAAAGATTTCACTAAAGAGAAATGACCCTAAAAATGTTTTAAACTCTTAGAACTCTTCCTCAAGAAACATGTTTCAATGGCTCTAAAGCTACATAAATGCTGGGGTCACTTTATTCCTTCCAAAACACTGATCTCCTTCATATAAGAAACTCACATTTTAAGAATGTGTCCATTTCCTCATCCTTGGGGCTGGGTGAAATCCAGAAGAGCCCTAACCAGGCCAAGGAGGTGGCACACCAAGGTCACGGCTGAGTGGAGCAGGGAAGGTGTTCCTTGCCTTTGCTCAGGGAGTGGGTTCCATTTCCTAAGTGGCATCACAAAGATTGTATTCACAATTCTAGCTAATGTGCATGAGACCCTACTGTGTGCCAAGCACTCTGCCTGGATTATCTACCTCCCACACACCTATGAGGAAATGCAATGGATCAAGAAAGAGGAAGTGAGAGCAGAGATGAAATGTGCTGGAGGTTGCAGAGCCAGGAAGCCATGAAACTGGGACCAGAACCCAGGTCCACCTTATGCACTTAATAAATAGAGTACTTATGACACGTGGGTCTATTTCCACACCCACATCCTGTATCTGGAAGGTGGAACATCTGGAGACCCTGGCTTCATACTCTTCATACTGGTGATTCCACAGGTCATTGTTAATATCCACATGTGTTGCTTAGGAACAGTAGGTCTTAGCAAGACCTGGTTCCCCTAGAAATCTGAGACACATTGGAAGCCACAGGGGTAAGGAAGAGGACAGTGAATTAATACAGAGGGCCTGCTGAGTCCTGGATGCCACTTTTCTGTTTAATGCTGAGAAGCTTTATGCAAAGTAGCTGCTGTCTCTGTCTTACAGATGCAGAAACCCAGATTGGAGAGAGGTTATGTAACAGGGCCCTGATATATCTAGTCAGCATCAGAACTAGATTTCAGTTCAAAATCTGTCCTTTATGTAGGCCATGCTCCTTCCCCATAACACAGTGAGGAGACACAGAAAAGGCAGGAATCTCTGGAAGTCACTAGGAAAATCATATGCCTGGACAGCCGCACGATGAAGAATGAGGCCATGGAACACTGGAGAAGTGCTGAAGGAAGCCCACCTGCCACCCATCCCTGGGGGCAAGCCCAGGCCAGAGGGAAGGTGTCTTGTTTCCCTCTCAGACCTGAATCAAACTACCTGAGTGTCCAGGTCCTTTAAAGGAGAAATTATAATTCAACTGCTTTTTTGATCAATGGGTGGGTGAGGTTCTTTTTCCAGAGAGGAAAGCCAATGGACCCAATGACCAGTTTACCCACCAAATCCATTCTGCCCTTCTCTGTCTGGACACATGGGCACTAAGCAGGAGAACCAACTTGATTTATAGAATACTTACTTTTAACTTTATTAAATTAATTAATTAAATTTAATTAAAACCCAAAGAATGATTACTGTAGTTTTGATAAAAACTATCCAAAATTTTAAGGTAAGAAATCTATTAACTAGGATTTGTGAAATGCATGTCTCAATTTTTTCACTTTAAAAGAGTTAGCAGGAAAAAAAAAAAAAAAAAGTGTTCTAGGTAAATGCCAGGTGGGGGAGGGCAGGGAAACAGGTCTTAATTCTGAGTCATTGACTTTCCTCTTCCCTTCTGGAACTGTCTCAAAAAATTGGCAAAAGTAGAGGTTTTCAAGGCTACCTCACCATCCTGAGCAAAGTCTGAGATGGATTGATTGCTCTGAGACATGTTTCACAGCAGCAAGAGATGGAGTCCAGCCAGATGGTCCTGCTGTCCCACTGTTCTAATAACATGCAATGTTCATCCATGTCCAAGTCCAATGTCATTTGCTTGCCTCCAACTTCATGTTGAAAGCAGGACTATTTTGCTGTCCCCATAGCCCAACCCAAACTGCTGCCCCTCCCTACCCACCCAACCCCGGGCATGGTTCACATGGTTTTAAGGAGGAGGAGCAAGGGAGGTACCTTGCCCACAGCTGGAGTCTGGATACTGGCCAGGTAACTCCCTTAGAAAGGGGAGGGTGTTTTTGCCCCTTTAAACAAGTCCCACACTACAGAAATGGACCAATGTTGCTACCTAAATATAATTCTCTTCTCTCTTTGGACAAATGTTCAGTGGGGACATTAAATATCTTCACTGTGTCAGAAAGAAAAAAGGAAAAAAAAAAGAAGGAAGAAAGAAACATAGATTCCTTTCCTTTCTCTACTAGAAAGGTTAACGAACCAGAATATTTCTAGAAACAAAGAGAATTTCCACAGGAATTTCAGAAACACCCTCATCTCATATACACAATGCACAATATGTGTGTCATTTGTCTTTGGGGAAGAAGTACACAGAAATAAAAGTTTACTAAAACCGTTTTTTTCTAAAATAAAAAATACATATATTACATAATGAAAGCAGAAAATCATCTAAGAGTCTCACATAAGAAATAACAGACTTCGAACATATATTATCTCAATTTAATATACGTGAACTGATGAAATAGGTCCGGTTATCCCCATTTTTGAGGTGATCAAACTGAGAAATAAAACCAGTAGATTATGTACATACACCGTCTATAAGTCCATTTCCTTGCATCTGGTTCTGGAGTTTGAAATCCATAGGACAGACAGGAATATAAAACCATCTGGATATAGAGTTTCCTTCCTTTGAAAGGTTTTTAGCTACAAATTTATTTTCTCTAACAGACTTAGGATCATTCAAGTCATGCAATTCCTCCCTGAGTGAATTTTGATGTTTGTGTCTTTTAAGGATTTTTTCCATTTATCTAAGTCGTCAATTTTATGTGTATAGCATTGTTTGTGATATTCCTTTATTATTCTTTTAATGTATGTAAGGTCTACAACGACATGCTATATTTTATTGATTATATTAACAATTTGTGTCTCCTTTTTTCTTGCTAGAGCTTAATGAATTGTATTGATACTTTCCTTTTTTTGTATTGATATTTTCAAGATAAACTTTTGGTTTCTTTGATTCTGTTTTCAATTTCATTGATTTTGACTTTCATCATCTTTTTATTTATTTTCTCTCCTTATAACCTCTTAAGGTAGAAGTTTGGATTACTGATTTGAGACCTTTTTTATTTTTATTTAGTTATGTTTTAAAGATTTTATTTATTTATTCATGAGAGACACAGAGAGAGGCAGAGACATAGGCAGAGGGAGAAACAGGCTTCCCTCAGGGAGCCCGATGTGGGACTTGATCCTAGGACCCCGGGATCACAACCTGAGCTGAAGGCAAACACTTAACCGCTGAGCCACCCAGGCATCCCAAGCCCTTTCTTTTTTTTTCCCCCTTTCTTTTTTATATCAGCTCTGAAGGCTGTAAGTTACCTTTTAAGTACTGCTTTTATGGCTGCTTTCTAAGCATCCATATGTTTTTGTTATATTGTATTTTCATTTTCATTCAGCTCAAAATATTTTATAACATCTCTCAGGATTCTCTCTTTATTCATGGACTACAGAAATGTACTGTTTAATTTCTGAGAGCTTAGAGTTTCTTGAGAAACCCCAAGAATATTACCTCGTAATAATATTTCTTTTATTAAGTTCTAATTTAGGGGATCCTGGATGGCTCAGTGGTTTAGCGCCTGCCAGGAGTCCCGGGATCAAGTCCCACATCATGCTCCCTGCATGGAACCTCCTTCTCCCTCTGCCTGTGTCTCTGCCTCTCTCTCTCTCTCTCTCTCTCTCATGAATAAGTAAATAAAATCTTTTTTTAAAAAGTTCTAATTTAATACCATTATGGCCAGAAACATATTCATATCATTTCAGTTCCATTAAATTAAGAACTTTTTTTTAAAATAATATAAGATATGGTTTATTTATGTGACTATTCCTTGTGTACTTGAAAAGAATGCTTATTCTGCTATTGTTGGGTGGAGTATTTTACAAATGTCAACTAGATCTTATTGAATGATGATGTTGTTTGGTTCTTCTATATCCTTACTAGTTAGTCTGTTTGTTAATTCTATCAATTACTGAGACAGGAATGTTGAAATTTCTAACTACTACTGTACAATTGTCTTTTAATTGTTTCAGTTTTTTTCTTTCCAGTTTTTGTTTTGTATGTTTTGAAGTTCTGTCATTAGTGTTTTGGTGAATTGACACTCATAATGTTATGTCAGTCTTTATCTCTGGTGATTATCTTTACTCTGTGGTCTATTTTATCCAGCTCTGATACAGCCACTCCAGCTTTCTTTTGATTTGTGTTTACAGAGTTTATCTCTTTCCATGCTTCTTCCTTTTTGTTTTTTAACAGCGTTAGGGGCGCCTGGGTGGCTCAGTGGTTGAGCGTCTGCCTTTGGCTCAGGGCGTGGCCCCGGAGTCCTGGAATCGAGTCCCATGGTCAGGCTCCATGCAGGGAGCCTGCTTCTCCCTCTGCCTGTGTCTCTGCCTCTCTCTGTGTTTCTCATGAATAAATAAATAAAATCTTTTTTAAAAAACCGTTTTATTGAAAATAATTCACATACCATACAATTCATCTTTTTTTAAGGTTTTATTTATTTATTCATGTGAGACAGGGAGAGAGAGGCAGAGACATAGGCAGAAGAAGAAGCAGGCTTCCTGCAGGGAGCCTGATGCAGGACTCGATCCCAGAACTCCAGGATCACGCCCTGAGCTGAAGGCAGACACTCAACCACTGAGCCATCCAGGCATCCCAGAATTCATCTCTTTAAAGTATACAATTCAGTAGGTTTAGGATATTTATAAATGTGTGCATCCATCACCAGTCAATTTTAGAATATTTTCACCACCTTGAAAAGAAAAAGAAATTCCATGCCCTTAAGCTTTCAACCGCTTATCCCCAGCCCACCCCCTGCCACACCACCCCCAAGAAGCAATCATTAATTTACTTTCTTTTTATACAGATTTACCTGTGCTGGACTTTCATATGAATGGAATAATATAGCACGTGGACTTTGTGAATGGCTTTTATGCTTAGCTTATGTTTTCAAATTTCATCCAAGTTACAGCATGTATCAGGATTTCATTTCTTTTTTGTGACCAAATAATATTCCATTGTATGGATAGATCACATTTATTTATCCATTCATCCATGATTAGCCATTTGGGTTGTTTCCACCTTTGGTTATCATGAATAATACTGCTATGAATATCCATGTACATGTTGTTGTGTAAACATGTTTTCACTTCTCATGGGTGTATACCAAGGAGTGGAATTGCCTGATCATAGGATAACTCTGTCTTTGATCATTTGAATAACTGCCAGCCTGTCTTCCAAAGCAACTGCACAATTTTGCATTCCTACCAGTGGTGTATGAGAGTTCCCATTTCTCCATATCCTCATCAACATTTTGTTATTATTTAACTTCTTTATTCTAGCCATCCTAGTAGATAAGAAGTGATATCACTGTGATTGTGATTTGCATTTCCCTGACAATTAATGATGATGAGCATTTTTTCATGTACCTGCTGGCCATCTATATACATCTTCTTTGGGAAAATACCTATTCAGCTTCTCTGCCCATTTTTTAGATGAATTGTTTGGGGTTTTCTTTTTGCTATTGAGTTGTAAAAGTTTTTCTGTATTTTTTATATATCGCTTTATCAGATAAATGTGGTTTGCAAATGTTTTCTCCCATTCAGTATGTTGCCTTTTCATTGTGTTGATGGTTTCCTTTGCTACGCAGAAGCAAATATTTTTTCTGTACACACTCTCATCTCTGTCTGGTATTAAAATTATAAATATTAGACTTTTGGGTATGATTCCAAAGTTCCATAATTCTGTTCTTTTTTTTTTTTTTTTTTTTTTTTTTTTAGTCTCTTCTCTCTCTGTTGTCGAAATTAACTGGTTTTGCTGATCAGTCTTCAAGTTCACTGATTCATTCCTATGTCACCTTTGCTCTGCTACTGAACCCACCCAATGAGTCTTTTATTCATTTCTTTTAACTTTTCAATTCTAATTTTTTTAAAAGATTTTATTTATTTATTTATTTATTTATTTATTTATTTATTTATGACAGACAGAGAGAGAGGCAGAGACACAAGCAGAGGGAGAAGCAGGCTCCATGCAGGGAGCCCAACGTGGGACTCGATTCCAGGTCTCCAGGATCAAACCCTGGGCCGAAGGCAGTGCTAAACTGCTTGGCCACCAGGGCTGCCCTCAATTCTAATTTCAACTTAGTTCTTGATGTCTTCTCTTTCTTTGCTGATAATTTCTATCTCTCAATTCATCTCAAGGAGTGTTATTACAATAGCTACTTTAAAGTCTTAGTCTAATAATTCCATCACCTGCACCATCTCAGTATGTGCAACTGTTGATCATCTTTCCTGCACAAGTTAAGATTTTAATGGCTTTGTCTGCAGTGCAAGTTTGGATTGTATCCAGGATACTTAAATAGTATAATCTTCTGGATATTGCTTCGTTTTTTTTGTTGTTGTTGTTGTTGTTGTTGTTCAATTTGTTGAACTTCAGCTCCAAACCCCCATCTGCCTTTCATGGTTTGTGTTTCCAAAGCCAGGTCAGTTTTCAAAGACTTTGCAGTGCTAGTCACATCTTTCAAATGCATATGACACCCAGTGGCCAGTCTTGGGGTAGGGTGGTGGCTTCTCTCAGAGATCAGCACTCGATGTCTAGGGTATGATGTATAGAGTCAGATCCATGCATGCACAGCTCAGGGGTGCCCAAGACTCATAAACAATGTTGTGGGGTCATTTTCTGGGCCCCTCTCTGCAATCTCCCAGTATTTTCTGGCTCCCTGGTTTCCTTTCCAGTCCTCCTACCAGACAGCTCTAGTTTTCACCATCCACATCACTCCTCACTCCCTCTGACTGTGCTTACACCCAGGGCCAAGCTACAGGAGTAGAGATAGAAAAAATATTTCATACAGATTTATTCTACTCTCTGGGAACCTCATTTCTTCTCATCAGAGGAAAGAGTCCTCCCTCCTCCTTCATAGATGAGACAGCTGTGGGCCTCCACTGGTATTGCATAGAGGCTGGAGTCCAAGAGAAGCAAAGTTGGAGACAGCCACCCCCTGTCTGAGCACTGAGTGTCCCATTTCCCAGTCTTTGAGCCAGAAGTCAGGGGTTTTCACTGGCACTTTCTGTCCACACTCACTAAATCATCCCTTTCCTCACATCTGATGCCAGTCATTCTGTACAGAATTAACAAAGCCTAGGTCATAAGGAGCATTTCATTTTTAACTTAAGATATTTTCTTTTCTTTTTGAAAACACACAAGGACAATATAACAACACTAAATACATTACTGAAAATTCACAAATCCATGACCCTAACCAAGTCCATGAAACTAATCAAGCCCATGACCCTAACCAAATCTATGACCCTAACCAAATCCATGACCCTAACCAACTCCATGATCCTAACTCACTCCATGACCCTAACCAACTCCATGACCCTAACCAACTCCTAACCAGCACTTCTCACACCATCTTCCTACATTTCTTGAGAGCTTGTTTGAAGTTATAGCAGGGGAGTGCAGCTACTCCTATACCCTTGACCAAAAACGGTCCTCCTCTATCGGGGATGGTCGTCCTCTTCGACTGAGCACACAGATGCAGGAGTGATGCACATGGAGCAGTGAGGGAGGAAGGAGACATCCGCCTAGCCAGGCAGATCAGCCAAATCAACACTGGCGATCAATGGGGTGACAGATGTCACAGCCAGATCACCCTCACATCCCTTTCCTACATTTCTTAAGCATACAATATAACCTTCCAAATTTATCTTAGTTTCTTTTTCCAAAACTATTTATTGAATGCCTATTATGAGCCAGGCACTGGACCATGCTGGAGATTCAAATATATCCTTTACCCCCTGCCATTGTGTATATTTAGGAGGGAAATGGACAGAAAAGCCCAAGTAATATACATGGTGGTAAGAGTTACAAAGGAAACACGCCAGGTGGCAAAGTGGTGAGAATAGGTGGCTCAGTGGCAGCGACCATGTGTCCACATATTCCCTACTACATGAATTTGGTGTTAGTTTGTCAAGGTCTGTGTTTTTAAAGCACTATGAGAATTGAAAGAGATTACAGAGAGTTAAGAGATTTTTAGAGAACTGATACATTTACGTCACTGAATCTTCTTTTTTTTATAATTTTTTTAATTGGTGTTCAATTTGCCAACATATAGAATAACACCCAGTGCTCATCCCATCAAGTGCCCACCTCAGTGCCCGTCACCCAGTCACCCCCACCCCCCGCCCACCTCCCCTTCCACCACCCCTAGTTCGTTTCCCAGAGTTAGGAGTCTCTCATGTTCTGTCTCCCTTTCTGATATTTCCTACTTATTTTTTTCCTTTCCTCTTTATTCCCTTTCACTATTTTTTATATTCCCCAAATGAATGAGACCATATAATGTTTGTCCTTCTCCGAATGTTCTTATCCAAACACATGATGTATCTATTTATTTAGGTATTCCTGCGTCCTTTCTGGCATAGGTATGTGGGTTTGTGTACATTCTGTATGAGCAAGCCTGGCAAACCTGTTACAGCTAATCACGCACAGTTTGTATGTTAGTGCAAATAGTGTTCTATCTGGTGAAATGCTTCTGATGCTGTTCTAATGCTGCCCACTTTACTACAGTGTTTGCTATGACTTTCCAATACATCTCTTTGACCTGCATTATGGTTTTTAAAGTAAATTAATTTTGTTATGACAAAAGAAAAAGTCCCATTCGGGTTCTTAGTATGATTATCACTTTGGGTGAGCAAGAACTAGTCTCAGTGATGTGGGAAAAGGAACACAAAAATGTAATATTTCACAGGTAGTTATTGCCATCCCTGACCACCCTCCACCTTATTTTTATTATTTCCTGCCAATGTGGTATTTTTACCTCTTCAAGCAATTCAGGAAAACTTATATTTGATCGACCCTCACGAATATTGGAATTTCTTTTTATCCATCTCCTTTAGGAGTAAAGCAAACAAGAAAACAACTTCATAGAGGGATTTATTTTTATAAAATACCTAGCACAGGACAGGTGTCTCATGGTACTGAAAGCACGAATGAATGAATGTGACTTTTAAGGAATGAGTGGGTACACACATTTTACAATTCTCATAAAATGAAAATTTATGTTAGCTCGGGTGTAGGTTATAATAGCTGCTGGAAGAGTCAACTTCAAAACCTCTGTGGCTTGGAGCACCTGGGTGGCTCAGTCCATCTAGAGACCAACTTTTGATTTCAGCTCAGGTCCTGATCTCAGGGTGGTGGGATTAAGCCCTGCATCAGACTCTGCAGTGGGCTAGAGCCTGCTTGGGACTCTCTCTCCCTCAGCCCCTCCCCTCCCCTCACCCCCTGCTGCTCCACAGTGCACTCACAAAAACAAAAAACATCTGTGACTTAACCCAGGAGAACTTCAGGGGGAGGTGCATCTGCTCCACACAGCCACTCAAGGGCCCAGGCTGCCCCCTCTGCTGGTCCCACCATTCTCTACAGCCTTTTAGGGTGACTCCAGAGGCCACCAACAAAATAATAGCTGGAAGCGGCCACACTCCGACGTAGTGCTTTCCCTACAGCCCTGCAGCATTAGACAATAATTGACATTGAGCGTGAGGATCCTGGATTAATGAGAAGTCCTAAATCACTGAAGAAAAAAGTTAAAAATCTGGATGCTCATTAAGATTAATTAACCTACATTTGTAAATACATTTTCCGTGTTGCAGCTTCTGATGCTTTCATGTAGAGAGGACACTCAGGCAGTGAGAGCACCCATGTGAGCAGGGCTCACCTCCCAGAGCGCAGCCAACCGAGGACAGGGCCCTGGGCAGCAGGGCGGCTATTACATAATCGCACACGCGCAGCACACACAGCACTTCTGAAACCACAGAGGCCAAACCACAGTGGAAAATTCAGCTACTCTGGAAAGAAATAGCAAGATAATATTCTGCAAACTTTCCTACTCTGATATGCAGAGGCCACTCTTAGGTGGCCTATATTTCTAGTGCTTTCTAGAGCCCACATGGTTAGGGAGGAGGGAGGCTCTATGAAGAGACGTGTGCAGTCATCATGTCATCATGGCTAAAACCGAGGACAGATGCTGCATCTTACGCCACACTCGATGGGCAAGCAGCAGGAGTCCAGGCAGTGAGACCTGGGGAAGGCTGCGTGTTTGGTCTCACACACAGGCTGTCAGTAATAGTGAGGTATTAATGCATCCCTCAGGACTAAAGATGCACAACTCCTTTTTCAATGCACAGGTAACCCCCTGAGAATTCTGAAGATCTTCATCAACTCAGTTTCTGAGGATCACTTCGGTTGGGGAGCAGACGCCACCTGCCAAAACAGCCTGTTAAGCATACCCATGTATGCCCCCCCACCCGCCTCCAGAGTCCAGGGTTCTCAGGGCTGGAGAGAACCTGCTGGACTCGGTGTCCTGGACCAAGTCCCTGGGGAGATGACGGTACTGTGTCTGCAGCTACCCGCAAGGACGGCGCACGCTGGATCCACCTGGGCACGTCATCCCTCGGCCCACCAGGTAAGAGTGGCCCTGAGGCCAGCAGCACAGAGCACCAAGCGGCTCACCTGCCTCTCACCTGGGAAGCCCCTGACTCACCATGCAGTGTTCAGGTCCCCTCCTGCCACTGCCCTGCGCTCCTCACCAGGCTCTGCCTTCCTCCTGCACCTGCTCTAGGCCTCATCTCTGCCCCTCTTCTCTCCACCTTTCCTTGCCCACAATGGGCCAACTGAATACTTACTTTTGTTCTTATAAAGTTGGTCAGTTAAACACTATTTCTAGGTTTTCTGAGCCCTCAATGTATATGCTCCCTGGGAAAAACATTTCAAGTTTCTCTGCTGCTTCTTAGGGCATACGCTGCCGAATGTTTTTATACATCCATGGCAATTAGGGTTTTGTTTTAAAAAAAAAAAAAAAAAAGAAAGAAATGAGAATAGCTCTAGTTAGACAACCCCTGCTCTCCCAGGGATATGACTTGAACACGCAAGCTCAGTAAATGGCGTAATTTTGCTTATTGCCATCACTGGGCACATCATGTAGACAGAGTTAGTTAAATACCTAAATATGAATAGAAAAACAAGTAGTTCTAGGCAGGGTTTTTGTTGTTGATTTTTGGGGTTTTCTTTGTTGTTGTTTTTGTTTTTTGGGTTTTTTTTTTTTTTTGCGTGGGTGGTGCTCTCAACACATTAAATACTTTTAGTTACCACTCTGACTTTGAGCACGATGACACCCGTTCCCCCCTCCCCTGCCCCGAGGAGCACCCAGCCACCTGTCTCGAGCATCAACATGTCCAGTGGATCGCGGAGTCCCACTGGTCCTCTTTACCAGTAGTGTTTTCTCTCACAGGTGGTCACACCCCGTAGGCAGCAGGCCGACCACTGCCTCAGCCGAGGCTGGATTCAGGTGCACCTCAGAAACAGCCCTGAAAGCCCTAGAAGGTTAGGGTGGGTGCATTTTGTGCAGTAGCTTCCCCCAAAGAAGCAAGGGAGAATTCTTAGTTTTAAATCTTTACAGCTTGGTTATATGTTACAGGAAGGACAAATGGGGCTCCGGTCCCGTCCACAGCCCACAGGACACCCTGAACGCCCTGGACTCTACCTCCCAGGATGGAGACACACAGCCGAGGGACCAGCACCCCCAGTTGACGGGAGAGGCAGGGTCCGGAGAAGTAGGCACGCTGAGAGCTGGAGGCCCAGCAGGTCCCGGACCCCGTTATTCTGTGAGCCAGGATTCCTTCTTCCAAACGGGACCACTTCCACCTCCCACCAGCATTCCCTCACACTCATTATGTTGATTTGCTATTTCACCTAAAACACATATTTTCATGGGCAAAACTTGGCCAGTTATTTTTCCTGAGGCTTATTTCAACACCTATGTAGACTTAGCACTTCACATTCAGAATCTTTTGGTCACTTTCTAGGAAATATATAAATTTCACTAAATAATTATTTGGTTTGGGGGCACCTGGGGGGCTGTCAGTTAAGCATCCACCTTCAGCTCAGGTATGATCCTGGGGTCCTGGGATCCATCCTCACTCACTGGGGAGTCTGCTTCTCCCTCTCCCTCTGCCCCTCTCACCACTCATGCGCTCTCACTCTCTCGCTCCCTCTCCCTTTCTCAAGTAAGTATTTTTTAAAAATAATTATTATTTCGTCTCAAGGCAATGGATGGGTCAGTGAAACCATTAAAATGTTCATTTACTCTGATTTATCTTGACTATAGACCAAAGCCCTCTCCCTTGGTGCAGAGTACAAGCAAAGAAAAGAAGTCAAGCTCCGGTTTTGAAGGAATTACATGTCAGGACATCACCCTTAGGTAGACAGATTGACATCTATTGTTTCCGTGGGAATAAGTGCCGACGTGTAGGGAGCCACAAGGGCCAGCCTCCACAGGCCTGGGCGTCATCCTTGGGACTGTCCCCAGCATGCTGTCACAGTCTCCTGGGAGATCACGGACCACTGTGAACGGTCGGTCCCTAAACCCTACTGGGATCCAACTGGAGTCACCTGGTCCGCACGAACCTCAGCAGCCCCGCATGTGGCCGCTTCAGCAAAGTGCAAGACCAACCCAGGAGTGCTCGAGTCCCCTCCAACACCACCACACCCAGGTCCGCCCTGGAACAGGTGAGCTGGCCAAAGAAAGGGATGCCCTCAGGGTTCGCTGCTGGCCAGGAGAAGCAGAGAAAGGTGGGCTGTATTCTCTGAAGAGCTGTGAGGTGGGAGGTCACCAACACCCTCTAGAAAAAGCTCAGGGTGAGGCACAGTTCACTTTCCTGATTTCCCTTCCTTCCCCTGCCTCTTCTCCTACCTCCCTCCCTCACTTTATAGTTTCAGCTACTTCAAAAGGTCCCAAATTATATAAAGTAAGAATTATAACAGATCGTTCTTGTGTTTGTAACAGGTAGAGAGGTAATAAGTGTAACAATAATAGCACAAAAATAAGAGGAGAGGAAATAGAGCTCTCTAGGAGAGACGTTTCCATCCTTAGTAGAAATCATTTAGTGTAGACCTAAGCAGGTTCCGATCAGTTAAGAAGTACACCATGAGCCCTAGAGCAACCACTAAGAGAGCACTTTAAAAATACAGTGAGGACACACAGAAAAGTTGTGGAGAGTAAAACGGAAGAGTTCTCATCATAGGGAGAAGTCTTTGTTCTTTTCCTTTTATTGTATCTATGGGAGAAGATGGATGTTAGCTGAACCTGCTGTGACTACTTCACAATATGTAGATACGTCAAACCATTATGCTGCACACCTTAAAATTACATTATCCTCAATAAAATTGGGAAAATATAGTGAAAAAGTAAGGAGGTAAAAATATTACACTAGAAAATACTTATTGCAAAAGAAAGCAGTTAAGGAAAGGAGAAAAAAGATATGAGACATATACTAAACAAAAATTAAAGCTGCCAACATAAATCTAAACTATTTCAATAATAACACTAAATGTGAATGGATCAAACAATATAGTCAAAACGTAGAGGTTACCAGACTATAATTTTTTCTTGGTCTTTTACCATAATTTATAGCTTTTGGAGAGAATGTGAATGATCAGTCACTTGACAATCTGAAAGATCAGTCACTTGACAATCTTTCCCAGCATCCGGAAAACATCAAAAAATCCACCTATTGCCACCTACAGGACACAAACTTCAGATTGTAAGATGCAAGCACGTTGAAAGGAACACCAGCATGCAAACAGCCACCATAAGAGCCAGAATGGCTATACAAACATCAGGCAAAATGGCTTTAAAACAAAACAAAACAGGCACACCTCAGTGGCTCAGTGGTTGAGCATCTGTCTTTGGCTCGGGCTGTGATCCCGAGGTCCTGGGATCGAGTCCCACATCAGACTCCTTGCAGGGAGCCTGCTCCTCCCTCTGCCTGTGTCTCCTGCCTCTCTCTGTGTGTCTCTCATGAATAAATAAATAAAATCTTTAAAAATAAATAAAACAAAATTGCTAAGGACAAAAGGGACATTTGATGTTAAAAAGGTCTCCAATCAGGAAGATATGACAAGGAGAATCTGCACCTAAAAACAGAGTTCCAAAATGAAGCAGCAAAAAAAATGACAGAATTAAAGGAAGAAAGAGTTAATTCGACAATAGTTGGAGATTTCAATACCTCCATCCCCAATAAAGGATAAAACAACTAAGAATGAGATCCATAAGGAAATAGAAACCTTGGGCAACACTATTAAACAATTAGACCTAATAACCATCTGTAGGACACTCCACCTAACAACAGCAAAACACACATTTTTCTCAAGTGCACATAAAATATACTCCAAATGCAAATCAAAACCACAATGTGGTACCACTTCACACCCACCAGAATGGCTGTATTCAAAAAAAGAGCTAATAACAAGCACTGGGGAGGCTGTGCAGAAACTGGAAGCCTCGTCCGTAGCTGGTGCAGATGCAAAATGATGCACCTGCTGTGGAATGCAGTTTAGCAATTCCTCAAAGTACTAACTAAACATGGTCATCACAGGACCCAGAAATCCCACTCCCACTTATGCACCCAAGAAAAGAAAAAAACCTATATTCACACAAAAACTTGCACAGGAATGCTCTCAGCCGCATCATTCATAACAGCAAAAAGTGGAAACACCCAATCTTCACCAGCTTACTGATACCTCAAATACAGTATATCTAATCAGAATATTATTTGGCATTAAAAAGAAACAAGGTACTGACACCTGCTACAACACGGGGGAACCGTGAAAACCTGGTGCTCAGTGAAAGAGGCCAGTCACAAGAGGCGATAGATTATAACGTATTATATAACTCCATCTATAAGAAATGTCCAGGACCCGCAGTTCTATAGAGACAAGGAGCGGTTGTCTGGGGAGGGGGTGAGGAGGGATTGCTAATGGGGACAGGGTGTCTTTTTGGGTGATGGTAATCTTTCAAAATTGATTGTGGTCTCTCTCCTCCAGCAAGCCAGGATGCAGAAAGGAAGAAGGCAAAGGGGAAGAAGGTGGCCTCAGCCCCTGCTGTTGTGAAGAAGCAGGAGGCCAAGAAGGTGGTCAATCCCCTGTGTGAGAAAAATGTTGGCATCAGACAGGACATCCAGCCCAAAGGGACCTCACCTGCCTTGTCAAATGGCCACACTACATCCGGCTGCTGTGGCAAAGGGCTATTCTCTTTAAACGTCCAAAAGTGCCTCCCACGATTAACCAGTTTGCCCAGGCCTTGGACCACCACACAGTGACTCACCTGGTTCCACCAGACCACAGATGCAGACCAGAGGCAAAGAAAGAGAAGATGCAGAGGTCATTGGCTGGGGCTGAGAAGAAAGCTGAGGGCAAAGGGGATGTCACCACTAAGAGGCTCCTTGTCCTTTGAGCTGTCCACTGTCACCACCTTGGTGGAAAACAAGAAGGCTCGGCTGGTAGTGATCGCACAGGACGTGGATCCCACTGAGCGGGCTGTCCTGTGTCGTACGATGGGGTTCCCCACTGCACTCTCAAGGGGAAGCCAGGCTGGGGTGTCTGGTCCACAGGAGGACCTCCCCATGGTTGCCTTCACACAGGTGAACTCGGAAGACAAGGGAGGCCTGGCTAAGCTGGTGGAAGCCCTCAGGACCAATGACAATGACAGATATAAGGAGATCCGCCACCACTGGGGAGGCTATGTCCCAGGTCCGAAGTGGGTGGCTTGCATCGCCACCATGGAAAAAGCAAAGGCTAAAAAACTGGCCACCCAACTGGGCTGAGTGGACGCTGTTGAATTTTCTGTATATAAAAGGAATAAAAGGTTCTCTTTCAAAAAAAAATTGTGGTGGTGGTGACACAAGTCTGTGAATCTACTGAAAACTATTGAATTGTACACTTGACATGGGTAAATTGTCCAGAGTTTGAATTATATGTCAAGAAAGTCGTTAATGACTGCAAGGTGGTGGAGCTGTGGGACAGCCCATCCTGGCCTGTAACGTGCAGCCCTGCCACTCCCCGGCCCTGACCTTTGTCTCTGCTATTCTGCTCACTGCTTGCCCTCTTGTTCTTTGGTAAGTCATGCCCAGCAAGCAGGCAGGAGGCAGGAGGCTGTAGAGAAAGTATTTTTATATGTTTGCATGGTTAGAGTTTTCTGAAAGAATTTTACTGGGACCTGGGACAAAGGACAGGCCTTACAAGTTACTGGATAAATGGACTCGCCTCTCCTGAGGTCTGGGCTTACCTTCCAGAAGGGTTTGAGACCCAGGAGCCATGAGGACTTCTGAGGACTCTCCCCTCCTGGAGAGAGGAAAGAGGAACCATATGTATACACACCCCCAGCTTCATATTGTTTGGGCTCCTCACCAACAACACAGACCCCAGGATGGGTATGGGTACCTGGTCGCCAGTTTGACCCCCATCATGCGGCCACTGGGAAGGATCACAGAGCCTGGCGCATCTTCACAACATGTTTTCCTAATGTTGGTTTAATGGTACAGTTTTTGATACCATCTCTTCGTATCAGAACTTTTTAAAGTATCTATGGAGTTAAATAATTTTACTCTAGAATAATTAGTTAAAATGGTTTTTCAGTTACTGATATATAATTTTTGAAAATGTCATCTAAGTTTTAGACCTGTCACGTTTGGGAATATTCTTCTTCACTGTGAGTGTAGGATTTACAGCATTTCACATTTTCTCAGTGACTAGTCACATTTTAATAATATAAATGTTCCTTTAATGATCTTCATTCCCCAGTTTGTCATCAACGTCCTCAATGTAATGGCATATTCTATTTTTTTTATTATTTTTACCAATAATAAAAGTGTGTCAAATCAGCTATATGTTTAAATATTTGTATCTATTTACATGATGCACCCCTCTCATTAACTGGATCATCAAATACTACAAGAGCAAATTCATTATTCGCATTCAAAATTTAATTCATGAATGATTACTTCTGGTACTATCTGAACAGCACGCGGTTATAATGAATGTCAGGATAATTTGTGACATTTCAACACAGAGCTGCCCAGCAGCACGAGGGCCCTGAAGCGGAAGCAGGAGCCCACCCCCGGCGCAGCACTGAGTCGCTACTTCATAATCATGAAAACAGAACTGCCCCGCATGTCAGGGCACTAACCGGGTTCTCTGTGGGCTCCGCGCAATTCCATGTCGATGATACACCAGCGTCCCCTCCAGGGCCAGCGCAGTCCCAGTTCTCAGGCCACCGCCAGGACAGGAAGAAGGGGTTCCCCAGTGGGTTTCCCAGCCCTCCACTCTGGAGGCGGATCTGGAGAAGGAAGCAGGACAGCGATTCCTCAGAGGCTGAGCGAGCACCCAAGGCACTCTCTCGTCTCCCTCCCTCCTCTTCCACGTACAACCAGGGTCTGGGACCCCAGGCTGAGTGCAGGTGTTACAATGAGTGTCAGCCCACGACAAGGCTAACCGCTCTACGAGCATGACTTCCTTTACGCAGCAGCCCCCCCACCCAGCACAGCAGGTGGAGAATACTCCTAGTAACCACCCAGTAGGTCACCATCCAGGGCTCCCACCAAGGTGGCTTCAGAGGGCAAGCCCAAGGCCCGCTCCCTGCGGCTGCACCCCCAACCCTGTGCCCACTCTGTGTGACGCTGCCCTGCTGGGCGACACCCTTCCTTTTCCAAAAACCCTCTGCTTGAACTGTGCATCTGGCAGTCCTGGGCAGATACCCTCTCCCCAGCCACCAATGTTTCAAGGTGCCCAGTTCAAAGGTCACGTCATGGTGCTAGTGCCAGTAGTGGTGACGCTCCACTACTCCTCGGAGGGTCCCAGCTCCTCCTTGTCTTGCAGGGCTTCTAACCAGCAGGGCAGGCAGCAGGCCCACCCCAGCCCTCAGTGCAAAGTGGCAGAGATGTTCCCCAGGCCCCCATGCTGCAGGCAAGGGCCAGGTGTCCTGTGGTGCAGGTGCACCCCAAACCTCTGGAAAACATCTGCTAGAGTATCGGTGCTATGTGTCCACAATGATCAGGGAGTAAAGGAAACGGGTGACAAGCGCACCGAGGGAACAGAGGACACGTGCTTTCTCTGACCAGGGCCTGAGAGACTGTCCAGGTGCTGCCCAGGTGTGCGTGAGGAGGAGACGTGGGCAAAGTGGTGCATCCAAGGCAGAGGCAAGAGTGCGTGAGGGTCTGAAGACACCCGTGGCATCCAGGGCCTCGCTCAAGACTCAGCAGCTGGCACGGAGCATCACTCTCTGTATCAGAATTTAAAATATAAGACGGAGAAGATCGGAAACCACGTACCACAGGACCGAGAGAGCAGCGAGAAAAATGCCGAGTACTCTAAACGGGAAGGGGTCTTAGTTACCAGAAATCTTAGTTTCAGGACAGCTACCCCTCAGTTTTACAAACCTCAAGGATTCAAAAGAAAATAAGTATGTTTAAAATGTATAACTAATACCTGGCAACTTCTAAAGCCAGCCCAAACCAGCCTTTGTTGCAACTCTAAGTGCTTGAAAATTGAACATTAATGGGACAAATAATTTTGTCAAATCCAAACATTGCATAAAATGCTAAAAACAACTCAAAATAAGGGACCATCGTACAAGCCCGTGTTGCTCTGCTCGCTTCTTCCTCCCAATCTGGTCCGTGGCTCAGCCCATGAACCGCCCTTGGACTCAGCCCTTCTGTCGCCAGGGAGGCGGCTCCGGCGTGGGGAGAACCCCCGTTCCACACAGGCAGGGCCATGGCCAGGGCACTGCCACACGGAGAGGGCGAGGCTTGCTAGCAGCAGCCACGACCCACAGGCACACAGCACAAGCCCGAGGACATGTGACACTCCAGGCCTGCCGTCCCTTGCTCTGGATCCATTCCTGGTCAGCAGGAAGGTTCCTCTGTCATAGGATAGAAATTCTATGTTCAGAAATCACTCTCCCCCCTAACTTTGTAGTCCTGGCTCTATCATATCCAGCATCCAGGGCCAGCAAGCTCACGCTCAGCCCCGTCAGGGAATCTTGGAAGTCTTTCCTTACACTAAGGCTCGCCCGATGGCACCAGGACGTGCCCAGCTCTGCACCAGGGCTCCTGTCCCCACTGCCACTGGCAGCACCCACCGCCGGGTCTTGGGCACAGCCCGGGGCCTCCGTCCCAGAGGCACCGGCGCTGATAAGGGTTCCCTGTTTAACCCAGCCCAACACTTTCCTCCCCAAGAATCGGTTTTTCAAAGAGTCTTTTTTAGAAAAAAAAAAAAGTCTCTTTTAGGTAAAAAAGTGATCTCGAAGGTCAAGCTGGATAGTTAGGTTAATTATTCTGTTCTCCGAGCTGTTTCCTCCAACATAAGCCACTCAACAGCACCTCGGCCTTTAGTCACATGGAGTTCACTGTCCTTCCAGGCAGGGCTCCTTTGCTCCGGAAGCTGCACAGACGAGTCGCACACGTAGCTGCCCAGCTGCCTCTGCACTTGTCTCCCCGACACGCCCCTTCCTGGCGGAGGCTGGCTACAATGTCCGTGTCACGAGGGCAGGGCGGCCAGCAGGCCAGAGCAGGACGTGCATGTGACTCGGGGTGCCACGTGCTCCCGAAGCTGCCTCTCCTTGCTGCCCTGCGTGAGTCCCACTCTGCAGCTCTCCCCTGTGCCGGCATCCACGCTGAGCCTGCCTCAGCTCAGCCTCCCGCTGAGCGGGACCCCTGCCTGCTTCCTCTGGAGAACATTCCCATTAGCTTTGGTCTCATTGACGGCCTTAACTGAACCGTGGACCCACTTGTCGGACCTAAAGCCTGGGGCCTCTGCAAGCTCAGGATCAGGACGGCTGATCCCCTAAAGTGTGGAACGTGGGCCTCAGGAGGAAGCTGCCCAGATGGGCACCTTTACTAGATGCCCCCGCCCACGCTTATAGGTGCTGTTCACACGCCCACCATCCCTGTTGGGCGCGCTCGGGGCAAGGGCACACCTAGGGAGTGATGGGGCGTAGGGCCCATAAACAGGCTATTCCAGCGGGGAGAAGGAGACAGAGTCCAGGTGGCAAGGAAACAGGCAGCCTCTGAGGCTGGAGGTCTCTGAGAACAGAACGCACCCCTGGGGGGGAAGGGCCCGCGGACACAGAGGGACACACGCACACATTCCAAGGGCAGGTGCGGCCTCAGAAGCACGTGGCCCATGCTGGGTCCCAGCCAGGGAGCCCGTGGCCGCTGCCAGACCCAGGCCCACAGCGGCCACAGGTCACAACAGGCGGAGGAACAGAAGAAAAGGTTTTTATTCATGTTGAGTCATCACCAGTAAAACGACACCTCACACTTGAAAAATGCCACCATGAAAGTCAGGTTTCACCATAAAAATGTGATTCATGATTAGTATGTCAAAATGTGTTTCTAAACAAAAAATATTAGTCATTCGAAACCTAACTCATCGAGGAGCGTGTGGGGAAATGGACATTGTCGTCACTAGATTCAAAGTTATTTGACATCACTCGACTAGGTATGTGCGGTGATGACGGAGGTGGCTCCTCCCAGGTCTCATTAAAGGGCCAAATTTTCCGTGTGACCGGAGAACGACAAATCTCTGACGCTGCTAAGTCACCCAGAAATTTCAAAAGCCGCCTCCTGCTATCCTTTCAAACCATTTCACTGAAATCTAGCTGTTATCGGGTATCACAAAAATAAGTCCCAGCTGACACAGATTGCAGGGGCCCAGAACAGAAGCACACGCTACAGGCTACCGGAAGTGACTGCATGCAGACGACAGCCAGGGATACGTACTCGTAACGAGCACCGGGTCACATTGCACGGCGCTGTGCACTCACACAAACGTGGCAGGCCACAAGGCGAGGCCAGACCCACAGGGCGCTCCCGGCTCGCCTGGCCCACTTTCTGTTCTACTTCCTCTCAGCGCTCCTGGCTCAGGTTCACCTAGATGTTACACAATCACACGGTCATGTTAGAGAACCTTAACCATCTGCTATGGCTTCCCTTCACGTAATGAGGACCCAGCAATGATTTCTGTAACATTGAGGCAGAGATGAAATGAAAACCTGGCACTCAAACCACGAAGTCTGCTCATTTACTGAAATCACTCTTTATTAATAAAGGTGACTTTTACTTAAAAAAAAAAAACATAATTTAATTCAAATAAAAAAGTACAAAATGTAGCACACAATCACAGCTTCCCTTATGTGAGTGGGCACACACACGCCTCACTTCCAGCGCAGTGAAGGTTGCGGCCCCACGGGTAGCAGCACAGCAGGAGCATTGAGTCCAGCGCTGGCTCCATCAGGAAAGGGCAGCGAGGAGACCGTGCAGCGTCCAAAGCTCGTCACACCGGGTACAGTCCTAGGCCACTACTACTGTTACAGTCCAATTTGAATTTTAATACAATCCACTGACAGATCTGAAATGAAAGCACTGCTTGATGGTTTCAGATGCATTTTGGTATTAAATACGCTTCCGGGCATCTTTACACACAATAAGTTACAATGATAACGAGGACAGCCCGCTGCTAACGGCTTCTTCTACAACAGGGGCAGCGACCACGAACGTTGTCAGCGTCAACTCCGTGGATTAAAAGTCGTAACGACCTCTATATTTCTTCAAAACAAGCAAACTAAGTGGAACACATTTTTATAAACCTTAATGGTCTAATAACCCTTCCAGATGGAAGGAAATACAAAATAAAGCTGACATATCAAATCTAACTTCGGTAATAAGCTTCAGGTCACTTTGCCAACTATCTGTACAACCACCTAATATCAAATATGCTTTGACTCTGGATGGCTAAAGCCACACACACACACAGAGTTGTGTGAACCTACAGCTTTATTGACACTTTTCAGTAAGCTCTTAATACTCGTATTTTCATGGGTTCAGTCCTTGTAATGAATTTGAGTTGTAGATAATCAAATTTCCACAGAGAAATGTGTAGCCAAATCAAATCAAGAATATCATATCTTCCACACATGGGCTCAAGTAGGAAGCATTTTGTTTAGTATACTGAAAACTTAATTTTTAAAAATATCTGCAGTCTTTTTGAAACACAAGGCACCAATAGGGAGCAGACATTCCAGCAAAGAGTGATTGTCTGGGGAAAAAAAAAATGGAACTGATCAGAGTCCTCTGTCCTTTGTTGATTAGAATACTTCCTTCCTTCACAGCTATGCAACATCTTCCAGATAATCCGCAACATCACTGAGCTGGGACACAGTCAGGTCCTGTGTTAGGTCATCAAGCTTTGTTGTTCAAAAGAAAAAAAAGAACGGGTATTAGAATGCAAGCAGAGTTATAAATAATCTTTAAAATACTTGCTATAATTTAAGTATTATCTTATAATCTACAAACTGCTTCATATTCACTTTCTATTTTGAAGTCTGTGAGAATTACCAAAAGGCTGACCTAATAGCAAAACTCTACATCAACAAAAAACCTGCTAACATATCCCTCCGGAGCTCCTCTGGTATCTTCACAGCAGCATGCCATGGCCTCCTGAGGGTGGCATGAGGCGCACAGGTAAGAGGCTGGCTACTGGAAGCCGCTCAACGTGTCAAGAGCTCTCACTCACCCTCGCCAACAATCCAGTGAGGCAGGCATTCCCATTTCCATCTCACAAACCAACCAAGGATTGAAGATTCAAGCCTGCCTAAGAAACCACAGCACATAAAAAAGGTGCCCAGATGCTGCTGCCTCAGATGTGCTGTTTTCATTGTGAAACACGCCTCTCTCAAAGGCTTTCCCCTGCCTGCTCATTCCTTGATGGTCACAAGCATTTGGAGAGCCCTCCTCATTCTGGAAGGTTCGCTCCCTTTAGGCTGTAGCAACCCACAAGCCCAGAGGCACTCACAGGAGCAGGGTGCAGCTGTGTATGGGTGCCCACAGGAGATCCTGAGGTGCTCCCTGACCCCGCATCGCACACACATCTAAGTATGTGGAACATGGATCTCCAGGATGGACACCTAACCGTTCAGCCGTCCTGCACTCCTGCTGCATCATCCCCTGTGGGACTTCTGCACCAGCCCTGATCTGCCTGCTGAAACATGGCTTCACCTCCGCCATCACAGCACCCTTAGACCTGTGCCAATTTTCACCCTGACGTCTCCAAACAGGACCTCTTGCTTCTGCTGACTATACCACTGAGGAGGCCAGTTCTGACTCCAGGACTTGGGCCAGGAACTGTCCTGTCACAACCTTCAACTGTCTCCTAATCTGCGTAAACTGGTTAGAGCTCTGCAGTAAATAAGGGTGAGACACACACACACAGCACTCGGCAAGCAACGCGCACACCCACTTTATCACTGGTATTGAGGTCATCGATTTCCACAGAAAGATCTTCTTCGATCTCTTCACCAATACTCAGCTCACTTTTCTCTGATCGATGGCTGGTACTAGTTTGAGAGAAAGAAAAAGGAAAAAGAACGTTGAATATAAACATTTAAATAAAATATAATAAAACAATATTAAATATGATTTCATACATATTATCTCACTTGATCCTTAAGTAACTAGCGAGGGCAACACAAACAGGTGAGTCACTTCGAGAGAGGAGAAAAAGGTGTCCATAAAGGTGACCATGACACAAGTCAAAGAAGATGCAACACAGATTTTTAAAATTTCATCTACCACATCATGCCCGTCTCTCAAAAAAATTGTTTAACAATAAATTATTCTATTAAAAAGTAAACATAAACTCCCAATTGGGGGGGGGGGGGAACCCTGTCAATTGTGTAAAATTCTCAGACTCTAGTTTAAAAGTTCTAATCAAGTCCATAATAAGTGTTTCCAAACTCTCCAACAACCCATGGGTTATGTTACATAGGTAAAAAGGCTATCTGAACCAACATAGTAAGAGACGTTATCTGAATCAAAACAGGAACTGTGTGTGGCTGCCCCTCCATGATGTCCAGGACCTCATGGCCCACAGCACCTAACACCTGGGAGCAACCCCATGACACTTCCTTGGAGCCCCTGCTTTACCCTCGCCTATCAGGCCTCCTGGACATAACACATTTGTTCACATCCTAGTGCAAAACGAAAATAGGCTTCAAAGTCCAATTATAATTCTGGACTAACTATCCTCGTCTCTTCAACTGCAACCAGTATGAGTGAGAGCGCCGACTATCCTAAAATAAGCATGAATGGAATGGCCACACCTCTCTGGGTCAGAAACTATTCACGATGTACCTACTGCCCAACTACTTTTCTCACCTGTTAAAGTCATCAATGTAGTCATCTTCCTCTCCAGTGCCTGGTAAGGTGAAGAAAAAATATGTTTATACCGACATGCTCCACAATTTATCTGTGATCATATACACAATTTCTTTCAGGAAACACTGCATCAATGAATAATACTGCATCATTTAAAAAGAAGTCTCCAGAATCAGAAATATTATTATTAACCATATATAATATGAAAACAAAGGACCAAATAAACTGCCTGGGAAATAAAATGTGTGTCATGAATTGTAGCTAATTTTTTTATTCCAAGTACCCAAAAGCTTAACCACACTGTACGTTTACTATTTATAAAGTCCCTCTGCCTGTCCTCCACATGTGCACACTCTGTATCAAATAAATAATTTTTTTTTTAAAGGAGGCAGCTGAGAGCTGGACAAACCAGATGCCGTTAGAGTGGGTGGAGAGAACCCTGAGTGGAAACCTAAATAAAGTACCAGACGTACAAATTATTGGGAAAGTGGTTCCAAGAAGAGGCATGTGCAAAGGCCCAGATATAGGGAAGGTGCGGTGGTTTGGAAAACAGTGAGGAAGCCAGTACAAGCTCAAAATAATCAATCTGGGGGGTGGAGGAGGGAGGTGAGAGCAGAAGGGGAGGGGCAGGAGCGCAGGAGAACAAGGAAGAGGCGTGTAGTTTCTATCTTCTGAAACATCCAACCCCTGTAGGAAGATATGCGCTGAGGGGCGGGGAGATGGTGGGGGTGGGGAGGGTGGCCACATCAGGAGGCTCAGTCAGTTGTCAGTTGAGCATCCAACTCTTGGTTTCAGCTCAGATCATGATCTCAGGGTTGAGAAATCAAGCCCCAGTCAGGTCAGGCTCTGTGCTCAGTGGGGAGTCTGCCTGACATTCTCTCCTTCCCCTTAGGCACTCTTTCTCAAATAAATCTTCAAAAAATTTTTTTTTAAAAAATGACCGCCTTTGCTCAAATTGTCCTCAGTGCCCTTACCCATCAGGTCTTGGGAGATAAGTCACTTCTTAGGTGAGGCCTTTCCAAAATGCCTAGGCCAGGATAAGTCACCCTATGACCTGTTTTCCTACCAGTGCATGTTGACTCACTAACAGGCCAGGTATTTGGAGGGACCTGTTTCATGGAGATCCTCCCTACTACAACCCAAGCTCTATGGTGGCATATGGAGTAACTCTGGGTTCATGAAGACTACCCAAACATCTCATCATGAAGTGCACACTAAGACTAAGCCACTTCAGTTAAGATTTTATTCTAAAAAATAATCACTTTCAAGCAACCAACACTAAAATTAGAAATCTAGTTACCTAACCCGAGCGATCCAATTTTATCATTGACCAGTTTCAGATCTTTCAACACTGCGTTTCCTCTTTTACCTGTAAAGGAAAAATATTCACACCAAATTGACTTTTAGAATACAACAGTCTCTAAATCATACGATTTTTCTTCAGCATAGAGTTTATGACTAAAATGCCATAATGGAACACCAAGAAAGAAGTACAAGCTCTGACGAATGATTGCTGGTGTCATGCATTGCACCTCCTCGTTCACCACACGAACACCAGTCTTTTTTAGAAAATAAAATACTTTCCAGCCCAACTAACCAGCATCACTGTCTATAATGAGCCTCACCAGTATGAGTTCATTTCTCTCATCAATTTTACTTTCCTCTGAACTTCTCAACGTTGCTTTAATTCAACTGCTTTTTCACTGACCAAACTGACCTCACTGGTTTTATTTCTTCAGTCCCAAGTGCTCAATGTCCCTTCCACATCATTATTCCCTGATCAGTGTTAAGAGTGACGTGATTGTGACATCCTCAACCCCTACTGTTGTTGACAAAGGCCAGGAGAAAGAAGAAGAGGTAAACTGATGGGCGTGCATTAGCAAGCACACAATGAGTTTGCTAGATAGCTAAAAGCAGCTCCTTCACCTGTCCTATGGCAAATCCTACTGCCATAATATGTGATATTAAAAGGTTAGTAAGGGCAGCCCAGGTGGCTCAGCGGTTTAACGCCACCTTCAGCCCAGGGCGTGATCCTAGAGACCTGGGATCAAGCCCCACGTCAGGCTCTCTGCATGGAGCCTGCTTCTCCCTCTGCCTGCGTTTGTGTCTCTGCCTCTCTCTCTCTCTCTCTGTCTCTTTGAATAATAAAATCTTTTTAAAAAATAAATAAAAGGTTAATAAATATTGCAAAGTTATGCAAAATCACATCATAGTTTCCTAATAAAGATCTGCTTTTTTAGAAAACGTTCTCAAAAGAGGCACACTTATGCTCTGAACACACGGTCGATTATATTTACTGTGGTAAACAAAGTTCACCTATGTATCTACATATTTAAGGCTGTGCTTTCCTTGGTCTTGTTGCCACCTGTGTGTTGGGGGGAGGCAGGAAATAAACTGTGGTGTAGCTATCCTGTATCTTCCTAAAAACCCACCTCCCTGCTACATGTAAAAACGTCAGATTCATATTCCAAAGAATGAAGTCTTGCCATCTGCAACAACGTAAATATAGAGCTACAGAGTATAATGCTAAGTGAAACAGGTCAGTCAGAGAAAGACAAATACTGTATGATCTCACTGGTATATAGGATTTAAGCAACAGGTGATGGGGACTAAAGAGGACACTTATCATGATGAAAAAATAAATAAATTTTAAAAATCACATTCACAAAATGATGCCAATATCCAAGGTAGAAAAAAAAAAAAAAGACACATTAGACCCAAATAGCTAAAGACTGAATATTTTAACATTCCTATGACAATTACTGTGGTACCACAAAATCTATAAAACAAATTATTAAGAACTGAATTTAAGTTCTACTCAAATCAATCTAAATGTTCAACAAGAGGAAAATGATTTAAAAATACTACATTTACTATACAAGGCAGTGAAGAACCCCCCCGTGAGTGGGCCCAGGCCTAACCCTGAGGCAGCCCATCCAGGCGCCTCCCATGAATTCAAGCAACGAAAACATTCTGTTTTTCCGAGATAAAAAAACTATCCCCCGCCTCGCCCTGACTGGAAAAGTCCCTGAACATGGTCGTGTTGACCTTCAAAGAAATCAATCACGTCATAACCCGAATACTCTGCTACTCCCGCGGTTTCTTTGCCTTTAAAAGATGCCTGTAATTGCTAATCGGGGCGCTCTGCCACCTCTGAGGCGGAGAGCCCGTTTGCGCAAACAAACCCTCTTGCTTGTTGCATCTGCCTGTCTGGGGTCTGAGTCTCTGGGGCGTCCACCGGGACACGTTGGCACCCGTAAGCCAGGGTCCAACAGGCAGCTAAAAAGCCAATTTCCAAAAATTATTCTGATGGCACAGAGAAACAGAATACAAAATGATGAAGCAAATGTGACCATGCTAAGAAGTAGTGAAGAAGAAACGTCGCTGGTTTTAAAATTATGGGCTTTCTTAGTACTTAAGAGAAAACACATCCTCAGTCCTCAAAGTCCGCGTCTTCAGTAAGGAGACCGGGGGCTTCCAGGCACTCACTTTCAGAGTCTTTCAGTGAGGGGGCTCCAGCAAGGGAGCTGAGTCCACTTTTCAGGGGGGGCGCGTCGGAGAGTGACGCAAGGCTTCCTGCTTGGTTACTAGGTTCACTTCTCCTAACAAGAAACAAGTGGACAGTTAAAGGTCACACTAAGACATAAGCAACTTAAATATACATATCACATATGCACACAGTGCTGGGGAAAAGGTTAAATATTTCATAGATTCAAAATCATTAAGTATTCCTACAGGGCAACGCAGGCTGAGCACTATCATCAGCAAATCCAAATGGCAACTTACCAGTGAGAAATCCGCTCAGCTCTCTAAAACAGTTTGATGCCTTACAAATTAAATTGCTCTGTCCTCTTCAGTGTGAGTTTTATCAGAAGCCCTCTCCAGCATGCAGCAAGGCAGGGAAGGGATGGCCCAAGAGGTGACCTGACCTGCACAGCTGACCTCCCCGAGATCCTGCGTTCCCCGCCCTCAAGCAGGTGTCTACCTGCCCAACCACCGCCCTCCATACCCACGGCCCACCCTCCACAACCCCTCCCAACCACTTCCTACATCCTGAGGCCTCCTCTCCAGCCCTGCTCTGCCCCACCCACTCAGCAGGAACCTTCAGGCTACTCCTGGCACACCCATCCACCTGCCCACAAGGGCATCCACATGCTCCCTCATTCCAGCAGACAGCCTCCGCACTGGGTGCTGCCCTGTGCACCTAAGCACAGCAGTGTGGGAACCAGACTCTCCCCCGCCCATCAGCATATCACTCCCTCTCCTAACAGTGGACTATTCTCCGTAGACATGCACCCTGGGATATTCCACATTATTTCTCAACACCCTGCTCCTTCACACCCCTGTACAACACACTTACCAGGAAAATGCTCCCCACTTACAATCCCCGCCATCCTTTCCTGAACCCACCCTAATCTTTGATACCCTGTCCCCCACATCCCCACAATCCCATTATCCCCACCTACACAGGGCTACGTGCAATGGCTGACTTTCAGCACTTAGCGCAGGGACCCATTCCAGCCTCCTCCTTCAAGGACACCTCTCTTGGGTCCCCTTAGTCCCCTTCCCTCTTCTCCCCACCTCGCTCACCTCCACACTGCCACTCCCCAGGTGACCATCTCCAGCAGGCTTGAAAATGAAGATGTCTCCCCTAACTCCTAGACCCTTTCCCCACAGTGGGCTTGACCTCTGCCTTAGCAACCTTCCCACCCTTGACACATCAGAAGTGAGTTCTAGACTGTCACCTGGCATACCTGTGCAGCCCACGCTTGCTCTCCACTCTTTACCTGTCCGTGGTGTTTTCAACTGTCTAATTATTCAGCCCAAAACCCTGAACTTCTCTTGATGTCACTTCATTCTCTAACACTCATCAGCATATCCTTTCAGAGCTAACCTCAAAAGATATTCCCAAACCACCTATTTCTTACCACCTATGCCACTATCTTCCACCTGGATAATTCTGACAGCTTCCCAGCTGGAGACTCAGCAGGCAGGTGAGCCAGTGACTCTGCTGCTGCTCTCAGATCCCGGGGCTCCCAGGCTCCCTCAGGGTAAAGCCACACTCCTGCTAGGGTAAGCACTGCATCCCCCTCCAGAGTCTGTGTCCACAACTGCCCCTAGCCGATCTCTGACACCTGTCACCACCTCTCCCCAGAGTTCTGAGAGCTCAGGTATCCACCTGGCTGACTCACCCCCTTGAAGCGAGGTGGTCCCTGTCCTGAGGCTCTAACTGAACAGCACATACCTCCACACACTCACCCCCCTACCCTTAGCTTGGTCCCTATCACTCTGGCTGCGTCCACCCACACAGCATGTTGGGATCACTTCTTTAGCCTCTGTCCACAAGAGCATAAGCTTCTGGAGGCAGGAGTGTTTGTGTTTCAACTGCTACATCTTGTACCTGAAACAGTACCTGGCGTATGACAGGCACTCAGTATATACTTACAGAAATCGTTAATACCCAGGTTTTTTGCCACCTGGAATTGTTTTACAACATAAAGGCTTTAAGGAGAGAAAATCAGACTTACATATTCAGTAATTACAGAAGATTTAGGAGCTCATTTTTTTAAAATCCAAAAACAAGAGTTTACTCACCAACCATAAGTTTTCTCTGGTTTAGGAATGGGATCATCAAAGAAAGAATCCCCTTCCATATCATCATCTGGACAAAGACCAGCTTTGTCTTTGACGTCTAGATTTTTGTTACTTAAGAATGATCCAATTTTTGTTTCATGGGCCAGCAAGTGGAGGCTGCTTTTGCTCTTTGGTTCTGCTGATGAGATGCTTGTATCACTCTGACTAGCATCATTGCTGGCCTTCTAGAACGAGAGAATGGGAAAGAGAAGAGGTGTTTTTGGTGAAATAAAACATTAATAAGCTATCTTAAATAGTAAAATGTCATGTGAACATACGCGAATCTGTGTCTCGGTGTGCAAGGGCATGTGTGGGGTCTCACTACTGCACAGGGGGTGGGGAAGCCCCAGGACCTAACAGTTCATCCCCAGTTCACAGCACGGCTAACTTCTAAGGGCGAAAACGTCGACTGTCATATGTTTACACCATTCTTTGTCTCCCTTTCTAAATGGAAATAATTTTACCTATCCCATTTATAAATAAACTTTCCCATTTATAAACAACTTCTGCATTTCCTCTTACATGTACATCACTGCTTTGAAAATTATCTTAAATTAGTAAATTTCCAACCTGCAGAAAGGAGAAGGCATTACTAGTAAAGATGTAAGATTAGTTCACCTAAAGAACAAAATATTAAAAAACAAAGTGGTCCATCAGTAAAAATAGCAGTTTTCCATCCAGTGCCAAATACAACATGCGCGAAGGTGAAAGATGCCACCTTTACCATTGTTGTTCCAAAGGTAGACTTGCTACAGAAAGCACTGGTCTACGTTCAGACTCTCAGATAACTTCCTCTCATGCCCAGGGACATGTGTACCATGCATGTTTCTGGGCATCTTGAATCATACAAGATCCTCAAGCATTTTTATGCCTGTCTCGCAGATCTGGTGAAGTTGGCAAAAGAGCACACTGCTTTCTCGTTTTCAGTTAGCCTTAATCTGTACTTCATCATTCTAGTCCACATTTGGTCAGATTTTTTTTGCCTTTAGGAATGCTTATGTCAACAACAAAAATAACAGCAAACACAAACAACCATACTAGTCACGACAGAGGTAGCTGACATTTCTGGAGAGCCTTCCCATCTTCCCACAGGTCATGTCCTCCTCACCCTCAAAGCAGCCTATGGTGTGTGGGGGGTGGGTTCTGGTTTCCCTGCAGATATGGAAGATGAGGCATGGTGTGCATTTTTTTTTTAAAGGTGACAAACGTGGGTATCCTATTTCCTTGGTGACTTGGTCATACAAGCAAACATGGCAAAACCCGCTCTGAACCCAAAAGAACCTCACACTGATGAGCCAATGTGAGGAAAGGAGCCATGACACTCTGGGTGGACAGAAACACAATGGCAATTCCGCGCAACGCTGCTATAGATACTGTTGGTTAAAGTCAACCTTTTCATTCCCGAGCTGTACACAAACTCTCTGTTCCCTGTTACATGCCTGCCTGCTCCATGCTGAAGGAGACCTCGGGGTGCTTGTAGCTGAGCAGAATGTCTGTAATGCACGTGGATGGATAGCAAGAGGAGTTTAAATGCTGGCTGCCATCTGTCAGGTCCGGGTGCTTATGACCAACCAGACTCCCCTGCATTCCTCATTCTCCCCATCTTGAAACTGCTGGCTCCCCATGAGTGAGGACTGGCTGAGAACAGCATCTGACATCCGGGCAGAGCCTGCCGGCCCTGAAGGGTGGACTGGGCCCTATACATCCTACACACAGTCCACACCCCTAGGACTAAGGCCAGGAACAGGGACCAGTTCCCCGGGGGGTCAACTGACCCTTGGCCCACTTCTCCAGACTCCCCTCCCCCATTTTCAAAGATAAATGAAATAAAACGTGCGCGGACTGCCAAAAATATATATATATTTCAGTCACTTGTCAAGGTTCCCAGAAAGTGAAAGGGTCAGGTCAATACAGAAATCTGATTCCAGAGCACAGCTCTTATGTCATGCTACTACGGCCGAGTTGTTATTAAACTGCAGTGTCTGTGGGTTCAAACTGACAATTTCCCAAAATTCAGCCTTGCACACTGAAAAGGGCAGTGCAGTCTACAATGCCTGTGGTGTGCAAGAGAAGACTCTCCTGAGAGGTGCATGGGCCAGGCCATCCACACTCTACTACCAGCTACATGATCCCAAGGAACTGAATGTTTGCAGGCAGGGGTGTCCCCAAGAATTCAACCTGAGTAGTCTTTTCCAAACCTGGTTTCTCCCGGGAGATAAGAAAGAAAGCATGTGCAGCTGGGGAGAAATCTCTGGAGAAGACACTCCCTGAGGAAGACTGCCTTTTCACTATGCGTAGAGACAGAATGGGGCGTTTGTGTATGAAGACTCATGTTTACACTTTCACACTAGTTAGAGGCCAGGATTAGCTGACAGCAGATGAGACATGTGCTATACAACTTCTAGGACCTTGTACGCTGCTGTATGTTCCAGAAGTTATTAATATAGATAAATTACCATAAAAGACGTGTCTGGAAAAATACCAAGTTATCATCCTTTAGACAACATAGGATATTTTCACAGGGCAGACACATTTTATGACTTCCTAACAACATTCTTGAAATTTTCCTGGTATAATCAAATACAGAGAATTATCACCCACTTATATATCCCTTAGATTCATGCCCGCTGTAAGTTATGATTGATAAATGATTAAAAATGAATTTATAGATTTTCAAAGACATATGCATTTGGAAATAAAAACCCTGAGTCTTGTGATACTTAAACCCATTTACAATTATAGATACTGAGTGACCCACTTCCTCCATCAAACACTCCTGAGAAAATTCAGAAGGACACAGTGGTGTGAAATAAAATGGAATGTAAATGTAAAGCAACTTTACAAAAAACAGCGATTATTCCAATAGTCTTCCTTCCACATGAATTCACATCACCAACGTAACTTAAATTCGCATAACGAACTATCTACACATAGTACCTAACACCTATCTGTGACTAGTTTTGACCAGTTTCAGCAACATTCCTGCTACAGGAACAAAGACTAGTTTGAGGAGGACAAGCTTCACGGACAAGCACATGCTAATGTTCAGCATAATATGTATTTTTAAAAATAACAGTATGTTTTAAAATTATAGTTCTACTTATCTAGGGAGTAAAATTTAAAAATACTCAATCTGCTTTGGAACTGTTCTCAAAATGAATTTCTAAACCCCATAGGAATGTGTCATTATAACTATGGCTACCTGTTTACCAAAAGGACCATTACTCAATTGGGTTACTAATGAATTCACTAAACTTCATTCCAAATCACTTTTACTGCTAGAAAAAAATTCACACTGAGAGATTTATCAAAACGTCTACAGATTAATACGAATGTATTATAGAACTTTAAGAGCAATTTCCATGCAAGAAATCCAAATCTTGGGCAACTAAAAGTCATGATATATACCCTGGGATCGGTTTTAAAAACCTTTACCAGGCAGCCCTGGGTGGCGCAATGGTTTAGCACCACCTTCGGCCCAGGGCATGATCCTGGGGACCCGGGATTATGTCCCGTGTTGGGTTCCCTGCATGGAGCCTGCTTCTCCCTCTGCCTGTGTCTCTGCCTCTCTCTCTTTGTCTCTCTCATGAATAAATAAATAAAATCTAAAAAATAAACAGACAAACCTTTACCGTGGCTTAAGACAAGTCCTTGTCTTATACACATAAACTTAAGTTACTTGTGTTCCTACCACCTAGCTGTGGATAATCTGAAGCTAAGATTCAGGAGGAATCTAAATGGTGAAAATCAAGCACTGTTTAAAATAAGTAAATATAACAACAAAAATTCCTGGACGATGCCTTGGAATTCACTCCCTGGATAACCTCACAGGCCTCAAGCAGTTGTGATGAGTTAAATGGTATCTCTCCAAACAGAAGATGAAGCCCTAATTCCCAGGACTTCAGAGCATGCCCATGCTTATAAATCGTGTCACACTGCAGGAGGCAGGTCTCTACAAGAGAGGACATTCAGGGAGAACACGTGTGAACAGGACAGTGGGGACGGGTGATGGGTCTATAAGACAAGGAACACCTAAGGACCACCGGCAACAAATCCTCCTCCTGGCCTGCAGGAGGAACCAGTTGGGCAGATACCCTGATTTCAAACCTGCAGCCTCTAGAACTGTGAGACACTACATGCCTGTTGTTTTAAGTCACCAAGTTTGTGTACCTTGTCACAGCAGCCCTACATGTAGATGTTTATAATAAATAACTAAAGCCTGTTTTGTCTTTTCATAAAAGGGAGACACCTACTGAACAGCATGAAAGCAGTCATTTAATTCCCTTGGACCAATCTCAAGACTCTTCATGGTGAATTAGTGTAAAGTTGTAAGAAAGCTTTAGTCTATATTTAATGCTCTACAAGCACACTTAAAAATTTGGATTTCAGTCATTTCTAGATTAACAGAAAATGAGCCTCACAGAGAAAGAAGTTTCACAGTGAAAATAATTACAAATTTTCGAGGAGCCAAAAAAAGTGAATTATCACACTAGAGTATCTTAAGAACCTAAAACAATAATAATTTTTCCAAACTAGTAACAGAGAAACATCAAAGCTAAAGAAATACCTCAGTTTTGCAAAATATTTTAAAAATGCATGAGTATTCATTCCCTTCCTCACCCACACCACAAGCCCCCAGCTCCCCTCTCCCACCCCACCAAAGCCTTTTCCTTGATATGACTTGAACAATTTTACCACAGCTGTAACACACATATATTTAAAATTTATTGACCTCGAAAGTAAATACTGTAGGATTCTAGAGTCACAGAATATTGCAACTTCTCTAAAATCTCTGTTTTTCTAGAAAACCTCTGTGCCTCACGCTCTCCAGATGATCTATGATTCCTGTAGAGGCACTGTATCTCTGGCTTTGAAGCCAGATTTGAAAATGACCCTCTGAACAGCTCCACCACCCGGTCCAGCTAGCAGCTCTGGGGCCAGGAGACAGTGCCCACATCCAGCCTGGGATCTGAAGCAGCTAGACACAGACAGCTGGCCAGTGCTATGGGCCGAGTGGCAGAAATGCTGTTGGCCCATGTATTCACCCACTCTGGCTGGGTGTGTGTGTGTGTGTGTGTGTGTGTAAGGGAATGACAGTGCTTGGTTTATCTAAAACGCCCTGAGAAGACTGAAGACCCACAAACATGCCTATCCACCCACTCCCAAACACACATGCTTTGTGGTCTTCATCACTGCCTTCAACCAGCAGAAGCCAGGCTTATCCCAGAATTTTAAAAATAGGGAATAATTTAAAAATATCCTTTTATGGGAACTTGAAGCAAAAAATACCTCAATACACACTAGTATTATAACACCTGAGAACTGGTTACAAAAACGGATGCTCTTTCCTATTATTTAACATAATGATAAAAAGTATCTGAGTCTAAAAATTAAACAAAAACTGTCTAACATCTTAAATAACAAACCTAAGTTAGCAGAACCTACCAAAAGTCTGTTGTCATTTTTGATATGCATTTTCTTTTCTATGACAACTGGCACCATGTTTGGTAACATGAGAGTCTACAATGAAGTAGACTATTAAGGAGGGTACTTTGGAAGTAAGTATTAACAGATACTTGAATGTTTAAAGAAAACCCCCCCCCCCCACCAAACTTCTCCACCAGTATTCCAATTCTCCCATCCATCCTTTACTGTCTCACAATAGTAACAAAAGCCAGAAGCGTAACTTATTTGCACCCAACTTAAATTTGTTCAAAAACTTTATATTTTGCTCTGCACGCACATTGACAGGTTTAAAATAGCAAGTACAAATCATTTATGTGTCTCTACACACGCACACACATACACACACACACACGAATGACCTTTAAAGTTCATTTCTAACATGAATATAACTTCTCTGAAAACTGCCAAAGATCTCTGAATGAGCCATTAATACCGTGCTTCCCTGTATGTGAAAAAAGTAACAAGACACATCAACACTCCTTGCTCAGTGTCCTGGACTCTCCTGCTGCTCTGCTCATGGTCCCTATAGGGCACACTTGGTCATGGCAGGCAGAGTCACCACTTACAGATTTGCACAACTGGGAAACGCCCTCTAGCTACCATGTGAAGGGCTCCCCCTGGAGCCTTGTGCTACCTCAAGACCACATGCAACTTGGTGTTTGAATATTAAGATGTTAAGAATGTTAGGATATTAAGGATCTGCAAACCCACAGCATGCACGAGGCAAAGCAGAAAGGCAGAGGAATGAGGACCTACAGGTTCATCCGCTACCAAGCTGCAAAAAGGCAATGCCAAATATAATTTAGATTAAGGCAATAGAGAAACAAAATCAGAAGTAGAGGAGAAAAAAAGTTCCAAAGAGACGAAGAATCTGGGGTGGGGAATACAAAAATGAAGTATAAGGGCCCGACGGACAGCCTACAGCTCCAGGGCTGGGGCCTCCGTATTCCTCAGACAAGGTAAGGGGAGCACATGAGGCCCACCCACTGCAGAGTGAAGGGTAAAGTCCAGGACACATTTCACTGCAAAGTGAAATTTCATCTTTCATTGTGCTTTGGCTGTATGTACAGACTTCTTCAAAATGTTTTAACCAATAAGATAATAAAAATTTAATACCATGAAATATGCTTTAAGCTTTCTTAAAAAGTATAAGAAATTGATTAAAGGTATCTTTAAAACTATGCTGGTTTATATTTTCAGGTGAGTCTCACCTCTCCAATTAGCCTGTCAGCTGCTTCAGTGGGGACATAATAACCTGGCTGGCCCACAGCCCTTAACACAGCGACTTTCTCTAAAGTGTTCAAACATACCTACTAAATAATACTCTAAAATGTCTTCTCGTGGACTAACACATAAAAATAATGTGAATAAATATAGTAATGGGAATTTACCACTGGACCACTAGAACTAAAGACAGCTAAAATAGCAAATGTGATTTCAAAAACCCTTTAATTTTGAAGGTCTTCAATAATCTACACATAAATTAAGGTTCAACGAGAGCTGAAGAATCTCACAGAACTAAATATTAAATATCTTAAGCATCTTATTCTAGATAAGGTGAGAAGTGTACTCATGAGTAATGCTTCTAAGACCTGTAATATTTAAATTTTAAAAGCAGCTAATCTACTGGTTTAGTCAATTTTCGTCATGTTTTGGGGAGGAAAAAAAAGCAGCCACGGCACCCATCACTGCAGTATCAGCTCGCCCAGCCCTGTGTGTCCTGGTGGATCTACCATGAGCCAGGGCTTCAGGGAAGGCTAATCACTGTGCAATGGTCTGATAAGTTGCTGAATGCTGAACACAAAAATGTCTAGAAAGAAACTAAGTTTAGCCTCTAATTTATCAATTGGGACTTATCCAAAAAGCAGTTTGATGCTCTATTTACCTCAGATAAAAATCATAATGTTAAGAATATGTACATGACCATCCATTTAAAATGGAAATACGTATTTTCAACCTTTTTATTGCCAACGAAACAAAGAATTCTCCAAGTAAAACCTGTTGACAGCACATTTTTAAAATCCAACAGTATGATTTTCACCTGGATAAAAATCAAAAAATCAAATTACTTTTTGTTCTACGCCCCATGACTTGGTTGTATTCTGATTTCAGACAGAAGACAGTGACACTGGCATAGAACACTGAACCCTTGGCCAATAGGGATTCAGTGCCCGCTAGGAGGCCCACAGAGTTGGCGGTCTGTGGTGGCACAGGCTGCTTTTTCCCTCTGCCCTCATGCATGTTACCTTGGCACCAGACTTCTGCCCGCTTGTCTTCTTCTTACCTTGTCCTTTATACCTTGGTATCTGAGCATGAGAATAAAATGACATTTTACCACAAAGTAGAAATCTTTACAAAGAAACTAATTCATCAAACTAATAAAGTTTCTTATGAGAAAAGCTCTCAGGAATGGAAGCCCTAATCGATATGCTCCTTTCTGAAACCCATATTTTTTCTTCTCATTCCTTAATTCTCTTCTTCGAGTGGCTCCACCCGTGTAACTACGGTACCTCACACCTACTGGGTCCCACGTGCACGCTGCGACCTTGCCCTACCCCACAGCAGCTCTGCGCTCCACCGCCAAGCCAGGCCCGGCCTCCAGAGCAGTCTCCTCCAGGAGCCGCCCTGGCCTCACCTGGCCTTGCCTCACTCAGGAGCACACAAAGCGGGTTCCTGTGGATGGGGCTGGGCTCCAGGCTTGGCCACAATGTCCCACAGCTCCTAGTGCTCTCCATGGGCGCCCAGACCGACCAGGTATGCTGAGAGCCCAAAATGATTCAAAGACCACTGAGAGATAAAAGACAGCTGGCAAGAAAAAGGTGGGGAAAGTGCTTAATCCCCAAATCCACATACACAGAACTACACGGAACTGCCACCAGAAGGCCTCATCTTGAAATGAGTCCTCCATGTCACTGAGGGCATGACCGCCCTCACAGGGCCTCTGCCGCCCCCACCTTTGGCCTCTGCCACCCCCACGGGCTTCCAGCGCCCCACGGGCAACCCACAGAAGGTGGTGAGAGCAAGTAAGGGGACACCTGGAGGGGATCGCCACTCTCCAAATCCACCTTTTAAAATTAACAGCACTTCTCTGTACTTAAGGCCACATATCCTAACTGACTTAAAAGATTCTCATAATTCTTAGATCTTAAAAATAAAATCTGCATAGAGAAAATATGTCCAAGACTTTAATGTTATCCTGAACACACACCACATGTCAAAGGTTCATAGTGCTAATTTGGTTTACAAAATACTAATTTGCTAAAAAGAGAATTTCCAAACAGCTCAATGCTATAGGTACTGATGTTCTGGTATGTGCATTAATTTTAGCCCCTTCACAGCCAGACATTTGCACAGAAAGCACAGCTTTTTCACAAAGACTCCTGTATCTGACAATTCACTAAAAGGGACTTTTCAAATTTACTCAAGACCTTGTTCTCTGTAACCACAGTTACAGCCTCCCATTAGCATGGAGGGAAAACCTTCCCCACAGAGATGCTAACTAGATCTCAGAGAGAGGGGACACGTACAAACTGCATGACGGTCTCTTTCCTGGGCTGGAAATAAAGCAGAAAATCCCATGATTTGAAAAGCTGAAATAAAAAAGATAAAAAGCAAATGCAATGTCACAGACCGAAGGGACAAAACAACAGGAACCACTCGGTATCTGAGCCCAGGCACCTGCAAGACAGACATCTAGGCATACAACCCCTGCCCTCTAGGAGTCACCTAATGGAAGAGGCACAGCTGTACCGCCAAATCAACACAGCACCAGGAACCACTGGTAAGCGTTGCTCTGACCACATACTCAGGGGGGCCTCACCCTAATCCCGCAAGATGGCAATCAGAGCAACAGTCACAACACAACCCGACCCAAACCCATCCTTGGGTGGGACTGGCTGCTTCTACCAATGTACCGTGTGCTGCAACCAGTCACGAGACAACATGCTCCCTAACAATCACGTTCTACTCATTCTTGTGATCATGGACTTGAAATTTCAGCATTCCACTCAGTATTTTCTCCAGTATGCCAAATCCCTGAAATCAGAAGGCCTTAACTTTAACAACCCATAAACCACACACACAACACACACACACACAACCAACCAGAGCACACATATTTTCTTATAAATCCTCAAAATAGCGCATTAATATAGAAAAATCATTGTAATTTGCATTCCTGAACTGGTCATCTATCTACAACATTCAACACAACAATATTCTGGAACAATAGTCTGGAACCTAGGATCCTCAAGCTAGGAGTTCATAAATGAAAAGCAAATCTTGTCAACTAAGGAAGAAAATTTTCAAAGTATCAAATGAGTCCAAATATCCTAGAGTCCTGTGATTTAACAGAGCATTCCTTTCTATGACACAAAATTCCTAACACTGAACAGTGTGAAATAATTTTCAATATACACTTCATCAAGCAGAAAAAAGCAATTTCAAGAAACTAAACAGCACTTGCATTGCAAAACAAAACTTGGAACAAGTCAGAGCAAGAGAAAACCAGAGCCCTGTAGACGTCCTCGTGTCCTTGCAGACGACTCACCTTACTGGGAGCACTGTGTGCACTTGTTTTGCCTTCTGGTGACTTTGGTGGAGAATGTGCATCAGATAGATCTAGTGCACCCTAAAATATTTCACAGTTTAAGGTTAGAACATAAAGTAAAACGTAAATATACATTATGCCTAATAGATTTTTAGCATTTAAAACCACTACACAATGGTGTCTTTAATTCTTTCTAAATAATATAATCTTATTAGATTTTCTCCAATTTTACTAAAACAACAAAAACAAAACAAAACACACTTAGATTCTAATTACCTAAGTATTTCACTCTGTCACCTTTCACAAGCCACTCAGTCGTCAGTTCAACATACCCTGGCTGGCCTTCCCACACGATCCCTTTGCACCCCGTCCCAGTGACTGCACCAGCACCGGCCAGTGATTCTCATGCATCTAGTCTTTTCACCCTCTCTTGACTCACTTCTCTCCTTCCTTTTGTCACGGGACTATCAAACAGCAGCTCATAAATCACACCACCCTCTTCAAAGACCCACACTCTCCTTCTTCCTCTGCACATTCATGTTATCGTCTCATCTCTGGCCACCCCACCGCACTATACCCCACCCTGCAGCATCACAAAAACACCACCTTCAGGGCACCAGCTGGTCGATTCTCAGCACTATGCTAAATGCAAGAGAAATTTTTAAATGTTTCTTCAATGGAAATGACCTCTTAAAATTCATCCACTACATCATAAGCAGCTATGTGCACTGTGTGCATATTACATATTGGTTACTTTGCTATAAAAATCCTTCCAATGACTACAGTTTTTACATATGAAAATGTACTGCTCTTCATGCCTCCTGCTCCTCCCTTGAGCCCCATGACTTCTGGTACAGCACCATCTTCTCCCAGGCTGAAAACCTCATCTCATCTTTGCAAGTTTTTCTTCTTCCCATATCACCCTCTGAGACCCTACTCCTCTGCCATAAGATTAATTTGCCAAATCTTGCTGCTTCTTCCTTTAAAGGAGAATCTTTATCTGCCCATTTGTCTCTGTATTTACTGCCACCATTCCTATCTAGATGTGCCTTATAGTGGGTTTCACTTCTTCTAGTCTTTGAACGTCTCCCAATTTTACCATCTAACCTTCAAAAATTCACCTTCCAAACAAGTACTTCCTCTGTACAAAAGTCTGCAAAAGGTTCCTACTGACCTTGAAATACATCATCTGTTAAGAATCCTCCCCCTCAGGGTACCTGGGTGGCTCCACTGGTGGAGCATCTAACTCCTGATTTCAGCTCAGGTCATGAGCTCAGAGTCAAGCCCCGCATGAGGTTCAGTGGAAGTCTGCTTCAGATTCTCTCTCCCTCTCCCTCTGCCCCTCCATCCCGCATGCAAGCATTGTCTCTAAAACAAATAAATAAATCTTTGAAAAAGAAGATTCTCAGTTGGGCTGGACCCTGCAAAGGCTACAAAGGTGAGACCAAGCCCTTGTCCTGAGCAAAGGCATGATGTGTGGAGAGGGCCAGGCAACGGCAGGCAGCTACGACACCCAGGCAAAGCCAGGCACTCAGTTACAACACCTGCCAGCAGGGAGACAGGAAAATCAAGAGGAAGCATCCCAGAAGGCAGAGGGGAAGACAGACCAGGAATGACAACATTCCACAGTGGGGTATGGGGATGATGCACCATTTCAGGTGGAGAGCAGATGAGAGGACAAGAAAGCAAAAGCCACTTTCAAGTATAAGCAAGCCTGGCTGAAACATATGTTCCACGTTTCAAGAAAAGACATAAGGCTAGAAAGATGAGTTGATAACACATCACACAGGATCTTAATTAACATCAAGGATGAGAAATCTGGAAACTATCTGGTTGCCATTACATAGTGACTACAATTTTTAAAGAGGAAAGGAACAGATGAAGAGCTGAACTGTAAAATTAAGTCAGCAAGGGTGCTGGATGCAGACTGCTGACAGCACCACCAGAGGGTGCTGCTGACAGGAAGGGAGTGACTGACTAAAGGGTGCCCTAGATGGGAAGACAAGGGGGCGGCACAGCCAACAAGCAAGTACTGGAATTGTCCACACTGGGGAACATCCAACACCCTACAAAATCCACTCAAAGTCACGCTAAAGGATGTGGGGAACAGCAACCTCAGTTGTTTTTTTTTTTTTTTAAGATTTTATTTATTTATTTATTCATGAGAGACACAGAGAGAAAAGAGAGAGGCAGAGACACAGGCAGAGGTAGAAGCAGGCTCCATGCAGGGAGCTCAACGTGGGATTCGATCCCACAGGATTACGCCTTGGGCCGAAGGCAGCGCCAAACCACTAAGCCACCGGGGCTGCCGCAACCTGTTTTAAATGCACTTTTGGTAAAAGCATCACTGAGTTCAATGGGCTTAATCCACAGCTAGTCTTCTTCTCCAGCAACAGAAGTCAAAGATTAATAAAACCTACAATTTTTTATTTCAGTATAAATGACAGGTTTCCTCTCAAAGTTATAAACACTAGTGAACGATGGAAGAACCAAAACACCTGTGAGTTCTCAATTTTAAATATGAATTTAACCACTGACTTATATGTGCATACATAAACGCACCACCAGTTAAAATGACATACCCCAGTATCAAGAGAAGAAAAGTAGCTAAGATTGGGTATTTCATAATAGTTTCAAATTTCAAAGTAAAACAATGACCTCTTGAAGCTACAGAAATCCTATCCTGCTCTAAAGAGGGTAAATGGATTGGAGAGGCTTCAGATCCACCAGGTAGAAAGACACATGAAGAACACACTGAGTTTTCATTTCCAAATCAACCCAACGAGACAAGAAAGCTCTGAGTGGGTCTTACTGTGAAGCAGACACCCTGTCTAGCAGCAAAGAGAGAGCTCTCCAGTAACTCAGATTGCTTTCTCCCACAGCCTGCTATTGGAACCACCTGCTGGAACCACCCGGTACAGGCGGGGTGGGGCAGAGACACCCTCCTGACAAAAGGACACTGAGTCCAGGGCACAAGCAGAGAGGCGGCTCCTTGGATGGAAACCAAGGAGTCACAGAAACAGGATCAACATAAACAGAGAAATCTGGAACAAGAACTGGAACGGGGTGGTTACTTGGGAGGAGGCAGATTTTCTGTCTCATATGTATAGCTTTCACTTTGTTAGAGTGAAGTCTGTTTTTTCACACAAGATTCAAATGTGTTAGTTCATGGGGAGTAGGGGGGGTACGTCTGCTGAAGAGCTGGAGATCATGGTTTCACGCTGGGGAAAGCACTGGGCTGGACACAGGGAGTCACCAAACAGTAATGAGAACAAAATGACAAACAGCGATGATAAAGGCAAATCCTCGGAGATGCCTACACTGCAGGCACTGCTGCCAGAGCCTCTCTACCCTGCTCTCCCTCAGTTCTCACCACCCGCCATTAGCTATTATTACGAGCATCCCCAATCAGCGGTGAATAACTTCAGAAACGTGGAGGTTAAGTGACTTAAGGGAATCACACACAAGGCAGAGCTGGGACATGACCCCATGCAGCCTAGCTGAGAGCGCAGGCTCAGGCTAACATGCTCAGGGAGAGCACGGCAGAGAATGAGGGCCACCAGCACCACAGAGAACTGAACTCGTGAGCAGCCAAGGGCAGAAACGGAAGAAAAACACAGGTCACCACCACCTACAGACTGCTGGCCCAGGAGAGAGTAGGAAGCAAGACTGTCTGGAGTTCTTTACATTTGTTGTTTTTTGTTGTTGTTGTTGTTAGTAGCTAGTACAATGCCCATAATAGGATAAGCACACACCAAAAACTTGTGATGGAACTACAAATGAATGAAATTATAATGTGCAGTTGCAATGACGTGTGCTCTGCACAGGCTGACTTGCCCCCCTCCACCCAGTTCTGGTTCTGCTCCCCGCCCCAGCGCCCCCCAACCCCAGTGCTCCGCTGTCACTGCCCCCTCCAGCATCCCACCCTACCACCTAGCTCCCTGCAGGCTTCTTAGAACACCTTCCCAGTCCTCTCCTCTCCTAGACTGAATTTAACAACATTTCCACTTGAAAAATCACTGCTCCTCTTTAAATCTGAAGACTCCTAAAATGTGTGGCACTAACCATTTACCGTGCACTCCCTCTATTATCATAAGCCATCACTTACATGTCCATTTCCTTTCATCAGCATATTTTATCTCTAATAACTCTTAATTCTTCTCATCCATGAAACCATCTTAAATTTTATCTCTTCATTCAAAGACCCACTTGTTATGTCTTATATGCAACAGGTGCTCTGTCAGGCTCTCCTGACGATCAAAGACTCTAAAAGAAAACATACTGGGACTCTCCACACACAGTACAGCAGTGCACAACCTATAAACCGGTGACTGAGACAACTACCATATTGTCAACATCTGTGAAACAGTATCTCCATGCAAAACTAATGTTTGTAAATAGAAATCAGACTGTTAATCTCATTATTGGATTTCTAAAAAGGAGTAAGAAAGGAAGTAGCTAATCAAGAAAACAGGAGTTTGACAACGTTTGGAAACTAAGCACAATCAACAGCTTAAACAGCTTTGTCTATTTTTAAAAAGCCCTTAACCTCAAAAAATTATTAACCAGCCTCTCATTCAGCTCTGCTATGTTTTTTTTTTTTCTGCTATGTTTAAAGTAACAAAATGATGACTAACGAGCTGAGTGTTCTCCGCACTTAACAAGTGCTAACTTGTGCATCAAGCCTCAGGATGCCCACCAGGCAGCCCGCTCTCCCCATCTTACACAGGCGGAGCGGGGAGAGGACCCCACATCCAAAGCCAAAGGCTAATCAGTGGAGGAGCTGCAGCTGTTTCGACAGAGCCTGGCCCTTGACCCTGATGCTATGTGCCCATCTGCAAAACAAGTGTACCACCAGACTCAGTTACTGTGTCTCCAATTTTCCTCAAAATGCATATTTATGCAATCTGAGTGTGCTTTGTTTTGTTTTTAAGGAACGGCTTCTTTTCATTTAAACTTTGATTCACTATGTATGCAAAAATCTGCATGGCTATACTGAGTAGCCAATTATTAAAACAGAAGAAGGTAACATAGGTTCAAATTATACTTACCTCCCCATTGGTTGACCCTTTTTCTTTCTGTTGACAACGTCTGATCACTTCTAATAATAAAGGTCCACCCACAGTACCTTCTGCTTCAATAATACCTAGATCTCGAGCTAAATTCTCTCGGCCTTCAAGACCTTGAAACTAAGGAAGAAGTAACACGTGTGACAAGTAAGACAAAAACTCACAAAAGTATGCACATTATTTTCAGACGTTAAAGAAAAATATTTTTGAAACTTAAAGATATCTCTAAACTCAGATCATTTTTCTAATGAATAAAATGCCCATAATATAAAAAAAATTATATATTTATTTTACCAAATCTCTACATCCAAAGTCTCCATGAATGAGTGTAGTCTGACATAATAACAATTCTACAAAACACTCTTTTCAAAGTTCTATGATGCAGCATGGGTACCATCTATCTCCAGCTCAGATGGCTTTTTAAGAAAAACAGATCATCAACTACAAAAAACTACATGTAAAACACTAAAAAGTGTCAAATTTTGTTAAGGTTCAGGTTATAATGAACTCATTTGTACCAAGGATGGTTTCAAAGGATAGATGTAAAAATCATTACTCTTACGGTGCTGGTTTCAGGCTGAAAAACGGCCAAGGTGAAGTCAAGATTGAAAAACTGGAGAAACTCTGCAACAAGACTAGCCGCCAGCCGGCCTGCAAGATGAGAGGCAGTGAGCACACCTGTCAGAGCCCTGAGGCCCCTGCACTAACACCAGGAAGTAAGAGTAACTAACTAATTAAAGAAGGGTTTCTAAATTTTTTAAATTACAAATTTATCTTTGATGAATACAAGTAATGAAAATCTCAGTCTCGTGTTTTCATTAGAAGCATCAGTTCGAAGCTAACTATTAGTAAGACAACATGACATTTTGTAAGCAGATTAGACTATTATGCTTCTTATAGTAAAAAGTTTTAACCAAAAATTTTCCATGACCAATAATATTCAAAACTTAACAGTTGTACAATAAAACAATTTTAAAATGAGAACCTATAAGAATCACAGACTTCAAAAAATATCTAAAACTCCTTGGGGCACTTGGGTGGCTCAGTTGGTGAAGCGTCTGCCTTCATCTCAGGTCATGATCTCAGGGTCCTGGGATAGAGTTCCGTGAGCCCCGTGTCGGGCTCCCTGCTCAAAGGGGAGTCTACTTCTCCCTGTGAGGCTCCTTCCCTCCTCAACTCCTGGGTGGAAGCACATGCCCTCAAGCTCTTTCTCAAATAAGTAAAATCTTTTTTTAAAAAAATCAACTCTCTTAAATGGAATCAACAATTGAAAATTCAGAGACAGGGATGACTGGGTGGCTCAGAGGTTGAGCATCTGCCTTCAGCTCAGGGCATGATCCTGGGATGCCTGGATAGAGTCTCGCATCTGGCTCCCTGAACCTGCTTCTCCCTCTGCCTATGTCTCTGTCTCTCTTTGTCTCTCATGAATAAATAGATAAAAATCTTTTAAAAAAAGGGAAAAAGAAAATTCAGAGACAAACAGGAACAAATTACGCATCTTACCATCTTTTGTGTTTAAAAACTTTCTCAGGCTCTCATTGACTAGAGGAGTTTTGTTCTGTTAAAAAATGAAATATTTTGTCAGGTGTTTATCCTAAAAACAACTACACAATGTGGTTTAATTTTTTGGCAAGGATATAAATAGAATACAGTCAGTCATACAATTATGGTTAAACCCATTCCATAACTATTGATTACTACGTGAATTGTTTCATGCTATTTACTCTCCCAAAGCTTATAAAAATGAAACCATATGTGAAAACTTGCACTTATCTTTAACTTTTAAATATTTCATAAATTGCTTATTAAACCACTTTAGAAGCTAGATCTTCAAATACTCCTGTGAAATCTTATTATTTTAATTACAAAACCATCTGCATTTACTTATATTTATTATTCTAAATCCATGTTGACATTTTGTCATTGTAGGTATCTACCATTTATAGCATGCTTACTGTGAGCAGGACTCAAATTACACACTTGCTATTTGCAGCTCATCCGCAGTATGTAACATGATTTTGTGTAGTGCTTAGGCCAACTTATTTTTGTCATTAGACATTTGAATAAACACAGGAAAAATATTTCTAGCTCACTCGAGCTTCTTTAAGCAGACTGAATGAATTATAGGTGTAACAGCAGTCTCATGCTCTGTGGATGGGATTATGAATGGTGTAATCACTTTGGAAAGTAGTCTAATAATGTTCTAAAAAGTTAGAAGTACCCCAACCCTGTGACCCATCTGTGGGCATTTTCTCAAAAGCAAAGCACAGATCCAAGCAAAGACGTGGACATGAATGCTCACAGAGGCCCTATTCATAACACTTGACAACTGGAAACCAGCCAAATGCCCATCAGCAAATGAACGACTTAACAAACTGTCACATATCCGTACAATGGACACCACACAGGACTAAGACAGGATGAACTATTCCTACAAATGACAATATGAACGAATTTTAAATGCATTATGCTGAATCAATTCAGCCAGATCAAAAACAGAAAAGAGAGTCTGTGCTATAGGATCCCCACATGTATGGCTCTTAAAATGCATGGGATGGGTAGCCTTGGGGTGTGTGGTAGGGAGGAAGTCTTGGAGGGTCAAGTACAGGTACACTATCTTGACTGTTTCCATGGTTGCATAAATGTTAAAATGTAACACACCACACATCTAAGTACACAGAGTTTACTATAGGTCAACTGCACTTCAATAAAGCTGTTTTTCAAAGACTCAAAAAAAGACAAGGAAGGGATGATCACAAAGGTCCTTAGTAGGCTGGTCTAGGGAATTTTAAGACATTGACTCAACTGAAATACTTAAGGAAAATGGAGGGACAAGATCAGATATGTATTATAAACAGCTAAACCAGGAGCACTGCAGAGAAACGACTTCAGGAAGATGCTGAGGGACACAACCAAAGGGGAGACTGGAGAGAAGGAAGGGGTAAAGTAATCTGCAAAAGCAATAGCGAAGCACAAGCTAGGAGGGCAGGAGAGAATCTCCTTAGACATCTCAGGTACAGAGCTGACAGATAGAACCAGGAGACAGAGCGGACACACAGAGGAGCAAGGTCCAGGCGACTCTCAGATCTCCTGCTTGGACAAAGAGTGGTCCCCATAAGCCAGACCACTCTAGCAGGTAGTGTCACATCCAGGTCTGATGCTCATGGCACGGCTCAACAATACAGAGCTGAAGTCACTGGTAGAATTAAGGTCATCCAGGGAGAGAACACAGAATGAGAGCTACTGGATAATAGCTCCAAGGACTGGAATCAGGTGTAGATAAATAGAAACCAAGGAATGCTCAAAATGAAAAAAAAGAACAGAAAAAAAGTCCCAAATATCAAGGGAGATTTTCAGGAAGGAAAGGAAGAATTAAGAATTTCAGATGCAACAAAGAACAACTAAATTAAGAACACAGATAAGAAGTAAAACATACTCAATAAAAAGATTCTTCTTGATCCCAGAAAGATAATTCCTTAGATGTAATGGATTTAAGTGGATTTAAGATGTTAATGGCTAAAGGGTGTCTGGAACATAAGAAAGACACACGTATTCTTTCCAAATTCGGCTGTGAGGGAAAAAATTGAGGAATATTAAAAGCAAAACACGGATTAAAGAAAACAGCTATCTCCCTGAGATATAAATATGCTTCTATGCTCAAGGAAAGAACCCACAGAAAGGGAGAGGCCAAAGACACAGCAAATGGCTGAGGAGCTGGGTACCTGGAAGGCAAAACTCAGAGAAAGTGACTATTCTTAGACTAAACAGAGACTGCTCCACTAAAACATGTAGGAAAATGGTATGAATAAATACATACAGGGTAGCTTTTTCTGAATTGATTGATGGATTGCAAGGGGGGGGGGCAATACAGAGTTAGGACCTGATGCTATTTCCTTGTGAAGGAAGAAACGAGGGCAGCTGTTGAGAGTGCAAGGAACAGTGAAGCTAAGTGGGAGGTGCTGAGTGAAGAGGACTCAGCCTGCACAGACCTTCGCTGAGGGTGGTACCCACCACTGAATCATAGTAGTGATCCAGTGCTGGGGGACTACTTAATGCATACACACCAAAGCAAGGAGGGGAGGTTAGTTTGCTCAATTAAATGAAATTTGCAGTTTTTCCCAGAGCAAGTATGGCTGAAGATGAAGCAGGTGCAGTTTCTTAGACATGAACTGCAGGGTCCAGAGAAGTCGAGAACAGAAGGCAACCGAGAGAAGACAGACACCTGGACAAAAACAGAAGAGAACTGAAGCACTTCGTGACATTAAAGAAGTGAAGAGGAGATGAGACATATTTGTCATAGGAAGGTGAAGACCTTCCGTTAGAAGGATTACAGACAGATTCCTGATGACAAGTTCCAGGATATTTATTCACAGTAGTGGGAAGACATGATAGAGGAAAAAAACCAAATACACTTATATGAAGAAGTGAGTGGACTTTGGACAGTGAGACCACACGAGCTTAAAGTAAATGGGTGGTCAGAGAGTGGACAACAGTTGCATCCTATATTCCGTGCACCTGCTGGGCATCCACAGTGCACACTGACGTAGTAACAGTGCTGCAGACTCAGGGACAATGAAACCCGTGCCTCACGGAGCTCCTATGACCTTGTTTCTCAGATTTCCCCTATGGAAATGCACCTATACCACCCAAGATTCAGTACGGGCCTCAGAGTGACTATAGCACCCGAACTTTCTTTTTATGTTACCCCAGAATTCTAAAACACAGATAAAAGGAGAATAATCTTGCCTGTGTTCCAATAGTTAAAGAAATTACTCCTTACTAGTTCAAAACCATCCCCGGCTACACACAAATACAAGTACTACTATTCCAGGATGGCGACTAAGTAATCAGAAATTAAACACAGGTGAATGTGGCAATATTAAAATCTGTAGATTTCATACCTCTACTTTTTCTTGCTCTTCTAGTGCTAAAAACACAGCTGCTCGTAGTTCAGCCTTTAAAAATAGGAGGGAAGGAAAGAAACAAAGATTGTTTCAAGGCAATTTTCATGGCAAAAAGGGCATATACGACATTCGTCCACGGGCACCAGCCCCATTGTCTAGCAGCCCAAATGCGAAAACTAACGCGACCCCAAAGCCTAGCGGGCAGGTGCAGGGGGTCCGAGGGCGCCCTGAGATGCTCTCCTGCACAGAGCCCGCCGCTCGTCCCCCGGCGCTGCCCCCGCGCCCGCCGCCGCCGCAGCTCCCCATATCCCCGCGCGGGGAGAGCACCCCTGGGCTGGGTGAGCCCCCACCCCTCAGGGAGCCGCCCCTCGGTCCAGTCCCCGCGCGGCTTCCCCGCCCCCCTCCAGCCCCAGCCCCCCGCCCAGCAGGGAGCCGCCCCCCGCCTGGCCCCGCCCCCAGGCCCCTGGCCCCGCCCCCTCCACCCGGCCCCGCCCCTGGCCCCGCCCCCACCCCAGCCCCGCAGGGAGCCACCCCCTGGCCTGGCCCCGCCCCCAGCCCCGCAGGGAGCCGCCCCCGAGGCTGTCCTCGCGCCCCCCCACCCCGACCCGGCCCCGCCGGGAGCCGCCCCCCGGGCCTGGCCCCGCTCCCAGCCCCCGGTCCCGCCCCCAGCCCCCGGCCCCGCCCCCAGCCCCGCAGGGAGCCGCCCCCGAGGCTGTCCCCGCGCCCCCCCACCCCGACCAGGCCCCGCCCCCATCCCCCGGCCCCGCAGGGAGCCGCCCCCCGGCCTGGCCCCGCGCGGCCCGCCCCGCCCCCCGACACCCCGCCCCCAGCCCCGACACCCCGCCCCCAGCCCCGACCCCGCAGGGAGCCTCCCCCACCCCGTCCGCGGCCCGGACGCGGCCCCGCGCCTCTTTGTGACGCCCGCTGTCGGCCCTGGCCCTGCGGCCCCCCGACGCGGCCGGCGTCCCCGCGGCGCGGCCCAGCCCACCTTGATGCGGTTCAGGACCCCGCTGTTCTCCAGCGTCTGCACCAGCAGGTCTCGCAGCTCCGTGTCCTCCTCCGGCACCACCGCGGCCGCCGTCGCCGCCATCTTGCTTCTCCAAGACAACCGCCCAAGCCGCGCCGACGGCCAACGGCCGCCGCAGATTCCGCACGGCGCGCGGCGACGCGGCCGAGACCACGCCCCCCGCGCCGGCGCGCAGCCCGCCCTCACGTCGGGGGCGTGGCCGCGGGGGAACCCGCGGGGCGGGGCCTGGGTGGGCGGGGCCTGACGGGGCGGGGCCTCTGGCTCCGGGAGCTCCGAGGCTGGCGGTACAGGTGGCTCCGTCGCCCTGCGGTGCCTCGTCCTTAAAATTGTATTACATCGCACGCATGGGTCAGTTTTTTGCTTTGAGGGTCAGACGTGTTCCCACCGGGCAAAAGGGACACCCAGACCTGCCCAGCCAGCCTCGGACGGGGCGGGGCAGGCAGAGGGTCGGTGTCTGGGGCACCTGAGTTGGTCCCCGTGTGCGGCTCCCGCTGCAGACACGCCGCACCGGGGAAAGTCCTGACGTCTGCCTCCTTTGCACCGTGCAGCCAACTGTGTGCACGTTCGCGGAGGTACGTGCGTGCACGCGCTCACGCGCAAAAGCCTGCACGCACAGGCCTGAATGCGTATATGGCAATGTGCTCATCGAGAGAGAGCATGTGCAAACACGCGTGTGTGTGCAGCGCGCTCACCCTCACCGGGAGAGAGACCGGGAGAGAGTCATGCATGCGTGTGTGTGCACGCGCACTCACCAACAGAGCCCGTACACACTTGCGTGCGTCATTGTGCACGCGCTCAGGGAGACCATGCGTGTGTGCACGCTCACAGGGAGATGTCCTGGATGGATACACTAGAAGAGGGTGGAGGGAGCCTTACTACTCAGTGTCAATTATAGGAACCGTCAGTTATCAGGAGAAGAGTGGTCCACGGGGCAGAATCGTGGATTACAGGCCCCAACAGTCCAGGAAAACTGGACTGCGCCTCATACCAAAAAATCCACCACAGCTACAATTCAGCCAATGAGAAATCATCTCCACCTTGAACTCTTGCATTTTTCCAAAGGACTTTGGTTCAGAACATCTCCCAATTTCCTCTTTCTTCTCCATAAAATAGCGTTCCTCTCCTTTGTTTGGAGGACTTGCCTATGGTTTTGCCATAGCTTGCATGTCCTAAATTGCAGTTCTCTGTTATTCCCAAATAAACCTATTTTTGCTGGTAAAAAAAAAAAAAAAAAACTGACTTCTGTTTTTGAGGTTAACAATACACGGGTGTATGTGTCAGTATGTACACGCGCACACAGAAAGCGTGCACATTTGCACTGGGGTACAATGTATTTTACATGGATGTTCTTTATGTTCTGTATGTTTCAATGGTTTTGCAATAATATGTTGGGAAGGCGAGGGAATCCAGAAGTAGGAGGAAGCTAAGTAAGAAAAAGTGCAGATTCTAGAACCCTACCCTGGGGATCCTTCCTGGGTCTGCAGTAGGTCCTAGGAATATTTTCACAGCCCTGGTGACTGTAATGCGGGGCGGGGCGGGGGGGGGGTACTCTGCAGATTATTATGAGAAACGGTGCATATAAGGAAGAAAGCAGAAGTGGAGGTTTCCCATCTCATCAGCTCTCCTCCCCACCAGAGTGTTAAAATTGGTATATCTTTCTAAACAACCTTATATAGAAATGTTACATAGACACATACTTCTCCCCTTCCATAATCCGCATCCTATGCTTACTTTTTAGTTTACTAATATCACTTAATAAATCCTGACCACGTTTTGATATTTGTACACACAGATTCTTTTTTTTAAGATTATTTATTTATTTATTCATGAGAGACACAGAGAGAGGCAGAGACACAGGCAGAGAGAGAAGCAGGCTCCATGCAGGGAGCCCCACGTGGGACTCGATCCCGGGTCTCCAGGACCATGCCCTGGGCCAAAGGCAGGCGCCAAACCACTGAGCCACCCAAGTGTCCTTGTACACACGGATTCCACCTCCTTCTTTAACTCCTGCATAGCATTCTGTTGAAGGGTATTCCATACACTACTTCTTGTTTTGTTCACATTTGTTCTGTTTGTTGTGGAGATAATGCATAGTGATGGTTAAAAATACGAACAAAAGGCACTTGCGATGAGCACCAGCTGATGTATGGAAGTGTTGAGTCACTATAGCATACACCTGCAACTACTATAACCTGTATGTTAACCAAACAAACAATTAAAATAAAAACTTAAAAACTATGATTGTCCTAACAGATTATTTATCATTAAGTATTTATAAAATATTTCTGAGGAACCTATCAAAAAAATCCAAACAAAATGGGGAAATATTAAAAGTAACAGTGTCCACATCCTTCCTGCAGTCACCTACCCTCACCCAATACCACACTCTAGACCTACCCACCATTAAATTTGTTTTCCTTCTTCTGCTTCTTTTCATGATAACTCTGAATACTATACTCCTACATCCTGACTCATCAACCATGAATGGTGTCTTCCAAAGAATGAAAATGTATTTTCCAACTTCTAATTCTTAAAATTATATTACTTTTAATTGTGCTGATGAGGATTTTGTGACTCTAAACTGGCTACCTAAATCATCATTTACCCGTTTATCACCTCTTGGCTCCCTGCTATGGGAAGTGAGGAAATGAGTACATTTGTGCTCTCTCACCTCCCCTCTAATGTTGTCAGTTTGATTCTTATTTTTACACTGTCAAGAATGTACATGCTTTCCCTAATTCACATCTTTCAAACTTTCTCCCCAGGTTGACCGAAAAACAACCTTTTTTTTTTTTTAAGAAATTGTTTTTTTTTTTAATTTTTTTTATTTATTTATTATAGTCACAGAGAGAGAGGCAGAGAAATAGGCAGAGGGAGAGAAGCAGGCTCCATGCACCAGGAGCCCGACGTGGGATTCGATCCCAGGTCTCCAGGATCGCGCCCTGGGCCAAAGGCAGGTGCCAAACCGCTGCGCCACCCAGGGATCCCAATGGATTCATAATATTAGGGGTAAAACAGGTCTGTTAGGCAAACCCCATATGCCTTTGAAATTAACTCCTTCCTGCATCCAGAGCAAACCTCCAACTGCCAACCCCTGAGAGGATTTGCCTCCTGGCTTTTCTGACCACCAGAGCCTGTGCTGCCTGCTGCCTACATTTGGGGAAGGCCTGAAGTGCCAAGGAAACAGTCTCCTGAGAGCACCTCAACTACTGGCAGTGACTGCATAAGGACTCCCACCTTACTCCCCAGTTGGGGTGCATACAGTGGTTCTACGCTGGCTCCTATGGTTCAGGTCTGAGCTACAGTTAACTAGAAATCTGCCGGATAGCACAGCCTCTACTGCTTCCCTAACCTGCAGTGCCCCACTCCCTCTCCCATGTTTCCTGGGACCCCTTCACCTATACACTGATCACATTCACATCCTTGTTTCATGGTCCGCTTCTGGGACACTCAAACCAAGACAGGTAGACCAGCTTCATTCCCTAGGAATGGGGCCCTGGAACTGGATCATCCACCAGCCAAGTGGCAGCAGGGAGCCACTGTCGCTGTCTGCCAGGTGGCCAGTGGCCTGGCATGGTATAGAAGCTGTGCTGGTAGGACTAAATGGGAGAGGACATATGGAAGGGGGCATTGGCTTGGGCTATCTCTCTAGCATTGAAGACAGGAGTGATGGTAATTTTAAAGATTCCAGAGTCAGTTTTTTTTCTAATGATATCAAAGTGCTGAAGGAAGAAGATGACAGGTTCAAGTCAGCCAATTCTCAACCTAGGGCATGGTATAAAAACTACCTTGTCAGCCAGAAGCTCTCATGACACCAAATCTGCAGCTTGAAATCCTCTATAATGGGAAACTCTATGGAGATTAGCAAATGCTATAAATTAAGGCTTTTTTTTTTTTAACAGAGAGCCACTTGTTAAGCATTTACTAGCACACCTTTGCATTCACTAGGCTTCATCCAAGGATTTATACTGCTTGTTCATTCTCAAAGCCTCTAGACCTCTCTAAGCTTCAGACTCCTTAGCTGGGAAGTATTAACCTACCTCACAGAATTCTGTGATATAAAATGAGACAGTTTGTTGGAAATCACATCTATTTCCTGATATTGAGAAAAGACTTATTGGGAAGTTGGCTTTTGAGATTGGCCTTAAGGAGAACCAATAAAACAGAAATAAGGTCATTCCAAATGTGAAGGTTAACAGGAGTCAGAGAAAGGGCTGGGAAATCGGGCCCATGCTGGCAAATGTGGGATCTGATCTGTAAGAACCAGGACCCATGAGAGAAACGGGAGCCAGTGGGTCTGGAAAAAAATGAGAGGAAATTACTAAGTGTAGACTTTAGGTGGAAGGACACTGAGGAATGGAAGTGAAGTTAGTATCAGTGACAGAGCAAGGGGGAGCGGGTTCCACACAGATAATTGTGGGTTTTCTGGGGAAGGAGGAGAGTGAGTGTCTTATGAACACCTAGGTTTGGATATCCAGGAGGCAGTTGGAAACCCATTTGTCAGCATCTTACGCTGAACCCTGGCTGTGGAAGGTGGTAAGAAGATCCGTTCCTTGAGTCAAGGAGCTGGCCAGCCCAGGCATCCAGATGGATGACCAACTCCTGTGACCTGTATGAAGATCCCAATGAGGACTCTGGGAGGGACAGGGCACCCCCGGTGAGACACACAGGACCACACCATGAGGCTTGCTGATGGCAGAGGAAGAAAGAGGCATTCCAGGCCGATGGAGAACGGACCAGAACTCCATGGCCTAGAGTGCAGGGAGGTATCGGGGAGAGTAGGGGGGCAGTGAGCTGGACATGGAAGCCACTGGTCACCGAGGCCTTTACCCACCCACTAATCCGGCTCAACCTCTATCTTGAAGGGATCAAAGTGTGGTAGCCATAGTTTTAAAAGCAATGTGGTATTATTCCTTTGGATTTTATGAAGTGTCCAGAGCAAGCGGCAGTGGGAATTAGTCCAGCAGCACAGAGAGAATAAAGACAGGCCTGAACTCCGCTCAGAAGAGAAGGCTCATTACCAGGAATTCTAAGCAAACTCGACCAAAATTTGCTGTGTCGATTGCATTATTTCGTTAGCTATCGAGGAGAAAATCTCCCTGATTTCTTTCTGTATGGAATAGCTCAGAATCCTTTGAATATATTGCCACATGCCATGTAAAAAAGAGAAAAAATTAACGTATTCTAAATTTTTATAAAAGAAAGAATATGTTTCTAAAAATCCGTTGGCGGGATCCCTGGGTGGCGCAGCGGTTTAGCGCCTGCCTTTGGCCCAGGGCGCGATCCTGGAGACCTGGGATCGAATCCCACGTCGGGCTCCCAGTACATGGAGCCTGCTTCTCCCTCTGTCTCTGCCTCTCTCTCTGTGTGTGACTATCATTAAAAAAATAAAAATCCGTTGGCTATTGCAATATACATTTCTTTTCTGACCTGGTTATGACCCAGGATGGTATCACATATACAGAGGGTCTTCATTAGAAAGTCATCACTCACTGTCCACAATAAGCCATGATTTAAATTCTGCAAGATAACCACGAAGACCATGTATTATCATTACTATTACTGTGATTGCAGAGACTCAGCTGGGTCTCAGAAAGATATGCCTGAGATTCCAATCCTTACTTGGGAAGCAAAGGTAAGAGGTTATGCAGCTCATCTCCTGGATCACTGAAATTAGGGAAGAGGAGAGGAGCTTTGCCTAATGCCCTGGCCAACCAGTAGGTGCGTGTTACAGGGGAGACCTAAACATGCTAAATAATGAGAAGGGCAACACAGGATGACAGGAGGAGCATGTGCTCAGCATGTGGTGGGGGTTCAGTGACTGTTCACAGCAGAGAGAAATGAATAAGAGAAGGAGGGATGGAGTGATGGGGAGAGGAAGGGGGAAGAAGTGATGGGGAAGGAGAGTGGGAGGGGAGTGATGGGGAGAAGGAGAAAGGGGAGGGGGTGGGAAAGGAGTGATGGGGCAGGGGCAGGGGAGAAGCAGTGCTAGAGGGGAGAAGAGAGGAGAGGGAGGAGGAGGGAGGAAGTGGTAGGGAAGGGGAGGGAGGAAGTGGTGGGGGAGGGGAGGAGAATTGATGGGAGGGGGAGAGGGAGAGGCACAGAGGAAGTGGCCGGGAGGGGGAGGGGTGATGGGCACGGGAGGAGGGAGGGGGGAGGAGAAAGTGGTGGGGAGGGGAAGACAGAAGTGGTGGGGGGGAGGGGCCCTGCTCTGACCAGCTGACTGGAGAAGCCAGCTGTTATTTGGCCTCTTCTAGGTCTGCAGCTAGACTTCCTCTTTCCGCTAAACCACAATTCTTCATTTTGTTTCTTCCAGCAGCTTTAGAACATCACTTTCTAAGCCATGGGGGTGTTGTTTCAATAACTTCTTTATCCAAAGAATTACTGTAACTCCTTACCTCCTCCCAGAGAGTAGTTGACAAGTGGGGTAATTTGTCCTAAACTGTGTGTTTTTCCTGTGGTGAAGGCCATAAAGTGGGAGCTCTGTCCGAAAGCGCCCAAAATTTCCTTGGGCAACTTGAGGCTGACGATATCACTAAATGTACATTCATAAATGTGAGATTTTTAATACCATTGCTTAAATTTTTACTTAGTAATTGAAAGGAAACACACTATTGAAGTCAAAGAATGTGCCAAAGAAGCTTTACATTAAGGAAGAAGACGTGGAAAATGATTCAATGATGGTCTTGGGAGGTGAGAGAGCTAATAATGTATTAATCTCCCTACGTCACCAAAGCTGATGGATTAAAGGTTAAAAAATATTTAAAATGAAAAAAAATTAGAATAAAACAATGAGGGACACCTGGGTGGTTCCGTGGTTGAGCATCGGCTTTCAGCTCAGGTAGTGATCCTGGGGTCCTGGGATCAGTTCCACATGGGGCTCCCCACAGGGAGCCTGCTTCTCCCTCTGCCTATGTCTCTGCCTCTCTTTGTGTGTCTCATGAATAAATAAAATATTTTTTAAAATGAAACAATGAAAAAGACGCCCTTATGTGCTTCCCATCTAACTTGTTGTACTCACTAGTCTGTGTTTTATGGGAGAACACTGTACAGCTGGTACTTTTGCTTTATCCAAGCTATTCAATAAATTGCTCTTTTTTTTTTACAGCTTTATTGAAGAAGAACTCATATATCACACATTCATTCATTGAAAGTGTACAATTCAGAGCACGGGGAGGGGGTGCAGTCCATTAAGCAACTCTTAATTTTGGCTCAGGTCATGATATCAGGGTCTTGAGATCGAGCCCCACAGTTGGGCTCTGTGCTGGGGGTGGATCCTGCTTGGGATTCTCTCTCTCCTTCTCCCTCTGCCCCTCCCTCCCTGCCAGTGCGCACTCTCTCTCTCTCTCAAAATAAGTAAATAAAAATAAAGTGCACAGTTTAATAATTTTAGTATAGTTATGGAGTTGTACAACTTCACCATACCGTAATTAGATTTTTTTTTTTTTTTGGGCTTCACTACAAGGAATCCCACATCCTTTAGCAGTCATGAAAGCCCAAGGCAGCCGCTAATACATTTTAGGTCTCTGTAATTTTGCCTGTTCTGATATATCCCTATAAATGGAATCATATAACGTGTAGTCTGCTGTGACTGGTCCCTCTCACTTAACATCATGTTTTCAAGGGTCATTGGTGTTGTAGCCTGTGTCTGATTTCATTTCTCACAAAGGAGGATGTGTTACTATTACTACAGGGTACTGCTCCATTGCCCGGATACATTTATTTATGTGTCTATTTATCAGTTGACCGACACTTCGGTCTTTTTCTAGCTTGGGCTATCATGAATAAGAGTGCAGTCAACAAGTCAAGTTTTTGTGTGAGCATATACTAATTCAGTTGTGACTGACACCTAAAAATAAAGACAACTTGCCTTACAAGAAAAGAAAGGTCTGGACCCAGGCTGCAGAAGTGAAGGGGCGTGGAAGATGGTTTGAGAGACAGAAACGAGCCACAGATGCAAACTCTTTACCCAGATTCTGAGAATGAATTCTGGAGACTACCATAGGGAAATTCCTTCGTACACCCCACCTGCATGTTCTCAGCAGAGATGGGCCGTGATCCTTCCACATCCCAGAGCTGAAGTTATATACTGCATGTGGAGGAGTCGTGGAGTCTGTACTCAGGAGGGCCGGTGCTTTCTCTCTCAAGGCCAGCCATCCTGTGCTTGTGAAGGTCAGGGGCACTTAGACAGAAGTAGGCTCTCAATGGCCTAGGGGTTTCCACAAAGTTTTTAGAGATTGTGCAGAAGACAGTGACATACTGGGGAAAGAGGGGAATCCTGTCTTTCCACCCATTGGGAGTGCTCACTACACATTGCTGAAATCACTCAGTTCATGATTCCAACAAGGACATACTGATAACAGGTTGCGTAGTGGTTAAAAGCGTGGACTTTTGAACCATGCTGCCCAGGTTCAAATCGACTTCCTAGTTACGTTGGCTGCAGCAAGTTTCCTGATCTCTCTGTGCCTCATTTCCCATTTGTAAATGGGGTAAAAGTCTGTGTGCATGGAACATGTGCAGTTAAAAAGATCGCTAGATAGCATCGAATGTCCAGAACACAGAAGGCACAATCAGACTGTGGTCTACTACTCGATCTTGTGTATCCACAGCCTCATTGCATTTCCTCCATGGTCCTCTGAGCTATTTTTTTTTCTTTAATTTATGATAGTCACACAGAGAGAGAGAGAGAGAGAAGCAGGCTCCCTGCAGGGAGCCCGACGTGGGATTTGATCCCAGGTCTCCAGGATCGCGCCCTGGGCCAAAGGCAGGTGCTCAACCACTGAGCCACCCAGGTGTCACTAGGTTTTGGCTTTTTAAACTCCCTTTTACATATGAGGTAACTCAAAATTTGGTGGTTCACCCTCAGCCACACCTGCTATCTGGTTCCCGTGATGTTTTGTGGAAATTTCCCTCCCCCCATATTTATGTGATGTAAACTTAATAAAATAAATAAAACAAAACAAAATAAAATAAAATACAGGAAAAATGATTGAATGAAGGCAATATGGAATGCAAGAGCTAGGAAAGGTGTTTCCACCTTTGCAAAGACACCATCGCAGCCACCAGAGGGCGGTGTCCACAAGGACACATGGCAGGGGGCCTCCTGGCTGGATATTTGTCATTAACTGCTCAGAGATATTGATGTGAAAGCAGATGGCGGCTGGCATCAGTTCATGGACTGAGGTCTTTAAATGAGATATTCTTCAATACTTAGAACAACGTGAAAATGTTGCTCTGCTTTCCACTACGTCTATTTATTTAGCTTTATGGTATGTAGCCCTCTTTATAAATTTATTTTTTTATTTTTTAGATCTTTTTAGGGACGCCTGGGTGGCTCAGTGGTTGAGCGTCTGCCTTTAGCTCAGGGTGTGATCCTAGGATCCAGGATCAGGTTCGAGTCTCGCATCGGGCTCCCTGCATGGAGCCTGCTTCTCCCTCCGCCTGTGTCTCTGCCTCTCTCTTTCTCTCTCTCTCTCTCTCTCTCTCTGTGTCTCTCATGAATAAATAAATAAATCTTTTAAAAAATCTTTAAAAAAAATTTTTAACATAATCTCCACACCCAGCACTGGGCTTGAATCCAAAACGCCAAGACCAAGAGTCTCATGCTCCACCGACTGAGCCAGCCAGGCGCCCCTACATTTTATGAATTTAACGATCTTGTTGCTAAGTGCATGTGTACCCATAATTGATGGGTAAATATTCCATAAATCAGTGTGTGGTACATTCAAACCTTGGAAATGTACATACATTCTCTTTGCTTCAGAAGCTGTGTACTACTCATATTTGAAGATTTGGGATTTTTAAAAAATTACTTTCAATTGCTATTACTTTTGATTTACTATTTTCACCCATTAGTTAAATATCTTTGACATTGAAGCCCAGAATTAGACCAATGTATTTGGGCTAAAATAAATTAATTAAAACCAGGAGAAGGCACATGGGTGGCTTAGTCTGTTGAGTGTCAGACTCTTGATTTCTGATCAGGTCATGATCTCAGGGTCCTGAGATGGAACCCACAGGGAGTTCCACATCAGGCTCTGCCTCCAGTAGGAACTCTGGTTGTCTCTCTCTCTCTCTCTGTCTCTCTCTGCTCTTCCCCCAGCTGGCATGCTCCCTCACCCTCTCTCAAATAAACAAATAAAATCTTTAAAAACAAAGCAAAACAAACCCAAAACACTCATAAGATGCTAGTACTATTTTAATTTCCAAATGGATGAAAATTCATTATCTACAATGTGAGTGAAACAAAATTGCTCTAAAGAAAGATTCACAGAGGTTGTACTCTCAGTTTTGGAGGGGAAAAAACACTTTACTGATATAAAAATCTTATAGAGGGTCGCCTGGGTGGTTCAGTGGTTTAACGTCTGCCTTTGGCTTAGGGTGTGATCCTGGGGTCCTGGGATCAAGACCCACATGGGGCTCCTTGCAGGGAGCCTGCTTCTCCCTCTGCCTATGTCTCTGCCTCTCTCTCTCTCTGTTTCTCATGAATAAATAAATAAATAAAATCTTTTTGAAAAAAATCGAATAGAAACAGAAAGAAAAGAGAAATCTATGAATAGATGAGGCAACAGCAAGCAGTAAAGTAGACTAAGACAGAGTTACATCAAATCGAGTACAAGTCCAACCTCATCAGCTGGGGAAGCCCAGTCCAACAGCCAGGTTGGTGTCCAATTGAAACGCCTTTGCGGAGCGTCCACTCTTCAGGTGAGACTTCCTACCAACCATCCCCATGAGGGCCGTATTTATAGGACAAATGACGGGGTCTCAAGTTAAACATTTGTTTGCCTACATGCAGTGTGGAGCGAGCTGCATTTCTATGTTATCATGTCTTTATATCTCCGAAGAGCCTGGGCAAGGCATGCTTGCCTCCCCTCCTGGATTCCATTCCCCAGGGGGACCAGCTCAGCCTGGAACTGGAGGGGGTGTAAGGCAAGATTTACAGCATTTGGCGTCCAGACCAGAAGGGCCAGTTCTGACCTAGAGGTCAGCAAATGTTCATTAATCAGGCTACCGAGGTCACTTATACAGCATGAGTCCCACAAAGAAGATTCCTTAACCTGACTGGCTATGTGCAGGTCTGGGTGATCAGTTATGCAGGACAAAAGCCTCCAGCCATACAAGACAAAAATTAGGTTGATTTAATTGATGAATCTAAAAAATACTCATGAATATTAAAATACACACAACACACAAAGATCAGGATATATATCCACTGGAAAAACTCCTTAACCTCTTAAAACTCCTTTCATATATATTTGCATATATATGTACCAAACTCCTCTTTTTGCTTTTGACTTGTATTTTATTTAATTTTTTAAATATTTATTTATTTGTTTGTTTGTTTGTTTATTTATTTATTTAAGAGAGAGAATGAGCAGGGGAGGAGCAGAAGCAGAGGGAAAAACAGATTCCCCAATAAGCCCCTGCTTATTGCCTGACATGAGCCTCTATCCCAGGACCCTGATATCATGACCTAAGCAGACAGCAGACATTGAATTGAGCCACTCAGATGCCTCTCCCCAATGACTATTGAGATTGCATGTCTTGGGATCCCTGGGTGGTGCAGCGGTTTGGCGCCTGCCTTTGGCCCAGGGCGTGATCCTGGAGACCCGGGATCTAATCCCACGTTGGGCTCCCGGTGTGTGGAGCCTGCTTCTCCCTCTGCCTGTGTCTCTGCCTCTCTCTGTGTGTGTGTGACTATCATAAGTAAGTAAAAATTAAAAAAAAAAGAGAGATTGCATGTCTTTTCATTTGTTTACTAGCTGTATGTATTTACCCTTTTGAGATTCTTGTTTGCTCATTTTTGCATTAGGTTGTCTTTCACTTATTGATTTCTAGAAGTTCTTTATATATTACAGATACCGATCCTTTTTCAGTAACATGTGTTGCATATTTTGGTTTGTCTCTTCAATTTCTTAGTGTCAGAAATTTTAAATCTTAATGCAGTTACCATCTTCTGGTTACTACTTTATGGACTTTAAAAAAATTTTTTTTAAGATTTTATTTATTTATTCATGAGCAACACAGAAAGAAAGAGAGAGGCACAGACACAGGCAGAGGGAGAAGCAGGCTCCATGCAGGGAGCCTGATGGTGGGACTCTGATCCCTGGTCTCCAGGACCACACCCTGGGCAGAAGGCAGTGCTAAACCACTGAGCCCACCCCCCCCACCCCCCCCCCACCCCCGGGCTGCCCCTGTTTTTCAAAAGCCTTGTGTAACCCAAGATTAGAAATATTCTGTTTTCTTCCAAAAGTTTTAAAGTTTTGCTTTTTCATATTTAAATTTTTAATCTAAAATTAATTTTTGTGCATGGAGTGCAGGGGGGATCACATTTCATTTTTCCACATACCTAACCAATTTTCCTAGCATTACTTATATTGAAGGGGCCTTAGCCCATTTGCCTGCCAGGGTGGTCTCTAACATAAATCACAGTTGCATACATACATACATGAGTTAACAACAGTTAAATTTTTGTAACTGTGTAATATGTTTTGATGTAGGATAGGGCAATCTTCCACTTTATTCTTTTTCAGGAATGCTGTGGCAATTCTTGGGCCTTTACTCATCCACACAACATATTAGATTATCAATTTCCTTGAAAATACTTACTGGATTTTGACTGGGTTTTGAGGGTTAACCTTCAAAATAAAACTGCCAGTTATTTTACTAGCAAAAAAATGGGCTTCTGCAGGAACAGCTGAGAACTGCAAACCCGAATATGCACGCTAGGGCAAAACCACAGGCAGGTCCAGAGAACAAAGAGGTGCATGACTTCACAGGGGAAAAGGCCAAAGGGAGGGCCTATTATAAACAAAAAGTGGATTGGATGAAACAGAGTTTGAAGGATGTGGCTTCTCATTGATTGAACTGTGACCACCTCTCATTGGCTGGGTGGTTGCTAGGGGGAAGAGGAAGCTTTTCTTCCCCGGCTGGGATAATAAATTAGTAGTTAAAATGGTATAGACTTGCAAGGTGGTCTCTTTGAATCTATAATTGCTGACAAGTGGTAGGGCCCGAGAGCTCCCCCTACTGGTCTCGCTCTGCATCCTAAAGAGGTTGCCTTGACTGATTTTTCACAAGAGGTGAGTCAACAACGAAGACAAAGAAAAACCACCCTAAATAAGTCTTCCCTTCCATGTGTTTAAGAAAACTAGTGTTACACAAAGATCACCAACAGAATAGGATTAAGGTCAATCCCATACCAAGAACTTATAAGAAAAAAAAAAGAATAAAAACCCTGTGGGTAACAAATCTTGCCAGAAAGTCATGCCTCCAAACAGATGAACACTAACTATGTCATATCTGAAAAGGACTTGTACCACAATAAAAAATACACTGCTTGAAAAGAATTAAAACAAGTTAGCAGACATAAAAATGACATAAGATATGGAAAAAAATGACACTTCAGATTTAGCAAAACTCAGAAAGGAGTTGGGAAACTCAGAAAAAATCAAAATTAAAAAAAAAATTCTTTCAGAAACGAAGATAAATAACATAAAACCCAATAAGCAGAACTGACAATGCATTAAGAGAAGATGAAAAAATAGGAAGGTATGAAAAGAGCTGTGTGGTGGCCAGAAGGACAGGTGCCCAGAGATGTCCAGATCTTGCGTGTTTGTTTCCTTGAATGGCAGAGGGACTGGAGGTGCAGAGATTATCCCGGAGCCATCTGGGCAAGCCCAGACTGATAACGTGGTCCACCAGGGTGAAGCATTCCTCCGTGCTGTAGTGAGGAGACAGATGGAAGTCAGAAGTAAGAAGTAAATGCAAGCCCTGAGAGGACAGGTGTACAGAAGGTTACAGAGAAATCTGTCTCATCTGGAGCTGAGTGGCAGGATCCCTGAGTGAGCCTAAAGGAATAGTAACCAGCTGCTCAGATGATATACTTGGCCATTTGGAGGATAGCAATTAGATTCTTTTTTTCTTACATATTCTTTTGGAGAGCCTAAGAAGTGAGAGAAGAATATCATAGAGTTAACAATTATTACCTCTAGGAAAAGCAAAAATTATGCAAGAGAGTAATAAATATAATCATAGTATTCAACTAAGTCTCAACAGGAAAAGCTACTTGCATTTTCACATAAGGTAAATAATTAATACTGTTTTAAATCTTACTGCCTGGAAAGAGGAGAATCAGGGGAGATAATTTAAATATGCCATTAAACCCTTACCTTCCATCACTGGAAGACCACGGAGGATCCCTCAAAGTCATAATGATGGAGGAAAATGTGCAGCAACAGCAGAAGGGGTGGGCAGAGGCTGCTTCTGGGAGCAGTAGTGTGTGCCTAGGAATCACTTGAGTAAACATTTAAATAAATGAAATTATAAAATAAATTATTATTTTAAATATTAGATACAAAATGTGCACCACTTTTATCTCTCCATATAGAATTTTTGTTTTCCTTTAAGAATAGGTATTTTATTATTTATTTTATTTTTAAAAATTTTTAAAAAGATTTTATTTATTTATTCAGGAGAGACACACAGAGAGAGGCAGAAACATAGGCAGAGGGAGAAGCCTGATGTGGGACTCGATCCCAGGACCCAAGGATCACAACCTAAGCTGAAGGCTGATGCTCAACCATTGAGCCATCCAGGCATCCCAAATTATTATTTTTTTAAGTAGGCCTCATGTCCAGTGTGGAGCCCAATGCTGGGCTTGAATTCATGACCTTGAGATCAAGTCCTGAGCTGAGATCAAGAGTCAGACACTTAAATGACTGAGCCACCCAGGTGCCCCTAGGAAAATACTTTCATTAGCTAGCTGAAAATATTGTAACAAGTAAAATAATATTATAGTTGCACTTTTCAATTTGCTAACTTCTGATGTTTGATATATATATTATGGTAATTTTCATGTGGCAAGGTCGTTGACTTGGAAACATCATAACAGACACTAAATTATTCTGATAATCAGTCATTTCATGCAGCTAGAAAGATTTTAACTTGGAGGTTAACTTTTTCTATATACTTTGTCCTACTTTGGGTCAGAATTCTATGCTTGATTTTTTTTAAAGATTTATTTATTTATTTGAGAGAGAGAGAGTGTGTGTGTGTGTGTGTGTGTGTGCCTATGTGTGGGCGTGAATAGGGGGAAGGGCAGATGGAGAGACTCTCAAGCAGACTCCCCACTGAGTGTAGAGACCAACTCTGGGCTCCATCCTATGACCCCTGAGATCATGACCTGAACTGAACCCAAGTCGATGCCCAACAGACTGAACCACCCAGGCACTCCTCAACTGATTTTTGATCGGTAACCAAATCTTATCCCTTAGTATGTCCAATATTCCAGAATAGCTAAGATGTGTGACCTTACCTGGATGGACATGAAGAAACCAGAAAATACAGATTTGTATGTTTAGATTTTAATTTTTAATTTTTAATTTTTTTTAGATTTTAATTTTTTTTAATGAGATTCCTATTTACAAAACTAGCATATAGTCATTAAAAACATGTGAAAATAAGATAAATACAAAGAAAATGTTTTCAGGGCTTTGTTAATAAACACATCATATGCACACATAAATAAAACACGCATTCTTTTTTTTGAATTTTAAATTTTTTTTTAATTTTTATTTATTTATGATAGTCACAGAGAGATAGAGAGAGAGGCAGAGACACAGGCAGAGGGAGAAGCAGGCTCCATGCACCGGGAGCCCGACGTGGGATTCGATCCCGGGTCTCCAGGATCCCGCCCTGGGCCAAAGGCAGGCGCCAAACCGCTGTGCCACCCAGGGATCCCTTGAATTTTTATTTAAATTCTAGTTAGTGAACATAGAGTGTTGTGTTAGTGTCAGGTGTACAACATAGTGATTCAACACTTTCATACATCGCCACTGTTCATCACGACAGTTGTGGTCCTTCATCCCCATCACCTGTTTTCCCTATCCCTCCACTCACCTCCCCTCTGGTGACCAGCAGTATATTCTTTGTAGGTAAGGGTCTGTTTCTTGGTTTGCCCCTCTTTTTTCCCCTTTGCTCATTTGTTTTGTTTATTAAATTCCACATATAAGGGCAGCCTGGGTGGCTCAGCGGTTTAGCGCCGCCTTCAGCCCAGGGCCTGATCCTGGAGACCCGGGATCGAGTCCCACGTTGGGCTCCCTGCATGGAGCCCGCTTCTCCCTCTGCCTGTGTCTCTGCCTCTCTCTCTCTCTCTCTCTCTCTCTCTCTCTCCCTCTCTCATGAATAGATTAAAAAAAAGTCTTAAAAAAATTCCACATATAAGTGAGATGCTAAGGTATCTGTCTTTTTCTGACTGATTTGCTTGGTATAATTCTCTCTAGCTCCATCCATGTGCCCACAATTGGCAAGATTTCATTCTTTCTGATGGCTGAACAATAACCCATTATTAGTACACCCTCCAGCGCCTGCCCAGTAAGCACCCAGCCATGGGAGCAAACTGAAGCCAGTTTGAGTCCTCCAGCCAGAGGCCTCAGGGACAGCCATCCCAAAGGGTCCTTCCCACCTGCTCTGTGGGCATAATAATATCATTGTTGCTTCATGCTGCAAAGCATAGGCTCGTTTCCTACACAGCAGAGTAACAGAAACACTGGGACATGGTCCTGAGCCTGGAGAGGAAAAGACAGAATGAAAGGTATTTCTTAGAAATGGCAGTTGCAGTGCAGGTGTGAGTGAGCGGGTTAGTCCAATTCATAGATTTTGGCTTAGGAAAACAGTGGTGCCTAAGACCATCTTTTTCTTCTAACTTGCATTTGCCCAGTACTTTTCCATGCATTCCTTCATTTGCATATACCCAGGGCTGGACAAGAGCCACAGGGCAGGCTGCAAGCAAGGGGACTACATCCCTGGACTAAGCCACCTGCTCCAGAGCCCAGGGCTACTATGGAGGCAAAGCTGGGTGCACGACTTCTCCCTGTTTCTCCAACCACAACACTCCTTGCTCTTAGGTTTGCATACAATTCCTGCGACACACAGGGATCTGTATTTGATGACAGTAAATAACCATTCATTATTTCCGAAAATGGATCCCTCCTGCTGGAGAAGCAGGAAAAGGTTCAGGGCAGCCTCTGATTTCAGCTGCAAGTTCCTAAGCCCCCCATACCCTACCCCCATCCCCCTCCCCCAGGACAGCTGCAGGTTCTCTGCAGGACTCCTGGAATGGGAACCCCCAGCTGCCCTTTGCAGCTGGATCCAAATGATGAGCATCATGGCCTGGAGCCACATTCAATCAGTTTTTCTCACTAAGCACTAACTGGTGGTCAGCCTTCCATGCACAGCACCTCCGAAAAGATAGGAAATAAGTAGTTGCCTTTGATCCAAAAGCATGCTTCTCCTAACACTTCCTAGGTTCACGCTCTGTGTTATCCATACTTCAAAGGAGTAGGTCAAGGCTACTAGCGTGGGAAATTGAGTGAATTAGGGCCCAGAGAACACAACCGTTCCAGTGGTGATTGGCTTCCTTTACCAGAGGGACATTCGTGACTGTGGACGGAGACTATTCCCAGTCACACTGCCACTGCTACTGCCATGCTGACACCAAGCCCTCGTTTTCCACCAGAGACCTCTTAATAACCAAATTAGTAAGTGACTTAATATATAATAGAAGTTGCTAAAATCACATAGTGTGAGGTCATCCTCCAGGGATGCTCCATCTGTGAAGCAAAGCCTCTGTCCCAGCCGGTCACACGGATGAGCTCACAGCCTTGGGGATATGGACACCTTGCCAGGGGTGGCAGAGATTTATTTATTTATTTATTTTATTTTTTTAATATTTTCTTTTTTCTTTTTAAGTCTTTTTTTTTTTAATTTTATTTATTTATGATAGTCACAGAGAGAGAGAGAGAGAGAGAGAGGCAGAGACACAGGCAGAGGGAGAGGCAGGCTCCATGCACCGGGAGCCCGACGTGGGATTCGATCCCGGGTCTCCAGGATCGCGCCCTGGGCCAAAGGCAGGCGCCAAACCGCTGCGCCACCCAGGGATCCCGGTGGCAGAGATTTAAGACTGATTTCTGCGTGCCCAATTTTGGAGGATTCTTCTTCCTTTACTGAGCTTCTTGAAAGGGAGTCTTCGGAAGTGGAAGGCTTCTCCTGCTCTAGAGAAAAAGATGTTCGCTGGGCCCACGGAGCCCCTCGCTGTGAGACACTCAAGCCTTGGGGCATCAAACCCTCTAGCGCAAGAGATGGGTAGTTTTCTCTCTTTTCCCAGAGAGCAAAGGATCTTCCTTCTGAGGTTCCTGACCTGTTCCTCAGAACTAGAATAGACAGTGAGAGCCCAACATGCTCTCTTGAGTTAAAAAGGTAAGATTTTTCTTGAATCCAGAGTAAGCCTGAGTTGACAGGTTTGACTTTGAGGACAGGATTGAGTTTCTGGCTGACATTCTCCACACATTTAATACGTCCTTTGTAGGTTGAAGTTTCTGAATATAATATATTTTAAAACATAGAGCATATATACAGTATACAAAATCTATAATACCCCCAGAAAATACGTTTTTTATAATTATTTGAATTTATGAGAATGTTTACCTATAAACTTGCAAGTGGGTTTGTAGGCTTTCAAGACTATTTCAGAAGTTTGAGAGCGAAACCCTTTGAAGTCCCTACATCACAGTGAAATGCCAGCCCTGGTTGGGTTGGCTTCTTAAATTGGGTCAGAGGTAAGTGTCAGAGGTGTTTGAAGTCAGAGGATCTAGAGCTCTGGTTCTCAACTGGGGGTGATTTTGCCCTTGGGGACATTTCTAATGTCTGGAAATACACTGGGTTGCCACAGCTGAGGAGGTGCTCCCAGCATCTGGGGGGTGGCAGGGGGGAAGCAGCTGTGCTCTCAAACTCCTCCAGCACACAGGACAGCCTCCATCCCCCCCCCCCACACACACACATCAAAGGATTATCTGAGCCAGTGTCAATAGTGCTAAGAATGAACCCTGACCCCGAAGGTCAAGTTTATTCAATACCAACCTGCTTAAAGTATCATTTTAAAGTTCAATAAAAAGCAATTTTATGAAATAGAATTAAAATTCAAGCTACAACAACAAATTTCAGGAGAAGTCAGTTCACCTATTAATGACCTCAGTGAGAATGTAGAGTATTCATTTTATTAACTCCTGACGGTGGTGTGCATGGTGCTTTCGGGTTCTGTGGCATAAACCGGGGAGAGGGCACAGAGCACCCCTCAGTCCCCTGGTGGTGTGCCGCCTTCCTGCAAAGCATGGGGAGCTGAGCTGCCGGCCCAAGTGCACTTTTATTTGAGAACAACCGACAGACTCCGCTTATTCAGACTTCAGTATTGAGAAGACATTTTTTTCCCCAAAATGAATGAAGTTCAGGCTGTTACTTCAAGCCAAACAGCTGACAATGTTTGTTCTCAGTGATACCATTGGAATTTCCAGGTGACCCCTTTGGAAAGCTAGTGTCTGCCCTGGATGCTCCAAAGCTTCCTAGGGGTTATCGTGCTTCCCCGAGGTCAGTGTGATATTATGAAGATGATCCTTTGATACCGTATCATGAAACACGTCCACACTGGGGAAATCTGCGTATCACCCAGTGAGCCACCTCTTTCCAGATTCCTGGTCATTGACACTCTGGAGTCCCGAGTGGAACGGGGCTTTGCCATCGCTGCCCCGACAGCCTGTCGCAAAGTTGGATCGGGAACAACACAGCTGTAGCGTGGCTGAGTCTCCCTGGCCAAGGCCAAGGTACCCATCGGACTGAGAGGTCCTTTCTGGAGGCCCCCGGGGAGGATCTAGTCCTGTGTCTTTCCAGCCTCTCCAGGAGCATGTTTCAGGCTCCTGGAACTCCTCTTCCATCCTCCAAGCTAGCAGCAGTGGGTGGAGTCTTTCCCATGAGCATCCCTTGACTCTTCCATCCTGACCTTGCTCTCTCAACATCCCCAACAACCACATCAGCAAACGACCCTTTCCCTTTTGCAAAGTAAGGTAACATATTTCCAGGTTCAGGGAAATAGGACGTGGATGCCTTCAGGGGCTATTATTTTGCCTGCCACACATGATGAATGATGCATTCTGAATTCCAGATAGAGCGATGGACTCTAAGGTAACGGAGCACCAAGTTCATTGATGTAGTTTCAGATTCTGCACTGCAGCTGATCTTTTTGAAATTTTAGATTCTAGAGTTTTTGTCTAGTACCTGAACGGTTATTAAAATACTCCCACGCTTTCCAGCTACAAATATGAGTGGGGCTAGATGTTCTTTATAAACTTTAACCATGCAACCTATTTGCAACAGAGTGAATGCAGAAACAAATAGAAGAATCTGATTTTCTTTCATTAAACCAGACATTGAGGGATGCCTGGGTGGCTCAGCGGTTGAGCCTCTGCCTTCAGCTCAGGGCATGATCCTGGAGACCTGGAATCGAGTCCCACATCGGGCTCCTTACATGGAGCAGCTTCTCCCTCTGCCTGTATCTCTTCCTTTCTCTCTGTGTGTAGAGAGCATGAAAAAATGAATAAAATCTTTAAAAAAACAAAACAGACATTGAGGATATTTGAAAATATGTAAGAACAACGCCACTCTTCTCACCAAATTGCTTTTGTTTGGAAAAACATTGTAATTTTTGTTGAAAATATGTTCTTTATATGAGTGCATAAGGGGCTTATCATTATTTTTAAATTAATACATCATTATTTAAAAATTAATTTACAATAAATTTTAAATTAATATTTTATTAATTTAATTAATTTGAAGTTTTAACTTCAAATAAGGTAACTATTATTAAATCTAACCCATATAAACAAAAGTCCTTTGGAGTCCTCAAAAATTTTAAGGATGTCAGAGAGCCTGAGACCACAAAGTCTAAGAACTGCTATCTTAGAGAATAAAGTATCCTAGGGTGCACCTGTGAAATGATGTTCCAGGATGACCCTGGAAGCGCCTGAGATGAAGTTTTTCACATTATTTCCAAGTCCTAGGTAACATTTCTTGAATATTTTCTTGAACTTCTGTGGTATAAGAGGGAGAGAAGTCTCTGAAGACTCAGAACACTGAGCTCACCCAGCGAGGACCCATCTCTCCTTCTACACCTGCTGAACTTCTCACAGCTCCTGGTTCCTCCTCTGAGAAATGGACACAAACACCTGCTTTGTCTACCTATTGGAGTGTCAGAGACTAAATAATTATAGTAAATTTTTCACTATAATTATTTCTAACTCAGAAGTTGCTAGGTAAATTGTGTTTTATTTATAAGCGTATACAGGGGAACAATAGCTTTTGGCTGAGTGGATGAAGCAGGGCTAAATTTATTAATTAGCCAAGTGTCTGTTAATCGCCTACCCTTAGCCACAGCACAGCAGCAGCACACAGGAATCAACAGACACAGCTCTGTCCTGAACGTTCATAATTTTGTGTTAGAGAGTGAGTGATAACATCCATATCTGAGACTATATTTTCAGTGGCTTTCGGCTGCAGAGAAATTCGAATTCAGATCGGGAACCGGAGGATTTAGATGAAGAGATCAAGTTGCAAGAAAAAGATGCACCCCGATTTGAGTTTTTATGAATGGATAGATTTGTTCCCTTTTTTTACTGGGCAATCATTGACCTCTAACATTATGTTAGCTTCCAGCGTACAAGGTAATGCCGTGACGTTTGCCTCTGAGTCTGGTTAACATCTGGGACCACACAGAGTAACACGGTTCTTTTTCTCAGGATGAGAACTTTTAGGATCTACATTCTTAGCAACTTTCAAGTATGCAGTAGGGAATTACTACCTGTGGCCTCTGTGCCATACATTTTGAATGGACAGGATTTGAAGCAGAAGGGGAGCAGCTCCCAGTAGAGACACTGAAATTAAAAACAGTTCAGCCCAAGGGGGAAGAGCATGATTCTGGCTTCTGAGCCCACATATGTGCTGCTGGCCTGGTGGGAGGCAGCCTCCACTCCTCCCAGCCTTTCTAACTCCCTGTTTCCCCTCCTGCTTCCCACGCTGCTTTACCCACAGGTACAGAGGGTTAACTGATGATGAGCCAAATGACTCCCCCACAACACAGACTTTTTAAGACAGTGATGAAAGCCAAATTATGGTGAGCTCTTGTTTTCTTTAAGCTAGTGGGACAAAATAGGAGTCACCATCTTAATCTTGTCCAGGGTAACTACTGTGCAGGTTAGCCAACCTGCAGGCCAAACCAGCCCCCAAAGAACCGCAAATTGCATTAATGACTGGCTCTTCAACGAAGGAGGAATGAGATGGCAGGGGAATACAGTCCCCTTTTTCATCTGGAGCCAAGTAAATGCTTGAAAGAGATGAAAGGAAAACACAAAGATAAGAAAATCAGCCCTTCCATCCTAGACTTGACTCCCAAATGGACCCATGATGTATTTTCTTCAAACAAAGCCCAAACAAATGGACAAACAACACTTCCTACTCCTGCGTCTTTGCAAGGCCTGGAAACAGTGGCTGCCCCAGGGGCAGAAAGCTCCAGGACTGTGATCTCTGAGTACAGATTCCACCCAGATTCCACCCAGAAGGCCCCAGGGTACCCTTTAAGAAAGAAGGGAGCAGCAACCTGCATCTTGTCTGATGTGGAATTTGGGGCAAATACAACTGAAGGAGGGAAACGTTTCTGAATGATAAAAGGGAATTTTGTAAAGAAAACGTGAAACTGTAGCACCCACCCAGACAACTCAAAAGCAAAGTACACAAAAACACAAGACTATGGCAAGGATATGGTGCAGGCGGTGTGGGGTGCACCTTGTCACCTCAAACCCAGAGGACACCTTGTGTGTTCATCTCGTGTTGCTAGCGTTGATCATGGCTGTGGGGGCCATTCCCCCAACCTCCCGGCGTCTGCTTCTCCCTCTAATAGTTTGGCTTCTGGCGACGATCATCACCCAGATCCATTATTTTATTTGGGGTTACAAAATGGCAATATTGTATTACCATTATTCCTTCTCCCCATTTTAGCTGGAACTCTGTAAGGGAGAACTTTCCTGATCAATGATTTGATTAACCTGACATGCGCTTCATCAGGGAAGAGTGAACGAATGTTGCTTCCTGATTACTCTCAAGTGTTCAGAAGTAATGAGATGGCATCCTCACCATCCCCAAAGGACCCCTGAGGCTCATTCTCTGGGGGGATGTCATTGAGCATTCACAGGTTTTAATGTATTTGATGTTTTCAACCCATTGCAGTTATCTTTTGGGGGGTAGTAGTGATTTCAGAAAAATGTGATTTTGCCAACACGGGCCCCACAGGTGCACTACTGAGGTGGCTTGGCAGGTCCTGGCCATGCTGGTCTGTGTCCCCCCCTATCCCCTGCTGTACCCGGTGCTTTGAGCTCAGGGCTTGTGGGGTGCCCCTCTCCAGCCCAGAAGTAGCCCTTCCTTCTTCAGGAGCCCTGGTTCCCCTCGGTGAGAATCTGCATGTCCACACCACAGGCCTGGTGCTTGTTGGGACTGAGTTGGTCACTGCTACCAGGACGTTCCAGTGGGTAAGTAACAAGGGTTTTGTTTGGCTGGCTTTGTGTTTTCTCTTTACAGAAGTTATATCACAATTTTGTGATGAGGTTCTCAATTCAAATTTAGCACATTTCTTCATTTTCTTCCATTTTCATGTTTGTACTTTCTCTCATTCTTAGAACATCCCTAGTGGCTTTCATATCATTCCCTATTTGTATTGTGAATTTGTTTTCTTAGCTTTGAAGGGACAGGGCTTCCTTTGCACTTACTGACAAAGTGGACGCTGCACACATTTTGGTCCCCTTGCAGTTCTTTCTGCCTTAGGATGTGTCCTGCTGGGAAGTACAGCCAAATTAGTGTTTAAAGGGACTTCGAATAATTCTTCACTGTGCGGTTATGCCACCCATTCAATACCTACACACGTCTTCCACTTTGCTTTCAATTATTAGGGGCTGCCTTTCTCAAAATTAAGTTGTGTTGCACAATGACATCACACGCTGTTCCAAAGTGGAATCTACACAACAATCCTTTCAAAGCACGTTGGCTTCATGCTCGTCCCCTTTCCTAGGTCCCTCCACTGAAAACCAATTGTTCTGTCCGTAAGGCTGTGGGACACAGGACAGAAAGCTTTGTGGTGTGCACAACTACTTATTAGACTCACTAATTTTGTGGGTCATCCATTAAGACAGGCCCACAACAGACGCGGCCTCAGCGGGAGGAGACCAAGTTGGGGCTGGGTCGTGGGTAGGCGGCCCGCCGAGCTGGCTCTCAGCAGCTGTGCAGACAGGCGTCCCTTGGTCTGGGCAGGCGGTGCTTCCCCCACAGCCTGGGGCGGGGAGGGGGCTGCCTCGACAGGAGCATCCTAACACAGGGGACAAAGCCAGGGCCACCATGTGGCCTCAGAAGCCACCCGACATCCCTTCTGCAGCCTTCTGCCTGTCGGGGGTCAGCGATCCCATCCAGGTTCATGGGGACGAGAGGTTTTCAATTTCAATAGAGCAGGGCAAGATTCTGGAAGAGTCTCTGGGCTGGGAAGAATGCAAAGCCACTTTTGGATACAAAGTGCCATCACATTTTAGTTAGGTTTCAGTCTATCTTTCCATTGTGAACTCTTAAAGACAGGAGAAGATGGGAAGAGCTATGTAGTAGCATTCCACAGCACAGTGGACATGGTGGGGTGGGGAGGGGAGGGGGGTGGCTTGGAAAGCTGGAGGAGGGGTGGTGCTGTGCTGAGGAGGGACAGGCCCCGGAGAGAGAATGAGCAAAAGGGGCAGAGCAGAGTGCAGGGCTGGGCTGTAAGGCCCCGAAGATAAGGGCCCTCTGCTCTCCTTCTACTGTGGGGGAGGAGGATTCTGATTCCTGTTCCGATGAGTTGAGATTTTTCTCATTGACTTGTAAATGCTTCCATATAAGGGATAGCTATTATTATGGGATTGTATTCAAAGACAGCACAAGCCTCTGTGTGGGGGCAGCCTGCTGGATAATGCACACAGGCCCCTCTGCCCTGTGCACACAGACACAGGTCTTTCTAGGGAGGAGGTGAGGGGTGGGTGGGATGAGTGCTGTGCGCCAGGGCCCCCCAGAGGCTGATGGGCACATCCAGAGCCGCGTAGCAGGCCACGAAGACAGCTTTATGCCAGTCAATGGCTGGCTTAGCTCAGGCTCTCTCCAGTATGTTTGGCCATTCTCTCAGCTACTAAAAACCCAAGTCAAGATTAAAATTTTGCAAATATCTACAACATGAACTGTTAATGCAATATTCAACTATTATTCATAATGCAGAATGTTTCTCTGATGGAGAGCAGCTCAGTTATGTAGGACTCCCTCAGAAGTCTGCAGTAGCTCGCTTAGTTCTTCCAAGATAGATAATTGTTCAAAACAGTCCAAGGAAACAGTCTGTTCTAATATCTATGGATGGGTGTGCGGGCGTGTGCACACGTGTGCCTATATACATGAGTGAGCTCATCTTTTTAACTGTTCCTTTTTCAGAGTCTTTTATGAGAGCAGTCAGAAATATCATGAGTAATAGACTTTTTAGGTAAACATTTGAATGACTTCTTGGCCTTGAAATCTAAAATTTCTTATCAAAGAATAAAGTTAATACAGTTGACACTGGAACAACATGGCTTGAACTGCTTGGGTCCACTTAGTTGTGGGTTTTTTCAATGGACAGTATAGTACTATAGATGTATTTTCTCTCATGACTTTTTTTTAAAGATTTATTTATTTATTCATGATAGACACAGATTGAGAGAGAGAGGCAGAGGCAGAAGCAGGCTCTTCGCAGGGAGCCCAACGTGGGACTCGATTCTGGATCCCGGGATCATGACCTGAGCCGAAGGCAGGCACCCAACTGCTGAGCCACCCAGGTGTCCCTCTCCATTCCATTAAGATTTTCTTTTTTTTTTTTTTAATTTTTATTTATTTATGATAGTCACACAGAGAGAGAGAGAGAGAGGCAGAGACACAGGCAGAGGGAGAAGCAGGCTCCATGCACCGGGAGCCCGATGTGGGATTCCATCCCGGGTCTCCAGGATCGCGCCCTGGGCCAAAGGCAGGCGCCAAACCTCTGCGCCACCCAGGGATCCCCCATTAAGATTTTCTTAATGGAATTTTCTTTTCTCTGGTTTAAGACTCCAGTATATAAGACATACAACATGCAAAATATGTATTAATCGACTATGTCACTGGTAAGGCATCTGGTCAACAGTAGGCTACTAGTAGTTGAGGTTTCAGGGAGTCAAAAGTTATACACAAATTTCTAACTATAGTGGATCCGTGCCCTGAACCCCTAAGTTGTCCAAGGGGCCAACTGTATATTCTTTTATTTCGCATTTCAGAATCTCATGCTGTTTGATTTGATTTAGTCATGTTCTGTTCCAGAAAGTTTCTGCCCTGTGATTCCAACTATTAAAGTGACATCTTCAAGAATTATTTCCCTGAGAAAGCCTTGTCTGGTCTCCTTGATCCTCTCCTGTCCCTGTTTCATTGTAGTCACAGCCCACGATAAAATGGGTCCACAGAACAGGTGCCACAGGAGCCACATTGTATGGGGAGGCCACAAATATTGGTAGTATAAGAAGAGAAAGGTCAGGGTGCCTGGGTGGCTCAAGTCATGATCCTGGGGTCCTGGGATCGAGTCCTGCCTGGGGCTCCCTGCTCAGTGGGGAGTCTGCTTCTCCCTCTCCCTCTGCCCCTCCCCCAGTTCCTGTCCCCCCCCCAATAAATAAATAAAATCTTAAAAAAAAAAAAAGAAAAAAGAAGAGGAGAAAAGTCAGAGGGAAAACATTTAGATAGTGTCCTAACTTTCTCAGCATACAAATAATTTAGACTACAAAGAAGTTATTAAAAGAAGATTCCCCTAAGGGTGACAAAGTTATTTAGGGCTTGAAAACCCTAAGTGGACACAACAGAGATGCAGCCATGGTTGCCCTCACACCTTTAACACATAAGATTAACAACTGGCCCCCCAAAGCCAGGCTCGAGGCTAATATGGCAAAACTGGGAGCCCCTTGCTGGTCTTCCCTCCAGCTGAGGGTCGGGAGGGTCTGCAATAAGATAGGACACAGCAGCCTTGAGCTCCCCACTGCCCCAGGCTCAGTGGGCTCAGGCTTAGCCACAAAGGACATCTCTTGTAATCACCCCGATGCTGTTAGAGGATTGCTTTCCCATTTTACAGATGAGGTAACAGAAGCTTACAAGAGCCAGTTAGCTTATCAAGTTTACACAGGTAACAAGTGGGAGAACCCCATGTACACTGGATGACCCACAGGTGGGGCATATGCTCCTGGCCGCTGTACCCCTTCTGCTCTGAGCACCCCGAGCCTCCTGGCCGGGGTCAGACCTGTGTGTTTGGAAGACACCCAGTAAATGTGAGCTTTGAACCCAAGGAGCAAAAGTCCTCCCTTGGCCAGCCTGGACCCTGCAAGCTCCTGGAGTTTCTTTCCTTGAGCACACACAGATATTGGAGAGCACTTTTTAAGACTTTGCCCCTGACATTTGGCACACTCCACTGTCCCACAGCTGAGCACCCCTGACAAACTCTCCCTCGACAGATGCTGCTCACCCAGGTGGAGCTGCTCTGTGAGTTCTGGCTTCTCCTGCGCTTCCTGTTACCTCAACCCCCTGGACCCCAGGCCGCCCTTTCTGGGAGCAGCATATGGCCCTACTACCTGACCCTCTCGGCCGGATGCTGTCTATACTCCTCCCCTTTACTGTCCCACCTGGTTTGTTGAAGGTCCTGGGTCTGGTAGGACCATATTACTCTTCCCAGCTATCTGTTCTGTTCCCAGTATGTCCCAGACATTTGCCCTGGGACTGCCAGGCCCTGGCTTTTTAAAATTTATGTATGTATGTATGTATGTATGTATGTATGTATATTTATTAAAATATTTTATTTATTTATTCATAAGAGACAGAGAGAGAGAGGCAGAGACACAGGCAGAGGGAGAAGCAGGCTCCCTGCGGGGAGCCCAATGCAGGACTCGATCCCAGGACCCCGGGATCACCCCCTGAGTTGAAGGCAGACCCCCAACCACTGAGCCACCCAGACGTCCCCAGGCCTCCACTTTTAGGAGGAAGATACTTTCCTCCTCCATGCCAGGCTTTCCTCCATGCCAAGCTTGACCATGTGACTCGTTGGGGCCAAAAGGATGTAAGTGGAAGGGACACCTGGGTGGCTCAGTGGTTGACCGTGCAGGACACACCTGTCCTCGGCCCTGCCCCAGGCAGTTCAGGTATGGGAGGAAGGCCCAGGGGACACGGGGAGCCTCGCAAAAGGCGGGCCTGAGGTTGACTGCGTGAGTCCTGGGCGGGAGCTAGGCTGAAACCGAAGCCTCCTCGGAGAAGCTGGAGCAGGGCCAAGGGCCGGGATTGGGGGCGTGTCCTCCTACGGGGGGCGTGTCCCGGGTGCCGGGGGCGTGTCCTCCTACGGGGGCGTGTCCCGGGTGCCGGGGGCGTGTCCTCCTACGGGGGCGTGTCCCGGGTGCCGGGGGCGTGTCCTCCTACGGGGGGCGTGTCCCGGGTGCCGGGGGCGTGTCCTCCTACGGGGGCGTGTCCTCCTACGGGGGCGTGTCCCGGGTGCCGGGGGCGGTCGGGGCCAGAGGCCGGGGCGGAAACGCGGCGGTCGGCGCTGCTGGGCGGTGCAGACCGTGAGGTCGCGGCGGGCGTCGCGGTGCGGGGACGCGTGAGCACCTGGGGGCCCGGGTTAGGCGGCGGCCCTGGCCAGGGGTCCCGAGTGGAGGCTCGGGGCGGCGGCCTGGGGGAGGGGCGGGGCCCACTGAGGCCCGCGGGCTGGGGGCGGGGCCGGGGCCACCCGGGGCGGCGGGCGGGAGGAGCCGGGCCCCCTCGGGACCGCGGGCTGGCGTGGGGCGGCCCTCGGACGCAGGCGGGGCAGAGCCGAGCTTCAGGGACTCTGTTTTCAGGGACGCGCAGGGCCTGGCGCCGGACACTGTGCCTCGCGTCCTTTAGGAGCTGAGCCCCCTGCCCGGAGTGTGCCCCGAGTGTGCCCCGAGTGTGCCCCGAGTGGCCGTGGGGCGGGGCGCCATGAGGCCCGCAGCCCCGCACCGCCTGCTCCTGAGCTCCCTCTGCCTGGCGCTGTGCTGCCTGGGCGGGGCGCGCGGGTCCCGGAGGAGGTGAGCCCGGGCCCCCTGGGCGGGGCGGGGCGGGTGCCCTGACCCTCCGACTGCACGTGGCAGACGCGCACATTTGCGGGAGGTTGCAGGACACCGTCGGGGATAGGGTGCTGCTTCCTCTTTTTAAAAGTTTCTCAGCGCCGGCTCTTCATCCCTCTGCCTTCCCCTTCCTCCTCCATTCCGCGTTGCAGCTGATGGGAGGGGCGGGTGGTGGGGAGGGGAGGGGGGAGTAAACAGGCCCTGTTGCCTGCTGCCGGGGATACTCTGCGCACTTCTGTAAAGGAACCCACATTTTGAGGCCCAGATATTAATGTTTTCTTCTATTTATTTTGGGCAATGATTTCATATTTAATACAGGCCTTCATACTTACATAGTAGGTGTGGGAAAAGGTGAGTTTTACTTTTTAATTAAGTGTCATTGCTGTGTTATCATCTGTCTGAAAAGGCGACATTATATTGCAGCATTCCCGGGAAGTTTATTTTCTGAAAAAGAGCTACGTTAACGAATGGATGAGTGCTCGCCATCAGGTCAAGAGCGTAG